>NC_056742.1:300306569-300610319 GCF_019279795.1 Protopterus annectens | reverse complement strand
GGTGTATTTCCTATTTCCCATCCACTCATCAAGATTTTTTTCTTGAAGAGTGCTAATGAGGAACTTTGCTTGACATAGATGGGTTGCTTGTTCCAGAGTATAGGAAGTCTCTGGGACAAGAATCTATCCCTCCAGCATGTCCTATTTATTGTGGTGGCAAGGTTTAGGTCCCTAGAACATGTTGGGTGGAAAGATTGGAAATTCTTTAGGTGTAGCATGTCCAATAGCTCTGGGTTTGACATAGCTTTATATGTTAAGCAGAGATCTCAGAGTAGGCGATATGCTACAGAGTAAAGCTGGAGTTTTTTGAGACGGTCAGTGTAGGGCATCTGTTTGAGGTCAGTAATCCTCTTTGTGAGGTACTTTCCATCTGCTGCTGATGTCTTGTGAGGTACATTCCAAAAGGGGCGTTGTACTCTATAATGGGTCTAATGAGTGCCGAGTAGAGGGGAACAATGACCTTTTTTTTCCTGGATGAGAATCCTTTTGTGATGAGGTGTGCCACATAGAAGGATTTCCTGACTATTGTGGTGATGTGATTATCAAAGGAGAGACTACTGTCCACCTGGGTCCCAAGGTCTCATCACACATTCGGTGTTAAGTAGACTGTCGTTTATGTGGTAGTTTGTGGGTACAGAGTTTTTACCAAATGGGATGACAATGCACTTTTTGGCACTGAGCTTGAGGCCATGCCTCTGACACCAGGCATCTGTCTCAGTGAAGCCCTTCTGTAGGATGTCCACATCATTTGGTGACTCGACTATGGCTCCTAGTTTGCAGTCATCTGCGAACTTCATTAGCCAGAGGCCTTCTGTGTTAGCCTATACTTCAGAGAAGTAGATACCAAACAGGAGAGGTTCCAGGGCTGAACCCTGTGGTACTCCACTTGTCACTGGTTTGAAGTCAGGTCTGGAGTCTGCAACTTTTACAGTGTGCGTTCTGTCAGTGAGCCAGTTGGCAACCCATCTTGTGACGTAGGGAGGTTATACCTATAATTCCAGAGTGGTGGATGGTGTCGAAAGCCTTGGAGACGTCAAGATAGGCTGTGTGAACCACCTTACCCTTGTCTCCAGCTTTGGTGAATGCCTCAAACAAGTAAGTCAGGTTCAGAAGGCATGATCTGCCTTTCACAAACCCGAACTGGGTGGGGTCCAGAGTTTGGAGGCTACCAATGTCTTTGTTTATGAGTTCCATGATGATACGTTTCATGGCCTTGCAGACCAGGCTCATCAGGCTAATAGGGTGACAGTTCCCAGGATCAATGGTGGCTCCCCCTTTGTGAAGTGGCATAATTGTTGCTGTGCACCATTCAGTGGGCACAAAGCCTGACGTGAGACTATGATTGAACATGGTGATTAGGTGGGGAGCCAGTTCGTTCTGAAGTTTGTGTAAAACGCAGCCTGGGATGTTGTCCGGTCCCATGGATGCTGTGTTTTTGGTTTTAGAGAGTGCAGCTTTTACCTGCATAGATGTGATTACAGGGACTCTGCTTTCTTCCTGTTCTTCCTGTATAGATATGGGGCCTTTAGGGGGTGAGAGAGGGGTAAAGTTAGCATTGAACCTATCAGCCAGGATGTTGGCAATATCAGTTGGTTCTGTAATTTTCGTGCTGTTGTGCTGTAACTCAGAGCACATCTGGGTGTTGCCATTGAGATTCTTGACATAGCTATAGAATGCTTTGTGGTTGCCCTGAGAATCAGTGGCGATTTTGTTTTCGTAGCTAGCTTTGAAGGCTCTTATAAGGGATCTTAGCTTCTTACTGAGGCTGACCATCGAGCTCCTCCACTCATGGGATTTTACTCTGTTTTGCAACAGTTTCCTCCTTCTGTTATAGAGTTTGTTTATGGAAGGGGACCACCAGATTGGCTTCCTTTTTTTGGAGGATAGCGTCTTGGTTCTTTTTGGGATAGCACAATCCATACACTCTTGTAAGTGCTTATAGAGTGCATTTGTGTAGGATTCAGCAGTCGTAACTGTGTTGTCCATCTACATGGGTGCCATGAAGTTCGCCACTTCTGTATTAAGCATGAAGTTGGCTTTGGAGAAATTTTGTACCGTGGTTTCCTTAGTGGTGGGTGGGGGCGGGATGCAGATATCTAGGGTGATTAGCTTATGGTCGGATCTGACCAACGAGGAGTTGATTTCAGGTGTGGAACACCAGTCACTCATGTTAGTAATGACTAGGTCTAGGATATTGTTGCCCCTGGTGGGGGTGTGGATAAGTTGATCCAGGGCATTAAAATTTGTGAATTCCAGAAAGCATTGAGCAAAGGACTTGGTACACGAGTAGTTTTCCCATTTAATGGTGGGGTAGTTGAAATCGCCCATTATTAGGGTGTTTGGTTGAACCCTAATATTTTCCAGTATATCAAGAAAAGGGGAGTGGGAATCCTGGGGCATGGAGGGGGATCTGTAGCAAGCTACAATTTGGATTGCAGTTTTGCCCAGAGTTAATTGCACTTGGATAACCTCAGATGCATTATGCAGCGCAACTAGCTTGGAGGTGGGGATGTCCTTAATGAATATGGACACACATCTGCCTTTGGTGTTCTGCTTCAGGTTAGATGGCTGAAAAGTGTGGTATGAGTTATAGCCTGGTAATGCAGGTGTGCTCTCTAGAGCCTTGAACCAGGTCTCAGTCACTGCACAGATATCGATGTTCTCCATTTTAAGGAGTGCCTCGAGTGATTGCATTTTGAGATTTAGACTTTTAGCATTGAGTAGAATTACTCTCAGTTTTTACTTGCTTGTTCCTGTTATGGTGGTGAATTTTGTCATTTGAACCTTGACTAATAAAGGCACTATAGGGGCAACAAGAGCCTTAGCCAGTATCCGGAATTCCAGGGGTGACAGGTGCAGGCTTTCTCTGGAAAAGCATCTTGGTCTGTCGACCATGTCGTCCCAGGCAGACCGATACTGGATCCCCTTAGAATGACACCAGAAGCTTAGCCAGTTGTTGAAGACAATCATTTTGTCCTTGTACTGTGGTATCATTCTGGGCGATGGCAGGATGCTACTCGGGGCTAGGGTGATACCTGCCTGGGCTACAAGATTGGGGAGCTCTTCCATGTCTTTTTTCATGTGGTCCAGGGAGGTACGTCTCAGGTTGTTCACACCAGCATTGACAATAACAGAGTCATATTTGTACTTGTGCAGTGACCTGAGTGCGTGGGTTATGTGGCGGATCCTGGCACCTGACAGGCAGCTGATAGTAACCTTCTCCTTGTTTAGCCTGGTGAGTGGGACGTCAGTGTTCCTGACTATAGAGTCATCTATGACTAGTGTGTTGGGTACATTGGTTTGCCTTATGGGCTGTGGTTTATTGGCACACTGAGTTTGTGGGTTATGTGTCATTTGGGTTGTGTTGGGGGGTGGAGGTTGCTTGTGTTTCTGCTTTGGAGGTCTCTGTTGCTTGAGCAGATTATTATTGGGAGCCTCTGCGAATGTTTTTGTGTTTTTATGTGTGGATTTTGGTGGTGTAGGTTTAGTGGGACTATGTGATGAGTGTGGTGTGGTGCAAGTATTTACCTTCTCCTCTTGACTGTCAAGTTCATAGGTTCATAGGTTCATACTAGGCTATCTGCCCGAGGGCATTTATAAGCCTAGCCCATAGTTTTGTGGCTTACGCCACCCCTTTAGTTTGGAGAAACTATGCCCATTATTTTACTGTGCCTCTGTCAAGCAGTGACACTGAGGTAACCCCTGGGGTGTATCTGCGGTCTCCCATCCATTGGTCAAGATTCCTCTTGAACAAGGCCAGCGAGGTGCTCTGCCTCACATAAACCGGGATTTTGTTCCATAGCATAGGGAGTCTTTGGGTGATGAATCTATCCCTCCAGCACGTCCTATTAATAACCGTGGAGGTTTAAGTCTCCCGCCCTTGTGGCTCTGAGGGATCTAGATTTTTTGAGATGAAGCATGTTCATCAAATCTGGGTTTGACATGGCCTTGTATGTCAGGCATAGGTCACCTCTGAGCAAGCGGTAAGCAACTGAATATAGCTGGAGTTCTTTCAGTCGGGCAGCATAAGACAGATTTTTGAGACCCTTTATCCTTTTGGTGAGGAACTTTTGTGGCCTCTCCAGCTGCTGCAAGTGTCGGGTCAGATACATTCCGAATGGGGCATTGTACTCGATCATTGGTCTGATGAGTGATGAGTATAGGGAGACTATGACTTCCCTTGATCTAGATGTGAATCCCTTCATGATAAGGTGAGCAATGTAGAAGGTCTTCCTAACTACTTTAGCAATATGAGTGTCGAATGAAAGGCTACTGTCAACCTGGGTTCCCAGGTCCCTGATAACTTCTTCTGTGATCAGGGGATTGCCACCTATATGGTAGCTAGGGGTAACCTTATTTTTCCCAAAGGGTATGACTATGCATTTCTTGGCATTTAACTTTAGGCCATGGCTCTGGCACCAGTTATCCGTTTCTGTGAGACCCTTCTGAAGGATATCTGTGTCGGATGTGTTTTCAACTACGGCGCCCAGTTTGCAGTCATCTGCAAACTTTGTCAGCCATAACCCTCCTGTGTTTGCTTGTACTTCAGAAAAGTAGATGCCAAACAAGAGTGGGCCCAGGACTGAGCCCTGTGGGACACCACTTGTGACAGGCTTTGAGTCTGACATGGCGCCAGCAACTCTGACCCTGTGGGTTCTGTCACTCAGCCAGTTTGCAACCCATCTTGTAATGTATGGGTTTACATTTAAGTTGATGAGTTTTTCAATGATACCCGAGTGGGGTATTGTATCGAAAGCCTTCGCCAGGTCTAGGTAGGCTGTATGGACTGCCTTACCCTCGTCAATGGCCTTGGTGACTGTTTCGAAAAAGTCAACCAAGTTTAAAAGGGCATGATCTGCCTTTGACAAAGCCAAACTGGGTTGGATCCAAGGTCTGCAAATTCCCTATGTCTTTATTTATGAGATCCATTATGATCCTCTCCATGGCTTTGCAGATAAGGCTTGTCAAGCTAATGGGACGGTAATTTCCAGGGTCGGTGGAGGCACCACCTTTGTGGAGTGGGACCACAGTCGCTGCGCCACTCCTGGAGTGCGTATCCGGAGGTGAGACTAAGATTAAACAGCTGTCCTAACTGTGGGTTTAATTCCTCGTTGAGTTCATGGAGCACACAGCCGGGGACACCATCAGGTCCCATGGATGCTGTGCTCTTTGCCTTGGAGAGAGCAGTTCTCACCTGGGCGTTAGAGATGTTTGGGGGCTACAATCATTTGGTATAGATATCTCTCCTTTAGGGGGAGTTTGCACTGAACCTGTCAGCCAGTATGTTGGCACTGTCTGTAGGATCAGTAATCTTCACATCATTTTGAACTAATTCTGAGCATATCTGGGAGTTTCCTCCTAGGTTTCTGACATAGCTAAAGAATGCCTTATGGTTGTCTTTAGAGTCCTTAGCTATTTTTTCTCAAAATTAGCTTTGGATGATTTTTATGAGAGCTCTTAGCTTTTTACTTATAGTGATCAGCGGTGTCTTACCTTTTAAGGATTTTGCTCTATCTTGTAGTAGCTTTCTCCTTTTGTTGTAGAGTTTGTTTATGGCTGGGGTCCACCAGACTGGATGCTTGCCTTTGGTACAAAGAGTCTTTGTTTTGCTTGGGATTGCCTGATCCATGCAGCCCTGCAGGTGCTGGTAGAAGGCATTTGTAAGTGATTCAGCGGTTTGAGTAATGTTTACCGCCGGCTCAGGGGCCTTAAAGGAGACCACACTAGTCTTTAGAAGTGTGAAGTCAGCTTTCGAGAAGTTCTTTACTGTGGTCTTTTTCATTTCGGGTGGGGGCGGGATGAAGACCTCCAGCGAGATTAGTTTGTGATCTGATCTCACCAGTGAGGGGTATACTTCCGGTGTTGAACATTGTGCTCCCATGTTCGTGATGATGAGATCAAGTATGTTTTCTCCTCTTGTGGGGATGGTGACTAGTTGTTCCATGGCATTTGAGTTTATGAATTCCAGGAACTTTTGGTCTAGAGTGTTTGGGCTTGAGTAGTGTTCCCAGTCTATGTTAGGGTAGTTGAAGTCACCTAGTATGATGGTGTTCGGAGATACATTTATCCCCTCCAGTGTTTTCAGGAAGGCCATATGAGGTTCCTGAGTTTGCGAGGGTGGCCTGTAACATGCTACAAATTGCAGAGCAGTCTTGCCTATGGTTAATTGCACCTGGATGGTTTCCGATGCATCGTGCGTTGCCACCAATCTTGAGGTGTGGGTGTCCTTGATGAATATGGATACCCCTCCTCCTTTCTTGGTATTGTCCGGGTTTTGGGGCCAGAGCGCATGATATGAGGTAAAACCTGATAGTGCTGGGGTGCTCTCAGGAGCCTTGAACCAGGTTTCTGTCACAGCACAGACATCGATGTTCTCCATACTGAGAAGGGCCTCGAGTGCGTGAATCTTGAGGTTGAGACTTCTGGCATTGAGCAGCATTACCCTTAGTTTTTTTCTTTGTTGTGTTGTAGGGTCTGAGGTTTAGACTTTGAGCCTTGCCTCAAAAAGGCACTATGGTGGTCGCAAGATCCTTTGCCAAAATCCGGAATCCCAGGGGTGACAAGTGCAAGCCGTCCCTTGCAAAGCAGCGTGGCTTGTCCAGCATGTCATCCCAGGCAGACAGACATTGGATCCCCTTTGAATGACACCAGAGTTTAAGCCAATTGTTAAAGCTGATCATCTTATCTCTGTATTGTGGCATCATTCTTGGTGAAGGTAGGATACTGCTCAAGGTCAGGGTCATACCTGCTTGGGCTACATAATCAGAGAGCTCCTCTATGTCCCTTTTCATGTAGTCCAAGGAGGTACATCTCAGGTCGTTAACACCAGCGTGGACAATGATTGAGTCGTACTTGTACCTGCTGTTGAGAGACCTGAGTGCATGCGTTATGTGGCGGATTCTAGCACCTGACAGGCAGCTTACTGTGACCTTCTCCTTACTCAGTCTGGTGGCGGGGCGTCAGTGTGTCTGACTATGGAGTCACCAATGACTAGTGTGTCTGGCATTGTGTTTGGCCTTAAGGGCTGTGACTGCTTGCCACTCTGACTGTGTGGTCTATGTGTTGTAGGTGTTGTGTTCTGAGGTGGTAGTTGTTTGGGTGTCTGCTTTGGTGGCCTCTGCTGTTTTGGTAGATTTTTGATCAGAGCCTCCGAGTATGTCTTTGTGTGTTTATGTGTATGATTTGAGGTTGTGATGGTATTATGTGAGACTGGGTCTATAGTGTGTGTGGTTACCTTCTCCTCCTGTCTGGTCCTGCCAGTCCTATGTTGAGAGAGCTCAGCCTCCAGTTTGGCTGTATAGTTGCATCTCTCGCATGTATTTGTGTTTTGTGGGAGGAGGAGAGGGTTGTCTGTGTACATGAGGCAATTGTAACATTGCCTCAATATTCCCAGGTTCACCAGCTGAGCAGGAGAGGACATTAGCAACTGATCCCTCGACATGCTAGAAGGAATACACAGAAAAACTTAAAAAAAGGTTTTGGGGGATGTGGGTGACCGGGAAACGGGGTTTGCTTTTTTGGGGTACTTTCTATAATAAGAGTGCTGTATCGAGGTGATAAGTACTGTAGGAGCAAGTGCTTGGCTATACAGATAGAGAATAGTCTACTTGGGAATCAAGTAGAGATAATTTATAGTTGTAGGATACACTAAATAGAACAGTAATATACTTTGAGGAAGGTAGTTTTAAGGGAAAATTTGAAGAGTGGACTTTAGGTAGCCCTAATAGTTTAAATCTGATTAACCGGCGCTGCCCTAATGTGCAACGGTAGCAGCTCCGCGCTAATGCGCGTTTAGCGTGTTTTATAGCAGGGGGCTGAAAGGAGCTAGGAATTGGCCCAAAACGACCAATGAACTACTAGTTTCTGGCTGAAACTTCACCAAATCAGACAAAAAGGTTGCTCAGTGCTTCCCACTCCCACTGGTAAGCAAAGAAACTTCCCTCCTTCCAAATAAGGCAATGGATCAGTATCAGGAACTAAAAACAAAGCCCAGGGATCAGCAACTCTGAAACTGGACTACTCTAGTTCAGTAAGGCGGGAAAATAAGAGATTTTTTTTTGTTTTTTTGTTTTTTTTACAGAGACAAGGAAAACAACAGACAGTAAATGCTATAAATCGGCTATCGCACTTTAGTGTGTAGCCTACAGAAACAATTTGCAACAAATAGTAACTTAAAGTGCAACAAACAGTGTACAATGCAGAAATCACTTAAAGTAGCAGTAGAACA
The DNA here is from genome assembly GCF_019279795.1 of Protopterus annectens. NCBI lineage: Eukaryota > Metazoa > Chordata > Ceratodontiformes > Protopteridae > Protopterus > Protopterus annectens. The sequence goes on along the minus strand of NC_056742.1, from coordinate 300,602,092 downwards.
GGCGAAAATGCAGTCGCTAGCTTAATAGCAGTGGGAAAGCCACAAAAATACTTATATCTGGTAGAAAGTCACTCTTTTAGCTCTCTGCTGCTTGGATCACTCTGCAGGCCACCACGAGGATCTGTGCTGAGTTGGTACAAGCTGAAAAACGCGCGTTTAGTGTGTTTTATAGCAGGGGGCTGAAAGGAGCTAGGAATTGGCCCAAAATGACCAATGGACTACTAGTTTCTGGCTGAAACTTCACCAAATCAGACAAAAAGGTTGCTCAGTGCTTCCCACTCCCACTGGTAAGCAAAGAAACTTCCCTCCTTCCAAATAAGGCAATGGATCAGTATCAGGAACTAAAAACAAAGCCCAGGGATCAGCAACTCTGAAACTGGACTACTCTAGTTCAGTAAGGCGGGAAAATAAGAGATTTTTTTGTTTTTGTTTTTTTTTACAGAGACAAGGAAAACAACAGACAGTAAATGCTATAAATCGGCTATCGCACTTTAGTGTGTAGCCTACAGAAACAATTTGCAACAAATAGTAACTTACAGTGCAACAAACAGTGTACAATGCAGAAATCACTTAAAGTAGCAGTAGAACAGGCGAAAATGCAGTCGCTAGCTTAATAGCAGTGGGAAAGCCACAAAAATACTTATATCTGGTAGAAAGTCACTCTTTTAGCTCTCTGCTGCTTGGATCACTCTGCAGGCCACCACGAGGATCTGTGCAGTCTTGGTTGTAGAGAGCTTTACCTCCAGTTTGGCTAAATAAGTGCATCTCTCACAGGTTGTGATGTTGGGTGGTAGGAGGAGAGGGTTGTCTGTGTAAATGAGGCAATTGCTACATTGCCTCAAGATGCCCAGATTCATCAGATAGACAGGAGAGAACACTGGGAGCTGACCCTTGGACAATCCTGAATAAAAAACTACTTTCCTCTAGACAGGTGAGAAAATTGAGTATAAGAGCTGTTTTTCTCTAAGCAAGTGAGGAAAGAAGTACAAAACTGTTTTCCTCTAGGTAAAGAGGAAGGTTGAGTGCTGTAGTAATTTGTAACTTATCTAGTGCTAACAACAAGTTCTGAACAAGTGCTGAGCCACAAATAAGGAAATTCAAGTGCTGGAACTAAGAATCTGTACCTGGATCTTGTGGTAGATAGGCTACCTAGTGCTTATCACTCCCACTGATAAGCTTGAATGCTTCCCTTCCACACAGAAAGGCTGGGTGGGGGGGGGGGGGCTCAGAAGCTTATAAACAGTCCTGGATAGAGCAAATCCGTATCTGGACTAGACTAGTTACAAGAAAGGTGGGAAACAAGTGCAAACATGGGCTTTTAAACCAGAAAGTTGAAAGAGATGGAAAAACTTCGCAAATGGCCAATAAACTACAACGTCTGGGCCAGAAACCACTCTTGTGGTAGATAGGCTACCTAGTGCTTACCACTCCCACTGATAAGCTAGAAGGCTTCCCTTCCACACAGAAAGGCTGGGTGGGGGGGGGGGGGCTCAGAAGCTTATAAACAGTCCTGGATAAAGCAAGTCTGTATCTGGACTAGACTAGTTACAGGAAAGGTGGGAAACAAGCACAAAAGCAGGCTTTTAAACCAGAAAGTTGAAAGAGATGGAAAAACTGTCCAAACGGACAAACTACAATTCCTGGGCCAGAAACCACTCTTGTGGTAGATAGGCTACCTAGTGCTTACCACTCCCACTGATAAGCTAGAAGGCTTCCCTCCAACACAGAAAGGCTTTGGGGGCTCAGAAGCTTACAAACAGTCCTGGTTACAGTAAATCTGTATCTGGACTAAACTAGTTAGAGGAAAGGCAGGAAACAAGCTTAGAATTTTTTTTTTGAAAGGGAGAAAAGAAAACAAGGACCTAAGTGTCTTGCCCTTCACAAATGTGTTCTCTCTGTATTAGGTAGAATGAGCTAGTGACACTAGACTGGAATAGAGGTGAGATAGAGCTGAACAGATGGGAATGTTAGTAGTGTCTGAAGTCAAAATATGATCTCACTGTACTCGGTTGAGTGAGCAAATGTGACAGACCCAGGAGGAGTAGTCAAGCACAAATTTACAGGAGGGGCGGGAAATTCCAAAGCCACCAAGATTAATACCAGAACAAGAACAGGGAGGCCGGGTGGGAAACTAACTGCAGAGACAGAGAGTAACCACAGTATTCTATGAAACAATTAAATATTAAAATAAATAACTAGAGAGAAACACACAGAGCAATGAAACAATTAAATACACAGAAAAATAAAACAAAATGCAGCGTACTCTTTAGCACTGCAAGTTTGTACTTAACTCGGCTAGTAATGGAGTTGATTGTAGGTATGTAGCAGAAGCCAAGCAACTCCGATATTGAGCAGTAATATATGTATTTTTATATATATATATATATATATATATGTGTGTGTGTGTATATGTATGTATATAGGTGTGTATATATATATATATATATATATATACACACACACATATATATATATACACACACACACATATATATATATATATACACACACACACACATATATATATATATATATATATATATATATATATATACACACATATATATATATATTTATATATATATATATATATATATATATATATATATATATATATATACACACACACATATGTATATACAAGGGGATCAAAAAGCGATCCTTTGGCAGCTTTTGTTGTTACATATTATAAGAAAGCTTTAAAAGAAAAATTATGTATTTTGTTTGACTCATGACATTGTTTGGCAGTATTAGGAAATGTGAGTAATGAGAAAAAAATTTGTTTTTGTTACCGTTAATGTGGTCATTCTTTTTTTTGGTAATATCTCATGAAGTTGGTTTGGAATTTTTTTTATGACAATTTAGGAACTGAAGGTTTGAGTGATGTGCAGGTTAATTTATTGGTTTTATTAGTGGAGCTAATTTTGTGAAATAATTTCCAGTGGTTTGAAGGAGAATTTTTTCACCATCAGGTGTAGCAATGGGGGCCAAACGTGCCCTTATTTTTGCCAATTTGATGTTAGGTGAATGGAAGAAAAAAAAATGTTAACTTCCCCATATAAAGATAACATTTTGTTGGTTTTGAAATTGTTGGATGATATCTTGTTATGGAAAGGTAGAACTGAAGATATTGCTGATTTTATACAATATTTGAACAGTTCCACCTTTTTTTCTTTTACGATTTACCTATAAGAAGGATCCACATCATATTGAGTTCTTAGACATTTTGATAAGTAAAGATCATTTAATGGGGAGAATAGTGTCCAGTATCTTTAGGAAGGAAACATATTCAAATGCCTTGCTCCACTACGATAGTTGTCATCCACTACACCAAAAGAAAAGTGTGATTAAGGGACAAATGGTTAGGTTGTCAAGGCTGGTTAGTGATGATGAGTTATTTTTAAATGAGATGGTTAAATTAGTGGGGATGTTAAAGGAAAGGGGTTACACACCTTGTATGTTGAGTAAGATTAAGAAATAAGTTATTGAGAAGGGGAAAACAGTGTCTGCCCCTAACCTGAAGTTGAGTGAAGGTTTTAAGCTCCATAATACAATGAGCCAACATGACATTGATGTCATGGTTATTTAGTATAATTCAGACACACCAGTAGTTATCCCTATGATCACTCCTTTTTTGGGACCTAACCTTTGGTAGTGAATTAAAAATGAGAATACGAATGAAACCAAAAATGGCCTATAGTACAGGGAGGAATTTGAAGAAGTGGTTTGAAGGAATATGATACGTCTTATACAAGTAAATCTATGATATACAAATATGGAGCATGCAGGTACTCTAAGTATATCAATAACGGACCGTATGTTACCATTGCAGGTTATGACAGAACCATTAGGTGTCCAGGGCGCTGCAGTTGTAATAAGAAAATGGTGGTATATGTGGGATCCTGTATGGATGTCCAGCATATTATATTGGCAAAACCATACGAAAGTTGAGATAGAATAGCAGAACACAATAGAGATATAAAAAAAATAGTAAAGCAAGCAGTGCCTTATATTTACACAGTCCTAACTTTAAGAGGTTCTTGTTTTTTGTCATTGATAAGGTAAATATAAGTGAAGTTGGTGGGGATGTTAAGGTTCTAGTGGAAATAGCAGGGACTGTTTGGCAATTGAGGCTTAATGCCAATGCCAGGAATTAATGATAATATTTCAATATCAGGGGTGTTAAAGCAAGGGATTTGCAGTTATGAAAGAAGCTATGGACATGAATTTTAAAATAGAAAGAAATCAAGTACTTGGGGCAAGTTTTAATGTGTCATTAAGTATTTTTTATATAAGACAGGACAAAGTGATTTTAGTGTAATAGTGCTGTAAGTTATATTACTTTACCTTTCTACTTGATTTTATGTTATTGCAGGTAATAAGTAAAGGGAACAAAGGGAGTCTATACAGACTGTGTGTGTTTGTATGTTACTTAACTCTAATGATGCCTGTGGAAGGAAATGTGGCGAAAGCGCTAAGTTCGTTGTATTTTTATTAATAAAGCTTACTGAGTCTCCGGGTTATATGCTGCAGAGGTGATTTTTTTTTTATTCATGTAATTTCCTGCTCATTGCCAAGTTATTTGTGATTTGAGTTTAAATAACTCGGTCTTTTTGTTGTTCGAAATTTTCAAAGAAATTACCTCTCCAAGCTAGACCCTTTATGTCATGAAACATTTATGCAAGTAAAGGGCAAAACATTTAAAATTAAATGGTAAGACAAGGCCAAACTTGATTTAAAGGGAGCAGCTGATTTTCCAGGCCAAACCTTTCAGCTTATGATGACATTCCCTACCCCCTCTACCTTTGCCTTCCCTCCTCCAATCTTCGAAACAAACTTTGTGAAATTTCCCTTTGGAAAAATTAAACAGCAGATACCTATATTTTGAGAATAATAATCTACTACACTGAACTCTAAATCTTTACAGCACTCAGTTCGTTAAGTTCCACAGAAACAACAGGACTTAGTTCTTCTTCCATTCATTTCAAAACTTTTTGCAACAGAGGTTACTAGAACCATTTCCCTCAAAATCAAAGAGGAAAAGCTTTCTACTCCAGAATTTTTCTTCATCCCAATGAAGGAAGGCACTTGGAAGACCTATCCTGGATCTGTCAGTTTTAAACATGTTCTTGATAATTCTAAATTTCATAATATTAACTATTCAGAGCCTTTTTGTCTACCCTAGACCTCAAGGATTCCTGTCTTCATATTCCAGTCGATCCTCTCCAAATGAATTGTCTAAGATTATATGTATTTGGCTTTAATTGTCAGTTTATTTCTTTGTGTTTTGGGCTTTCCACTGCTCCAAAAGTGTTTACAAAATGTGTATCTCCATTAGTAGCATTCAACAGGCTCCATGGTATTCATATTAACCCCTATTTGGATTACTTTCTTATTCAAGCCATTTCCCATCGCAAAGTTCTTCAGGGCTTACAATTCATAGTCTCTTTCAGAATATGGGATTCACTTTGAAATTTAGCAAGTCCACCTTTCTTCCTTTCCATTCTCAGGTGTTTGTAGGCTGTCTTCTAGAATCTTTTCTGCTGATGACTTTTCTTCCTTCAGAGAAGATTATATTCTTATCGGACTGTTATTTGTCCATGACAAGCTTATCCCTGACCTCTACAAGAGAGATTCTCAGAGGCCTGGGATATCTGCTATTGAGATTATTTATTTTGGCAGACTACACACAAGGAAAATCCAGTTATATCTAAGGTCCAGTTGGGCACCTCATTTCTGCCTTGCCTTTTGTGAAGAAAGAGATGCATTGGTGGGTCATCCAAATAGACCTGAATCCTGGAGATGTTTTTCATGTTTCACTGTTGCTGTTCTAACTTGTGGTATTTCCCGCTGTGGAAGCCCTTGGCTGACCTGACCACCAGAGAAAAATGACCCTCTTCCAGGAGCCTGAGGACACCCTATCCGACATCACAATGCTTGGGTATAAGTCTGGCACCATGATTTCATTTTTTTCTTGCAGGTGGAGCCTGAAGCAGAGTGCCATTCAGGGTGTCATTTAGTCCACACCAGAGAGAGAAGACTCTGAAAGGCTAAGTACCCTGTTAGGGAAATTTTTATGCAATTTTGACCAATGTCAGAGAAAATTAATAATTGTCTCTACTGTAGCAAACAGATTCCACACCAGGACTTCCACTCCTTACGTGTGAATTGCTTGGGCCCAGGACACGACATTATGTCCCAACTGTCATTTTTGTGTCCAATTTAATAGCACGACCATTAGGCGTAGGGCCAATATTCCAGCTAGACACCTTAGTGAGTTGTCAGGCCTTTCACGTCCTATGGCATTTGCCAGTCAATCCAAAGTAGATATCCCGAAGTGAATTAGGGATAAGGAAAAATGCCCCAGTCTCAGGGACTTGGATGATGCTTGTTCACCATTGGCCAGTCCTAGTAGCCTTGTTATTGCTGAAGGAGGCGAGGTGCTTACACAGACCCCTTCTGTGACCAAGGTGACAGTGCAAACCTCTGTCAAGACCCGTTCGGAGTCTGATATGCCTTCTGGTCCATCGACATATTTTCAAGCCGTAGGACTCAGTTCGTCTGTTGGGTCCAGTGCCTGTTTGCTGGCCCTGGCATCCAATGACTGCACTAAAACTGACGACGGCTTTTGCTTTACCAGCACATTGCAGCAGTTTTTTGTCCATTGGAGCTGGGTGCTCATTCTGCATCAGATGTCAGCATCAGACCTAAGCCTAAGGCCACTCATAAGAAATTGGCTCCCTCCCAGCCCCCATTCCCAGGCTTACCGACAGGATCTTGTTAGACTGTCTGAAAACCTAATCTCTCTGTTTAGATCCAGATATCCTCCTCCTGAGTCCTCCCCAAGTAAAAGAAAAAGGGCACCCCTCCAGAAGACCTTTCTGACCCATTTGAGTCAGATAATGATTCTGGCCAGGAGGACTCTACCTTTGAAGAAGGTGTTTCCATTACCTCCTTTGGGGATTCAGACTCAAAAGAGAACCTGGCTTCAGCCTTCCCTCCTGAGGATATTTCCTATGGGGAAATCCTGCACACCTTGAGGGAACACTTCCAGTGGGATGGTGAAGACTACCCTCAGTTAAAGAAAAGAATTAGGGAATTTCTTAACCTCCCTCAACACAGACCCCTCACCATGCTTCCTGTTATAGGGGTGGTGGATGATGTATTTCAGGACTTCTCTTTAAAACCAGAGTCTCTGCCTCCTGCTCCTAGAAAGCCTGACAGGTTTTATAGAGTTCTGGATTCACACAAACATCTTTTGAAGAACCCTGTAGCAGACCCTGAGGTTGTGATCCCTGGCCCTAATGGAGCTATGCCTTCCAAAAACCCCTTGCTCACAGGTAAAGAAAGCAGTGGCTTAGACAGATTTGGCAAAAAAGGTTTACACATCTGCTATCCCTTGCTATGAGGGATATGAATTGCCAGCTCTGATGTCATTTTCATTCATTCTTCAAAAAATGGGTTTCTGATCCAGCTCGGCTACATTTCTTTCAGACATTTGGATCCAACTCTTGAGATCCTCCCTTTACCTATAATGCCCCAGACCTCTGTATTACCTTAGATCTTATTTGTCACTGTTATGGGTACGGATGTGGATCACACTCTCTTGAGCTCTGGGAATATTTATTTGGGAATATTTATTTGCTTTTTCAAGAGTAAATATTAGATTTTTCTAATTCTTTTCTTAGCTATTTTTATTATCTATTTCCTATCCTCCCTTTAGTCGTTAGATGTTTTTTCTTCCAGCCCATTACTGTTGGGTATTTTTACTTCATTGTTGGCTTTTCACTTTGCTAAAAACTTTCTTACCAGCCTTTAGGTAGTTATTTAATACAATTGCTGGTATTTTTCTTTCTTTTCTACCTTTCGATACCAGTTTAAAAAAAAAATCTTCCTCTAAGTTGAAATTTTTGACCTGGAAGACTGCTGTCTTGTTAGATATCACCTCTGCTAGAAGGGTTTCTGAGCTCCAGCACCTCATGTCTGTGGAACCATTCCTCATCTTCCACCCAGACAGAGTCTCACTCATGACTAACTCCTTTATGCTCAAGGAGGTGACAGAGACCTCCTTAAATCAAGCCATACACTTGCCTTCTTTTTTCCCGAACCCCCAAAACAAGGGGGAAAGGATATTCCATTCCTTGGATGTACATAGGCAGCTTCACTTCCACTTAGAACCAAGGCCATCAGAAAATCAGACCAACTGTTTGTGGCCTTTGCCACTAGCTCTGATGGGGAACCAGTTTCTAAGCAAACCATCTCCAAATGGATTTACCACTGTATCTCCCTGTGTTACAGCCGTAATAGTAAGAAACCCCCTGATGATGTGAGGACACATTCCACCAGGGCTACTGCTACCTCTACTGCTTTTCTTAAAGGTGTGCCCATAAAAGACATTTTGGAGGCTACAGCTTGGTCTTCAGTGCATACCATTACCAAACATTACCACGTTTCAGCCTTCTTCAAGTCGAGAGCAGTATTTGCCACTGCCATTTTGCAGGGCATCCTCCCTTACTTTCAGCTTTGGGAATCATCCCACAGGTTAGGTCTGCAACAGTGAAACACAAAGAACATAGTACAATTGTATATCCTTACAAATGTAGATGTTCAAGCGTATTCACTGTTGTAGTATTTTTTCACTCCTTCCTTCCCTCTAGCCTACAGGTTAGGCTGGGACAATTTCCATCTCTGTCAGGTTGGCCCTGTTTCTAACTTTCTTTTTCTTGGGCTTCAGTGTGCTTGGGGGGCTCATACCTCTAAGGGGCAAGAAAAGTACTGAGGTCATGGTGCCAGCCGACTCTCCTTATACCCAAGGATAGTGATATTGGATAGGGCATCTGCTGGCTGCTTGGAGGAGGGACATTTTTCTTTGGTAGCCTGGCTGGCCAAGGGTTGCTATGACAGAAAATTCCACGAGTGAAGTCTCCAGCATTGAATACACTTGAACATCTACGTATATGGTAAGTATACACAACTGTATTTTCCTTTTCAAATTTTATCTCCTCTTCAGAGTGTTTCAATAGATGCATCAGCTAGAGCTTGTTCAAAGGGCTTCAGAAATGTAAGGGATTTGGTCAGAAAAGGGCAGAAAACATAAAAACATAAAAGAAACAAAAGCATTGATTTCGGTTCTCCAATCCTTCCATCAGCTGTGATCCCCAGGAGCACTTAAGAATCTGACATACAGCACATCTTGGGATATTGCTATTGCATTCTTTTTCTCCAAGTAGTTTACATTCCATCACAACAGAACAGCTTGGCAGATCACCTGAGCAAATCCCTATAAATGGATGTTGAACAGGGAGGAGGTCTGCCTACACATTGTCCACCAGTGGGATATTCAACATATAGATCTATTTGCCTCCAGTTTGACCCTTCACCTCAGAATATTTTGCTGCAGGGCTGCTTGCAAGGGAGCCTGAGCAATAGATGCCTTCTCCTTCACTTCAAAATAGAAATTCCTATACACATTTCCCTCATTTCCTCTTATACAAAAGGTCCTCTTGAAGATTCAGAAGGACAATCCCAGGATAATCTTGGTGACTTCCTTTTGGTCTAGACAACACTGGTTCTTCCTTGTCTTTCAACTTGCTAGTGGCAAACCAGTAGTCTTTCCATTCACCCCAATCTGAAGACTCTTGTTCTAATGATTTGGATGAGAAATTTTGTATTACTTTTAGGCACCTGTATCCTGAGGGCATGCTACAGGTAATAAAAGGGGGTAGAGAACCTGCTATTAGAAAATTATATGTATATCTCTAAATGGAAGATTTTGTCTATTTGGTGTCACAAGAGAGCATGGGATCCGTATCACATGGAGAATATCCTTTATCCTCCAACACCTGTGTGAGCTACTCAGTTTGGGTCTGGCATACACTTCCATCAAGGTATGCTTGTTAGCTATGTGACATCCCTTCTCTGGGCCAGCAATCAAGGAGTCTCAGTCCTCTCTATGGACTCTGGTGAGGGTTGTTCACTTGGAACAAAGATAGATACACACAGTATTTTTCAGATGCAACTGTCTGCACTAAGCACTATTTCTGTTTAGAGCACACAGAGAATACACTCCCTTCTTAAGGATGGGTTTCCCTCTCTCTCACCAGGCCCAAAATAAGACTCCACACTGACCACAGCTGTAGAGTTGAGTCCTCAGCTGAGTGTTCCAACAAAGTCCTCCACCACCCTCTCTGTTGAACCACTGTTCTGTGTCCCTGCTCCAAGTAGCTGACACACACAGTCTTTGAGATTTGATTTTCACACACACACAACCCCCTGGGAAAGGCTGGCACAGATTTACCAGCTATTACCCCTCTGCCCAGAGTATAAGGTAGATACTGCCACCAGAATACTCCAAAGCCAGCGTACTCCAAGGCCGTTACTAGGATATGCAATTATACTTTGTAAAATTAATACAAATACAAATGGTAGTGTTTGACCAATGCAGCAAGGCTTTCAGGAGTGGCTACAGTGTTACCAAATAAATGTAAGTACTCTCAAAGGTTAAGATATTCTCTAAAAGACTAGCCACAGTGAAAAGTTTAAATATATTTAATAATAAATAATAAAAGAACATGAAAATACTAAATATCTATGTACAGTAAACACCAGACTTTCAGTCACAGGAAATATTAAATATAACACAGATGGAAAGATTCATACAGATACAGAAAACAGTGCTTAATTAATCTCACTATATTTTCCTGACTGATCTAAAGAATTGCTATTCCCTGGTTACTTACTAAAGTAAGGCAAGATGGAGTGGGTGTATGGTCTTTCTTCTTTGTCAAGTTTGAAAAACAGACTGCTGTGAGACTTCTATGGAGCAGCTACAAAAGAAAATTGGAAATATACAACTACAGCAGCCTTTAAATCCAAAATTGTATATAAATATATATATATATATATATATATATATATATATATATATATATATATAAATGTAAATATATATATAAATATATAAATGTAAATATATATATAAATATATATATATATATATATATATATATATATATATATATATAATATATATATATATATATATATATATATATATATATATATATATATATATAAATCTCTAGCACATCAGCCCACTGGTCTTTAAAGAGTCCTCTGAGACTTCTGTCTCATCTAGTATTAAAACATCATTTTGGTGTTAGATTACAGAATTATATCACATACATGTGGTCATCTGACTGTGGTTCTGACTAAACTAGAATTTAGCACATATATGTTACCATGCACACAGGCAGAGCTTTGCTGCAATGTGTTATAGCATCTGGAAGTTATAAAGACATTTCAAAACTTCACTCTTCCAAAGGACAATACAGTAGGATTCCTAGTCCTGTTTTTCACAGACATGCCATCTCTGGCTGCAATCAGAACTTATAAAATGCAGTCTTTATGGCATAAGCTAGGTAATTTAATTTCAGACTGTTTTTCAAAGTTAGCTGAACTGAAATTAACATCTTCTCTTCTGGTATCCTCTGTTACAATATACTCATTTCAACAGTTACACATACAGGTGTATTTCTTTTCTGTCCAGCAGAACCCACTGTTGGTACATTGTTAACACAAGCAGCTTTACAAATACATTTTCAACAAAGGCATCTGTATAAATCAGTTTAATATACAAATGACATATAATTATTTACAGAACTCTGGCTAGCTGTGGTGGCAAATGTTACACATGCACTGCCCTACTTCTCCTGGCATAGCCGACCATACCTCACATTGTCACAAGCTATCTCAGTTGGTCTTCCATTAGAGCAACCACTTTCTTCACATTCTGAGGTCAGTCAGTTCCTAAAAGGCATCCTAAACATCAGGCCACACAGAAAAGTCATTTGAGACCTGAATTTTGTGCTCAAGAAATTGACTTTGCCACCTTTTGAACCAGATTCTTTAAAAATGTGTACATGGAAAACTGTCCTCCTTGTTGCTCTGACCTCTTAAAAGATATTCTGAGTTACAGTCGTTGATGTTTCTCTCCTTTTTGGTTTTCCATATTAAATGTCCAAGGCAGCCAAGGAAATGTCTCTGAACCAATCCATTTACTGTCCTGCATTTTTCCTAATCCTCAAAGTAAAGGTGAAGAAATTCTGCACTTGCTTGCTCTGCACAGACAATTCAGATTTATTTGGAAAAAACAAAGGAAATCAGAAGATTTGATCAGTTGTTCATCTCCTTTGATGGTAAGAAATGGGATTTTCCCTAGTCACACGCACAGTTTCCAAATGAATATCTCTTTATGCCTCCTTTTGCTATACCTTTCATGGTAAGCCTCTCTCAGAAAGTATCAAAACTCATTCTGCAAGAGCTGTGGCATCTTTAGGAGCCTTTTTCAAAGACCTAGATTACACTTTCATTCTAGAAGCAGCTACTTGGTGCTCCATTCACACTTTAATAAACAAATGCAAAGTTAATACTTTCTCTAGAGCCAGAGCTGGTATTCCAGAACTATTCTCCAAGTGTTGCTAGATTCTGCTTCATTTCCTCTTGACCTCTCCCAATCTCCATAAAACAAACTGGGAATTTTCATTTTTGCCCTCATTACTGCGACAGTGATCTAATAATGGATATAGAGCAGTTGTGTAAGAATTGACTACAAGTAAATGTCTGAATATATCACTGTTGCAGTAAATGCAGCCTCTACCCATCCCCTTTTTTCTTATTTCTCTCTGTCTCTGTTGACTGAGGTAGAATCCCAGTTTGCTTACCATTAGTCCTGTTTTCTTTGTCTTATCTGATTCTATCCTCACTGTACTTGGCCTCAGTAGCTTATTGGAGCAGAAACACTCTGTGGATTTTGGCACTTGTATGCCCCTTATGTACCAGCATGCAACCCTCATGCCTGGGCCTAAGGCTGAGGAAGGAGTGCCTAAGCTTTGGCTTACTGGCTGGGAGGTATGGTGTCCTAGGCAGAATATATCCTATTTGTCATTGTCAGCATTATTACAACAGTTAATATGTTTGCATATCTACTGTTATGGTAAGTTGTCTCAACTGTACTTTCTCTTACAAGGTGTCAACTATACGTTATTGTCAGGTGGGAGAGGTGCCACTACCTGTTGAAAACACAGATCATCAAGTAGTGGTAGTCAACTATAGCATAGCTTGGTGCATTTTCCCTTTATTCATAGTTATGTGACTGTGGCAATAGTATAAATAAGAAAGGGGGTGAGGGAGTAGAGTCTGAATGTAAAAGCACTGAGTTTCAGTTTTGTGCCATCCTTTATGTTGGGAATAGCCCAAAGGTATTTATAACATTAAAAATTGTAAGCGTTTGACCATGTTATTTTGAGTTTAATTCAGTATGGGGAGTTTACAAGGTGGAAGGGTTGGTGATCTTCAGTTTGTGTAGATGTTGGGGTTGTTATTGTTTGTAGTTAAGTTAATATGTGAAGTTGTTCTATCTCGCCGTTCATTCTTTACTGATGAATTCGGAGCCGATCCCTCGGCTCCGAGTCAGCCAATTGCAAAGCTCGAGGTCTTCAAATAGCTCGAGGCCAAGTCCCTATCCCATGATGCACCCAGAGTTACCTCAGATCTAGTTGGCCGCAGCAACAGATTGGAGGTTCTGCATTAGCTTGGGCTAGTTAGGTAGTTTAGTAGATTTTTATAAAGCTTTCATAGCTTTTTGGTGTGCTTACCTTCTTATGTCTCTTCCAATTAGTGTGCTTTAAAATTTCTAGTTGACCTCTTGTATTAGGCCTAGTTTAAAAATTGTTTCTATATATTACAGTGTGGTTATTCAGTAACCTTTGTCACAATGTATATCTATTACTTAGTTATAGTTCTTTGCTGTGTGGTGTGTTTAGCCTTAAGATTTTTTAGATAAGGCTTACTAGTTAATTACTGTTGAAGCTTGCAGTTGACAGAATCTTTGTCATATATTATTCCTTAGGCAATATTCAATACGGTTTGTTGTGTCTGTTAGCAGCTATCCTCTTTTTATTGCATAGTTTGCTTAGAATTTTCTTGTTTGCTTTAGACAGACTTTTTCTGTCACTTTTAACATTTATATTAGGATTACTCTGTGTGTGTGACTTAGCCTGATTTTATTAATACTTGTGTGAATAATTACTGTTAAGGATTTTCTGTGGTGACATTCATTTTTTCTTTGAGATTACTATGGCTGACCAAGAGAAATTCTAAGTCTGGTTTCAAGAAGTGCCCCAAATGTAGCCAAAAGATGTCTGTAACAGACATCCATGTAAATTGTGTCTACTGTTTAGGAGCCCTGCATTTACAGGATAGCTGTTCTATATGCCATTTCTTCTCCTCCGGGGTACTACAGGAAATGAAAAGAAAACTAATTGACTGAGGTTTGTTGAAACACTCATTTCAAGAAGTGCTGAGCGATCAAGATGGATCCAGCACATCCTCAAAGTCTTCTAAGACTTCAGACTCTAAGAAATCAAAAAAATCTTTGACTTCAGCTCCACTGCCATCCGAACCAACAGTCTTTTCTTTTCGGAGCCGGTCCCCAGTCTTGGAACCGGTATCCAAAGCTCCTAAGAGTCCATTACTACAGTCGGTATCACCTTCGGTGTGCTAATCTTGGTCCTCTATCAGCCTTTCTGATCTAGATGTGGATCGTGTGGAGCTGAAGCTGTTATCAGCACCGGCCTTGGCAAAAATTTTATCGGCTTTGACCCAAATGGCTTTGGAGCCAAAGACCCTTGCACCAGCTCAATCTATTCCTCCTCCAAGTCGTGCTGGTCCTTCAGAGCCGGAGGAGTCAGACCTGTTGATTGTGGAACCCCCAGAGCCGACGCCTGCTCCTGTGTCTTTGGCTGCGTGCACTCTGACATCCTCGGTGCCAATCGAGGACTCTAGGAGCTGACACACTCTGGTCGGGAGCGGGGATGATAGTCAGACCGACTTGTCATTTTCAACTCTGCCTCTCGGGGCTTCATCTCGGATGAGCTTGGCTCTTACCTCTGGTTCAGAGCCCACTGTCCCGGTGCCGGGGGTATCAGCGGTGTCCTCGGATCTGTCAGTTCACTCGCATTGGAGCAGAGGTGCTTTCAATGCCATGAGGAGAGTCATGTTTCCTAGAACATCCTCGGCCTCAGGTCTGGCTTCCTCCTCCCCTAAAGTGCCTGTGTCTGCTTCTGCCTCACACATCCTGACCAAGTGTAGAGACCCAGAGCCTCAGGAAGCCCCATTGGGTGTCCCTTGCTCTTCCGAGACCTCATCAGAAGCTCCCACTGATGAGATTCCCAGGAAACAACTAGACTCCCCCCAGAAGTCTCTAACATGGGATGCTGACTTAGATGAGTCAGAAGGGTCTCCACGGTCCCCCTCTGAATATATCTCATTCGCTGAGATACTTCAAATCCTTAGGCAGAGGGGTGACTGGCAGTCCAAATGCCCTACTGAGGATGAGTCCGTTCTCCTGAAGGCTTTCGGGTCTCAGCCCTCCACCTCTTGGATGTCTCCGCCCTTCGATGAGCTGATGCAGCTGGTCTCATGAAGGGTGAGGGAGTCTCCGATATTACTATGGAGCATGTCTCTAGGAGGTCTAATAAGTTTACTTCTGCCCTCCTTGACAAATCTTTCTTAACAAACGGTGTTCCAGTTGATGCCATGGTAATGGCGGCAAACACCAAAAAGGAACTCTCTGAAACTTTCTTGTCTCTCCATCCTCCTAACAGAGACTCTAGGATCATGGATAGATATGGGAAGTGCATGTTTAGTTCAGCAACTTTTGCTCAACTATTTAACCCATTTTACCAGGTTACAAAGAGATCTCCTTATAGAGCTAGGAGATGCTCTTCAGGGTACAGTAGCTGCAGGAGCTGCTGACAAAGTTACCACCCAGCTTGCTACCCTCAATTCTATAGTAAACTCATCCATGCGCCTCATCTCATATGCAGCTGATGGAACGAGTAGGGCAGCGGGTACAGGAGTTGCTCTTAGGAGACACTCCTGGAAGTGCTTGTGTTCCTTTGCGGAGCCCTTCAAGTCATCCTTTGTGAATACTCCCTTTGATGGCTCGTCCCTTTTTGGGCCTAAAGTGAAGGAAACCTTAACCAGGTGTGAGCAGGATGGAAAGACTCTTTCTGCCTTCGGGGTCCATTTTTCCACCCCTACCAGGCCCTACCCTAAGGGTCATAGGGGAGGAAAAATGTGGTTCTGAAAAGCCCAAGGAGCCTTTCAGGACACGTGTGAACCCCCCTCCAGAGGCAGAGGAGGGGCAATAATGGAAGATGCCACCCTTGTGGCAGAGGGGGTCCGCAACACCAGGGCGACAGAGATCACTTTTCTGCAAAGCCCTACTAATGCTCCTGAAAGGAGGCCCGACTGTCCTGCTCTGGAGGCAGTCGTGGGTTGCTTATCTTTGTACCAATTCACCTGGCTCAAAATAACAAAAGACATCTGGGTACAAAGTATCATTTCCAGAGGATACTTCATCCCATTCGCCACATCCCCTCCACCCATAAGAAAAGTCCCAGACGTTACACCCAGTTACAGGGAACAAGCAGCAATAGAGGTCCAAATGTTGCTAAGAAAAAGAGTCATCCAACCAGTCCCAGCAGACCAGACAGGATCTGGAACTTACTCAAGATTCTTTTTAGTTCCAAAAAAGATGGACTGGAGACCCATATTGGACCTCAGCAGACTGAACAAATATGTAAAGAAAGAGAAGTTCTGGATGGTCACACTTCAGTCTGTACTTCCCTTCTTAGGGAAAGGCAATTGGATGTGCGCCATGGATCTCAAGGATTCGTACTACCACATTAAAGTGGCCAGGCCATCCAGGGATCATCTGCACTGGCTGGGAGCCTATCATTACCAGTTTCGAGCCCTGCCCTTTGGTTTCACTTGCAGCCCCCAAAGTGTTTACCAAATGCATGGCAGTGGTCACGGCTCACCTGAGGCTTCTAGGATTCCAGGTGTTTCCATACCTAGATGATTGGCTCCTTACCGCCATCACCAGGCATCAACTTATTCAGGCCAGGGAGTCCACACTGTCACTCTGCAATCAACTGGGCATTACAGTCGACTCAGAAAAATCTGCCTTGTCGCCATCACAGCATATAATTTTTATCGGGGCAGAACTGGACACCACCACCACCACCACATTAAGGCTTCCAATAGAAAGAGTCTTTCCTCTTTGTCAGTATGTCAGCGTTCTGATATCCAAATACAGAGCACCAGCATCAGAAGTTCTGAAATTGTTAGGCATGATGGCAGCAACAATTTTAGCCATACCACTAGGTCTTATGCACATGCGGATACTTTAATTGCTGTTGTTCACTCAATGGTCTTACCAAGAGCTTCCCATGTCTCACACGGTAATGATCACAAATTCCTGCAAAAAGGATCTTCAGTGGTGGTTGCCCTCACTTCATATCACGATACGACACCCATTTGTGCTACCCCCTCCAGCGGCCACAGTGACCACGGACACTTACCTGATAGGTGGGGCAGCATTTTCAGAGAAAGACAGCCCAAGACACATGGACCGATCAAGAGAGACATCTGCATATCAATGTCCTGGAAATGAGAGGAATACTTTTGGTGTTGCAGTACTTTCTGGACTCTCTTCCTCTGGGTATGATTGCAATTCAGACAGACAACATGTCGGTGGTCTGGTATTTGAACAAACAAGGAGGAACCAGGTCTTACCCCCTTTGTTGTGAGACTGTCAGAGTATGGCAGTGGGCTGTTTCCACCCAGCGCTTTCTGTTGACAACGCACATCCCAGGGAAATCCAACATGATAGCAGACAAGCTGAGCAGGGTAATCTTGTTGCCCCATGAGTGGTCCCTCAAGAAAGAAATAGCGGACAGGATATTCCGCAGGTGGGGCCAGCCTTGCTGCAACCTTTTTGCCAGTCACATGAACACGAAATGCAGAAGTTACTTTGCCCTGATTCCCCCTCCGGGAGAAGCCCCAAGGAATGCATTTGTACACGATTGGCCTCCAGGTCTCCTCTATGCATTTCCACCAATCCTGTTGATACCCAAGGTTCTACAGAATGCAAAAACCCTGGGAGGGACTATCATTCTAATAGCCCCTTATTGGCCTCATCAGATTTGGTTCCCCTTCCTTCGACTTCATCTTTTGGAGGACCCTTGGATTCTGGACCCAGTTCCGGACCTTCTGATGCACTCGGAGGAACTTTATCCCTCTCTGCAGTCCCTGAAGCTGACAGCTTGGCTGCTCCAATTCCCATAATAGCCAGGTTCCATAATCTCTCCAATGAGACAAAACATATCCTTTTATCTTCTCATAAATCTTCTACTAGGAAGCTATATCTTAGCAAATGGAAAAAATGTTCTATATGGGCCTCTAAAAACAATATTCATCCTTACCAAGCCCCTATGGCCTCCATTTTAGAGTTCTTGGCTACTATTTTTAACAAAGGAGCTGCAGCAGCAACAGTTTGTGTTCAGCTGGCTGCTATTTCTAATTTTCATCTTGGATTTGAAGGATTGAATATTGTGTCTCACAAGTTATCCAAAGCCTTTCTCAGAGACCTTTCTTATTAGACCACCTGTGAAATCTCCCTATTCTCCAGGGAATCTAAATTTTATGCATTCCTGCATAATTCTTCCACCATTTGAACCAGCTTCCTCTTGTGACCTCAAAATTTTGTCATGGAAAACCATCTCCCTAGTAGCTATTACTTCTGCCCGCAGAGTGTCAGAGCTTCAGGCTTTATCCATCAAGCCTCCTTATTTGATATTCTATGCTGACAGGGTCTCACTTAGAACTACCCCCTCATTCTTGACCACAGTTTGCACTGAAACCAATCTCAACAAAATTATTAATTTGCCAGTCTTTTCCTAACCATTCAAACAATTTAGAGTACATGCTGCACAAGCTTGATGTTCACAGACAGCTCAGACTTTATTTGGATAGAACAAAAGACTTCAGAAAATCAGACCAGCTTTTTGTTTCATTTTCAGACTCCAGGAAGGGTAGACCAGTGGCTAAAACAACTCTGTCTAAATGGTTACCTGATTGTATCACCTTTGCTTATTCAGCTGCCAATATGCCTTTGCAGCATAAAATTAAAGCTCACTCGACCAAAGCAGTTTCTACATCATCTGCCTTTTCTGCAAGACTTCCTATTGATAACATTTGCGCAGCAGCCACTTGGTCAAAACCTCATACCTTTATCACTCATTACAAAGTTGACAGGGCCTCCTTTGAATCCACGGTCCTGAGAAATGTACTCCTGTTAGCCACCCGAGATTGATGGTGCTTGGGATGCTACCCATCAGTAAAGAATGAACGGTGAGATAGAGCAACTTCACATAAAGAAGTTATATACTTACCATAATGTTCCATGTGAGTTGTTCATGTCGCCTTCATTCTTGCATCACTCCCTCCTACCCCCTCCTGGGCTGTTAGATGACTGAGATGCTGGAGCCATCCTGGTTGCTCAATCCTTCTGTACCCTTTCTTGGGCGTGAAAGAATGTCATATGGTATTATTATACGCAGCAAACAATATCTGAGGTAACTCTATGTGCATCATGGGATAAGGACTTGGCCTCGAGCTATTTGAAGACCTCTAGCTTTGCAGTTGGCCATCTCGGAGCCGAGGGATCTGCTCCGAACCCATCAGTAAAGAATGATGGCGAGATGAACAACTCACATGGAACTTTATGGTAAGTACATAACTTCTTTTTAGTGATTGCAGAAGCAAATATAGTAGTAGTATAGGTTTGCTTTTGCAGTAAGCTGTTTTCCCTGTCATGTGTGTACATTAGGTCATAAAGTCTTCTGTTTGGGATTGGTGATTTTTTCCCCCTCATTTTTTTGTAGCTGACAAATCCTTATATTTGCACAGGTTTATATGACTTTGAGTTTTCAGAAACTCAAAATTCATATGGTTGAGACTATGTAATTGAGTTTCCGAAAAGTATAAAATAAGAGGTAGCACTACAGTAGGATAAAGGGTAAATTCCCCTTTGAAGCAGTTCTATGTAGGTTGCTGTACAGTGGGGATTGGGGAAGTTACCCTTTTCCCTACTGTAGTGCGAGCTCTGAGTTGGTGTATATAATTTGCAGGGGGTTTGGGGGCACAAAAAACATAGATTTGTATTTTGCTATCTTGAATTTTTGGAAACTCCATCATATACTCTCGACCGTATGAATTTTGAGTTTCTGAAAATTTGACTAAGTCATATAAACCCCACACATGCACATGTGTTAATGTAGCTGTAAAAGATCCCATGGTATCTATCGACAAGAGTAGGGTATGTTCTCTGATGTCCTGGCCAGATTTCCCATAGTAATATGAATACCACCTCAATTCTGTCCTGAAAAGAGGCACTAGCCTAGTGGGACCAACCCAGTCAACCAAAGGATATATATAGGTTCATAGGTAAGTACTAGGCTATTGGCCCTAGAGGCCTATACAAGCCTTGCCAAACAAGTTCGTCACCCAAGAAAATTATTTTCCTGTGCCCCTGTCAAGCAGAGTCACAGCAGTGATTCCTAGGGTGAATTTCCTATTTACCCATCCAGTTGTCAAGATTTCTCTTAGAGGGCTACTGAGGAGCTTTGCTTGACATGAATGGGCAGCCTATTCCAGAGCAGGTGAAGTCTGGGACAGGAATCTATCCCTCCAGCATGTTCTGTTTATTGTGGTGACAGGGTTTAGTTCCCTGGAATGTGTGGCTCGGAGTGATTGGGATTTCTTTAAGTGCAGCATGTTCATCAAATCTGGGTTAGACATGGCTTTGTATGTTAGGCAGAGGTTGCCTCGGCGTAGGAGATATGCGATGGGGTAAAGCTGGAGTTTTTTTTGAGACGGTCGGCATATGGCATCTGTTTGGGGTCAGTAATCTTCTTAGTGAGATATTTCTGTGGCCTTTCCAGCTGTTGCAGATGTCTTTTGAGGTACATGCCAAACAGGGAGTTGTACTCTATGATGGGTCTAATAAGGGATGAGTAGAGAGGAACGATGACCTCTCTTTTTCTGGAGGAGAACCCCTTTGTGATGAGGTTTGCCACGTAGAAGGATTTCCTGACTACTGTGGTGACATGATTATCAAATGAGAGACTACTATCCATCTGTATCCCAAGGTCTCATCACATTTTCGGTGTTAAGTAGGCCACCACCTATGTGGTAGTTCATGGGTATGGTATTTTTCCCAAAGGGGATGACAGTGCACTTCTTGGCATTGAGTTTTAGGCCATGACTTTGACACCAAGCATCAGTCTCAGTGAGGCCTCTTTGTAGAATGTCCACATCCTTAGCTGAATTGATTATGGCTCCTAGTTTATAGTCATCTGCGAATTTCATTAGGCAGAGACCAGCTGTATTTGCCTGGACTTCAGAAAAGTAGATACCGAACAGCAGAGGACCCAGGACCAAACCCTGTGGTACTCCACTTGTCAATGGTCTGAAGTTGGATTTAGAGTCTGCTACTTACACTGTGTGGGTTCTGTCACTGAGCCAGTTGGCTACCCATCTTGTGACATAGGGATTTATGCCTAGTTCAGTGAGTTTATCTATAATACCAGAGTGGGGGATGATGTTAAAAGCCTTGGCGAGCTCAAGATAGGCAGTGTGCACTACCTTACCCTCGTCTATGGCTCTAGTGACTGCTTCAAAGAAGTCAGTCAGGTTTAGGAGGCATGATCTACCCTTTACAAACCCAAACTGATTGGGTACAGAGTTTGGAGGTTACCTATGTCTTGGTTTATAAGCTCTAAGATGCATTCCATGGCCTTGCAGACCAGCCTCGTCAGGCTAATGGGGCGGTAGTTCCCAGGGTTTGTGGTGGCACCCCCTTTGTGGAGTGGGATAACTGTCACTGTGTGCCACTCCTTAGGCACAAAGGCTGACGTGAGGCTATGGTTGAACATGGTACTTAGGTGCTAGTTCGTTCTGTAGTTCTGGCAGAATGCAGCCTGGGATGTTGTCCGGTCCCATAGATTCTGTGCTCTTCACTTTGGAGAGTGCAGTCTTCACCTGTGCAGTCATGATTTCAGGGGGTCTGCAGTCATCTGGTATGGGATGAGCCCTTTGAGGGGGTGAAGTTAGCAGTGAATCTGTCTGCCAGGATGTTGGCAATATCAGTTGGTTCGGTACATATAGTGCCATTGTGCTGTAGGTCAGAGCAGATCTGAGTGGTGCCATTGAGATTCTTGACATAGTTGTAGAAGGTTTTTGTGGTTGTCTTTAGAATCCAAGGCTATTTTATTTTCGTAACTAGCTTCAGTAGCTTCAGAGGATTTTATGAGGGATCTCAGCCTCTTGCTGAGGCTGATCAGGGACTTCTGCAGTCATTGGATTTTATTCTTTTCTGCAACAGTTTCTTCCTTCTGTTGTAGAGCTTGTTTATGGCAGGTGACCACCAGATTGGCTTCCTTTTTCTGGAGGATAGTGTCTTGGTTCTGTTGGGGATGGCACGGTCCATGTACTCGTGTATGTGCTTATACAGTGCATTTGTATATGATTCAGCAGTCGTGCCACTATTTTCCATCTGTGTGGGTGTAATGAAGTTTGCCACTTCTGACTTAAGCATGAAGTTGGCTTTTGAGAAGTTTTTTTACAGTGGTTTCCTTAATGGGGAGGGGGGGGGCTGGATATGGATGTCTAGAGTGATTAGCTTGTGGTCGGACCTGACCAGCAAGGAGATGACCTCTGGCGTGGAGCATCGACTACCCATATTGGTAATGACCAGGTCCAGGATGTTGCTACCCCTGGTAGGGGTATTGACAAGCTGGTCCAGGGAGTTGGAATTGATGAATTCCAGAGAACGGGTAAATGAGTTAGTACATGAGTAGTTTTCCCAGTTGATGGAGGGGTAGTTGAAATCTCCCAAAACTATGGTATTGGGCTGTATCTTAGTATTATCCAGTATATCGAGAAACATGGAGTGGGTGTCCTGGGGCATGGAGGGGGATCTGTAACATGCTACAACTTGAATTACTGTCTTGCCCAGTGTTAATTGTACTTGGATAATTTTGGAGGCATTATGTTGAGCAACTGGCCTGGAGGTGTGGATATCCTTTATGAATATGGACACGCCTCCTCCTTTAGTATTTCGGTCCAGGTTGGGTGGCCAAAAGGTGTGGTAAGAATTGTAGCCTGGTAATGCAGGGGTGCTCTCTGGAGCCTTAAACCAGGTCTTTGTCACTGCACAGATGTCGATGTTCTCCATCTTAAGGAGAGCCTCAAGTGTGTGCATTTTGAGGTTTAGACTTCTAGCATTGACTAGCATTACACTTAGATTTTGCTTGTTTATGTCTACTATGGTGGTGTGTTTGACATTTGAGCCTTGCCTAAAAAAGGCACTATAGGGGCAGCAAGAGCCTTAGCCAGTATCTGGAATCCCAGCGGTGACAGGTGCAGGCCATCTCTGGCAAAGCATCGTGGCCTGTCGTTCATGTCGTCCCAGGAAAACAGATACTGGATCCTCTTGGAATGACACCAGAATCTTAGACAATTGTTGAAGTCAATCCTTTTGTCCTTGTACTGTGATATCATTCTGGGCGATGGCAGGATGCTACTTAGGGCTAGTGTCATACCTGCCTGAGCCACATGGTCAGCTCCTCCATGTCTCTCTTCACGTAGTCCAGGGAGGTACGCCTCAGGTCATTCACTCCAACATGGACAGTGATGGCGTCATACTTGTACTTATTGTGGAGTAACCTGAGTGCATGCATTGTGTGGCGGATCCTGGCACCCAATAGACAGCTGACACTGACTTTCTCCTTGTTAAGTCTGGTGAGGGGGGGTGACGGTGTGCCTGACTATAGAGTCACCAATGACTAGTGTGCTGGGTACGTTGTTTTGCCTTAAGGGTTGAGTGGCACACTAATTTTGTGGGCTGTGTCATTCAGGTAGTGTTGGGGGGTGGTTGCTTGCATTTCAGCTTTGGAGGTCTCTGTTTTTGGGCAGAATTTTGAGAACCTCTGTGAATGTTGGTGTGTGTTTTGTATTACTATGCATGGGTTTGGGAGATGCAGGTTTTGATGGACTATGTGTTAAGTGCAGTGTGGTGTTAACCTTCTCCTGTTGACTGTCTGTTCCAATCTTGGATTAAGAGAGCTTGGCTTCCAGTTTGGCTATATAAGTGCATCTCTCACAGGTTGTAGAGTTGGATGGTAGGAGGAGAGGGTTGTCAGTGTACATGAGACAATTGCTACATTGCCCCAAGATGCCCAGATTCATTATGTGGACAGGAGAAAGCACCAGGAGCTGACCCTTGGACATGCCTGGTTAGTGCTTATTAATTTAAGTACTGGGAGCTGATTTCCTCTTGATTAGTGAGAAAAGTTGAGTGCTCCAGTAATTTGTAGATTATTTAGTGCTTGCAGCGAGAGTTGGACAAGTGTGGAGCACCAGGAACAGTTATCAGTGCTAAAACTAGAAGATTGGCTAGTTTTAAGGGAACAGGAACAGTTTTGAGTGCTAAAACTAGAAGACCAGCTAGTTCAAGAGAACAGAAACAGTTTTGAGCGCTAAAACAAGAAGACTGGCTAGTTCTAAGGGAAAATCTGAAGAGCAGACTTTTTGGCACCGGTAATAGTTTAACCACAGTTAAATGCTGCTGCACTGTGCACTAAACCGCGCAAGCATAGGTTTTTAAACAGAAAGATGAAAGGAATTGAAATAGCCCAAAACGGCCAATAAAACTACAGATTCTGAGCTGAAACCACTCCTCCAGGCGACACATAGGCTGTTTCAAAGCTCACCACTCTCACTGATGAACAGAGAAGCTTCCCTCTATCTCAGAAAGGTCTGGGCAACACAGAAACTTGTAAAGAGCCCAGAATTCAGCAAAATTTGAAAACCGGACTCTACTAGCTCTAGAAAGGTGGGAAACGAGTACAGAGCTAGGATTTATTTGGTTTTTTTGAAAAGTTAGAGTAGATACAAGTAAAAAAAAAACAAAACAAAAAAAAACACTTTTAAAGCAGGAAAAGGCTATCGCACTTGAGTGTGTAGCCCTTTACAATTAAACAGATGAAAAAACTTAAAAACGATCAATTAAAGTGCAACAATATAAGAATTAAAAAACAGTTCAAATAAGTAGCACAGTTAATAAAAAACGGTTGGAATAATGCGGCTAGCAAAAATAAACAGTAAAAAGCAAAACAGAGGCACATAATCGACTCAAAGTATCCCTTTTCTCTTTCTACCGCTGTAGGTCTCTGCAGGACACCCAGGCAGGCTCTTGCTGAGGTAATACAAGCACAAAACACGCACAAACACGGGTTTTTAAACAGAAACATGAAAGGAATAGAAATAGCCCTAAATGGCCAATAAACTACAAATTCTGAGCTGAAACCACTCCTCCAGGCGACAGGCTGTTTCAAAGTTCACCACTCTCACTGATTAACAGAGAAGCTTCCCTCTATCTCAGAAAGGTCTGGACAACACAGAAATTTACAAACAGCCCATAATTCAACAAAGTCTGAAAACCGGACTCTACTAGCTCTAGAAAGGCGTGAAACGAGTACAGAAATAAGATTTTTTTTTGTTTTTGTTCTTTTTTTCCCCCCAAAAGTTAGAGCAGATACAAGTAAAAAAAACACTTTTAAAGCAGAAAAAGGATTTCGCATTTGAGTGTGTAGCCCTTTACAATTAAACAGATGAAAAAACACTTAAAAACAATCAAAGTGCAACAATATAAGAATTCAAAAAACAGTTCAAATAAGAACAGAAACCACTCTTCTTGTGGTAGATAGGCTACCCTAGTGCTTACCACTCTCACTGACAAGCTAGAAGGCTTCCCTCAAACACAGAAAGGCTTGGCGGGCTCAGAAGCTTACAAACAGTCCTGTATACAACAAACCTGTATCTGGACTAGACTAGTTACTGGAAAGGTGGGAAACGAGTGCAAATGCAGGCACATATATATATATATATATATATATATATATATATATCTACTACTATTCACTGAACGCACATTTCACTGAAACACATTTGACTGTGCACAATTCACTGAAAACACATTTCACTGAAACACATTTCACTGAAAGTTATATATGGCCTTTTCCCACTGTAGTGCGACCCTGGAGTTAGTATGTATATATATATATAGTAAGGGGGGTGTAGCCCCCCTCATATTTTAAGTATATATTATGTTCAGAGAACAGTAATATATTGGAATTGCAAGTATCCATGTATATAATTCAAAATATTTAAAATATGTGGGGAGGCTACGCCCCCCCCTTACTATATATACTAACTCCAGGGTCGCACTACAGTGGGGAAAAGGCCATATATAACTTTCAGTGAAATGTGTTTCAGTGAATTGTGCTTTCAGTGAACTGAGCTTTCAGTGAAAAGTGCACACTAATTTGATTTTCAGTGAAATGTGCTTTCAGTGAATAGTAGTAGACCAATATATATATATATATATATATATATATATATATATATGTATGTATAAGACACACATGCAAACTCAGGCTTATATATATATATATATATATATATATATATATATATATATATATATATATATATATATATATGTGTGTGTGTGTGTGTATAGGACATGCGTGCTCGCTATATACATACATACACACATGCTATACATACATACACGTGTATATGCATTTGAAGTCCCATCTTGGTAGTAGGCTAGTGTGGTGCACCTGTAGCAGTCCAGTTTCCTGAAGTTACCCACATCTTGGATATTTTATTCTTGAACTGCATTAGCCAGATTATAACCCCACCCCCCACTGAAGTTCACCGGTAGGCTGCTAGGCAATGTAGTAATTTCTGTGAGAGTTGAGAGAACCAGAGAGTTGCTATGGCACTTCACAGAAGTGTTAACTTTGTTAAATTGTTGGAGGCTTTACCTATTGTTGTCTGATGTCCTATTTATAGGCAATGCCTGCAATTTGGTGCGGTCTGGGAATGTCCTTTACCCCTTAAGGAAGAAGCACCTCCCAAGCCTGTGTGTGAGCCTGACTTTGCTGCAGCCACAGTCTCTGCTAGCACTAAAAGAATGTCATGCCTCTATGAACAAGTCATTCAGTCTTTAACCCTGAAGAATGTCAAGCAGGCAAGGCCTTATCATTCCTTCTTTCTACCACACCAGCTCCAACAGGTGCATGAAGTGCTGATCAAACTGCGATTTCCTAGGATGTAGCCAGGACTTTTTATCTTCCTGCTAATGGAGCTGGTTATGGCTGATATAGAAGGTATATGTACGTTTGTGTGTCTGATCAAATAAAGCAAATA
Source organism: Protopterus annectens (assembly GCF_019279795.1). Classification (NCBI taxonomy): domain Eukaryota; kingdom Metazoa; phylum Chordata; order Ceratodontiformes; family Protopteridae; genus Protopterus; species Protopterus annectens. Next base: position 300,574,903 of record NC_056742.1, on the reverse strand, counting down.
AATGGGCAAAAAAGTTTTAATGCTTAATCACCTACCACTATGTGAACAGCTAAAATAAACTGAACTACAAAAGAGAACACTTCTAATTTGATTCCCTCTTATTAAAAGTGAATTTCAGTAAACACTTGATTTTGTCATTATTTGTGTGAACAGAAACAAAAAAAAAGTTTGTTGGACATGGCACCATTTGCACACATTCAATGGCAGTAGCACTGCACCAGATTATTAGCCTATGGCTTTGTTTATATTTTGTATATAGTCTACTAACAAAGCCACGTTGACCTGGACATCAGAGTTTGCCGTGAAGGGGATAATCAACTTGCTAACAAACAGCCCTTATATAGCAGGGGAAGGCAAGATTATGTCACCATATAGTGCTGACCCTGGTGAAGACTAACTTAAATACTCAATTGCTTGAGACTTCCCACTTGCTCATGCACTTCTGACATTAATTTTCTAGGGCTCCTACCCATCCTTTTAGAAAGTGTTAATGTGAGACTTAACTTTTCATTGTGTGAAGTAAGTTGTTTAAATGGAGTATAAATAAAGCCATGGTAGTGTGAAACGTAAAGCAGTTTCTTAGAAAAAGAACAACAAAAAACAAAAGGCATGTGTTACAGCACCCTGGAATAGCAAGATATTGATGTAGAATGGAGAGCACATTTGCAGGGAGAAGAGGAGGCAAGTAGTAGTGAAATACTGCAGTCTTATTAGACTTTAAGTAAATAGGTTGCTAACAGCATCAACGTTTAACCCGAAAGTTGTTGCTTAATAATTAAATAATTATAATCAAATAATATAAAGAGAAAAACCCAAGCGTGAGCAGGCACTGTTCCTCGTTGTAATGAATCCAGCAAAATAAATGCCAACAGTGCAGGTTAAAAACGATGTTTAATCCACAATCAGTTGGAAAAGTCAGATAAGCGCTTTCGCAATGATGATGCTTCAGATCTATGACAACTTCTTCAAGTGCTTTGATAATATATATCAGGTGCAATCAACATTTGACAGATTAAATAATTAGTACAAAGTTCACAGAATTTTAAAGAAACATATGCCATTGCAATAAAAAATATATATGCTCTAGTTGTATGAGTATATCTACACACAACCAAAGTGCAGGTGTGTAAAGACATATAAAATGGGCATAAACAAACACATAAATAAAAACATAAATAAAAATACTATTAACTATTCTTAGATAAAAACATTAAATATGTATCAAATAAACAACAATAAAATTTAGAAATTATTTAATGTTCCTTCTCTGCCGAAGTTTAGGTTTAATTGAGGCCCTCTCATTTAAGCCACAACCTTTAACTGCTTTTAATAATATTATCCATTCTGTTTCTTTTCCTTCTGTATATATTTTTATATCTCCACCTCTAGGATTAGGATGTATTACTTCCAGTACTTTAAACAAAAACACATGCTGTGCATTGGTCATCATAAGGTGCTTAGCTAGGGCATTATGTATCGTGCCCTTTTTCATATGATAAATGTGCTCCCTCATTCGGTCTCTAAGTGGACGGTTGGTCTTGCCAACATAAAATGAGGAGCATGACTGACAGATGGCTAAATAAATTACATGTGGTGTCATACAATCTGCTTCGGCAGATATATGATAGTGTTTCTGTAAGTCTAGATGGAAAAAATCAGGTGCACTATCTATATAGCAACAAAAGTTACAATGCTCACATGGTTTTGTACAGCCATCTCTCCTATTTATATGACCATGTGTGGGATAACAAAGCTTCCTTTTTAAGTTATTTTTATTCCTATATAGGAATTTTGGTTGATCTCCAACTATTAGTTTAAGGTCATCGTCCACACAGCAGTTTCCAGTGACGTTTTATTCTTTCACCTTTGGACTTTTGTTACGATTCACTGGAATTTGGCTAAGTGACGACCTTTTTGTTTCTGTTATTTCCATTGGATTTTTGGGGTCTATTGTTACGATGCATGCTGTGGAGAGAACAATATCGGATATAGCGGTTGAACAGGGTACCGCTGATGTTACAACAGGAGGTTGGTGTTTAAATAGACTTACTTCCATGCCCAATCCTTTGTTAAAGTTGGGCTTTGGCGTTAAGCAAGTGGAACCGACTGGTATTTCGACTCCCATGGCTATGGAAAAAACATTTGATGACCAACTTAGAGATTTTAGTTATAAGGTTACCCGTTTGCAACGTTTGCAGTGGCAGACTTTCCACCTTGAAGCCTGCCTGGAATATGGGATTGTACCCCGAGGGATGCGCGTGCTTTGCATGCCGTCCCAAGGGGACAGATATCCGGAATTATTGGCCAGGTGGCAGACTATTAATATCAATACAAGTTTCATGTATATGGAACTGTTGAACAACTTTTTTGCCAAAGAAATTGGGACTTTGAAGGAAGATATTGTGCCGCTACAGAGTAGGCTGGTTAATGACTTCAATGAAACGTGGTGTAAAAAGAAACTCAGTGCGATATTCCAAGAATTTACTGATAATGATAGCAAGTTAAGAGCACAAAAATTAAGTAAACTCAAAAGGGACTATGAAGACTTTTCCAAGGGAAATATTTTTCTTTGGAATAGGCCCAAGAGTACACCTATGGTGGATGCGGCTAGAGGTACCAATAGAAAAGAGACACGTCACAAGACGAAGGGAGGGCAGTTAGAACGCCCAGTTACGGCGGTTAACAACATGGCGCCGAATGCTGATTTAGTAGAAGTCAGCACTGTGGCCTCCGTTTCGACTGTATCTAATAGATCTACGGAAATTTCGAGCCGTGTTGCTTTTGTCAATACCGATTTTGACATCACCCCTGATGTTGATACTGGGTGTTCTGTTGAGGTTTTGGGTGAAACATCCACTTCCGGACCACCTGTTGGTGAAGAGATGAGGGCAGGCAATGGACATGATGAACTGGATAGAGGCTCTCGAGAAGGAGCCAGATCTAAGGTGCGACCTATGCAGGGTCATTTTTTGGACCTACTACCTGTACAGATGAAGAAGAGAGGCCCATGGAAGCGTTCTTCCAGCGACGACAGGGAATTGATGAAGAAAAGAAGGACAATAGATTGACTTATAGTGAGTCTAATGATATTGTTTTTAATTTGTCTTCACGTACTTTAACACATGATGAATTAACTGTGTTAAATAAAGGTCTATCTTTTGTTCCAAGCAGGATGTGTACATATCAGGAGGTACTGCTGGACATCATGTATTTTTGTAGGGGCTTAATGTTGGGGAAAATGTTTGGGGATGATACGAACACGCAAATAGGTTTGCGGAAACCAAGCAGTTTCGTACCGGCTTTAACTCCGGCCCTACAGCTTTTTATCAATCAATGTGATCAAGATTTTAATGAGTATTTTCATAAAAATGATAGAATGAGATACTATAACTTAAGTGAAGGACAAAGACAAGCATTATTTAATTTAGGTGGTTATACAGACATAACGGTAAAGATGGCGGATAAGGGTGGATCTATTGTTGTCTTAGATTCAGATTGGTATACTAATAAGATTAATGTGCTGTTATCTGATGTGAATACTTATATACCTATCCATCCCATTGAGGTAAGGAGAGTTATTGACAAGGTACATAGCAAGTTAACACAATTGAGTCTAACAATGTTAATCACACCACAGGAGTTGGATTTTTTATCAGTTGAAAAACCGGTAATTCCGGTTTTCAAAGCACTGCCTAAAGTGCATAAAAGTCTGAGTGACCCACCCCTGCGACCGATAGTCTCGGGTAGGGGGTGGGCCACGGAGAATATATCCATTTGGCTCGAGGTATTCCTTAAACCATATGTTGCCTCCATACAACACATACTTAAGGATACAGGACATTTTTTGACTTTGATTGGAGAAGTTGGGTTAAGGGACCCACCAGAGACTTATTTGATGGTCACCTTAGACGTGAATAATTTATTCACGGTGATCAACAATGATTATGGCTCATGTGCCATCAAAACGCTTTTAACAGCTAGGGCTTTACCAACTAGAAAGGTGGAATTGGTCATTGAACTCCTTACCCTAGTATTGGAGAATAATATATTCCAAGGCGTAGGGGGCATATATAGGCAGGCACAGGGGATAGCCATGGGCACCCCCTGTGCCAATACATATGCAAACCTTGTGATGGCCCAATGGGAGGAATCGTTTGTATTTTGCAACCACCCATGGTATGAATACCTGTATAAATATTTATTTATTTTGTGGAAAGGTACACTAGAACAACTCCATATGATGTATACTATTATGAATAATCTTACAACGTGTCTTAAATTCACCATGAAATGTTCACAATATAGAATAAAGTTCCTAGATATGTATATTGAAAGACTTGACAACAATCTTATTAATACAGGTGTATATCGGAAGGGTTGCTATAGTAACAATTTGCTACTTAGATCAAGCATGCACCCACCCTATGTTTTCAGGAATATTATGAGAGGCCAAGCCATCAGAGCCTCCAGGTTGAATCCTTTAGACAATGGCTTTGAAACTGAATTGAATGATTTAAAAGATAGGCTTTCAACAAGGGGTTATAGCAATATAGAAATTAATAGACACCTGAATGATATATTTGAACTAAGGTCCACCAAGGGATTACCGTATTTTGGACCACAAGAATTAGAGTCAACTTTGGATAAGAATACTGAATGCCCGCAATATGTTAAATTTTCCACATATTTCTCCTCAGATCATTTAGAACTCAGAGAAATAATTAGCAAACATTGGGAAATCTTACATGTGGACGATGACCTTAAACTAATAGTTGGAGATCAACCAAAATTCCTATATAGGAATAAAAATAACTTAAAAAGGAAGCTTTGTTATCCCACACATGGTCATATAAATAGGAGAGATGGCTGTACAAAACCATGTGGGCATTGTAACTTTTGTTGCTATATAGATAGTTCACCTGATTTTTTCCATCCAGACTTACAGAAACACTATCATATATCTGCCGAAGCAGATTGTATGACACCACATGTAATTTATTTAGCCATCTGTCAGTCATGCTCCTCATTTTATGTTGGCAAGACCAAACGTCCACTTAGAGACCGAATGAGGGAGCACATTTATCATATGAAAAAGGGCACGATACATAATGCCCTAGCTAAACACCTTATGATGACCAATGCACAGCATGTGTTTTTGTTTAAAGTACTGGAAGTGATACATCCTAATCCTAGAGGTGGAGATATAAAAATATATACAGAAGGAAAAGAAACAGAATGGATAATATTATTAAAAGCAGATAAATGTTGTGGCTTAAATGAGAGGGCCTCAATTAAACCTAAACTTAGGCAGAGAAGGAACATTAAATAATTTCTAAATTTTATTGTTGTTTATTTGATACATATTTAATGTTTTTATGTAAGAATAGTTAATAGTATTTTATTTATGTTTTTATTTATGTGTTTGTTTATGCCCATTTTATATGTCTTTACACACCTGCACTTTGGTTGTGTGTAGATATACTCATACAACTAGAGCATATATATTTTTTATTGCAATGGCATATGTTTCTTTAAAATTCTGTGAACTTTGTACTAATTATTTAATCTGTCAAATGTTGATTGCACCTGATATATATTATCAAAGCACTTGAAGTTGTCATAGATCTGAAGAAGCATCATTGCGAAAGCGCTTATCTGACTTTTCTAACTGATATATATATATATGACACCTATACATACAAGTGTGTGTGTGTATATATAAAATAGGCAGTAGATGTTTGAAATTTAGATGCCTCTCTTTATGAGTTGTCCAGAAATAGATATAAATGAACTGCAAGACTGTCTGAGTCTACTTTAGCTAATGTAACCTTTTCCCATTATTATCTGATTTACTCTCTGATCTGGGGAAGAGACCATTGTATAGTTCTGTTGAGAAATCAGGTTTTTGAGGTGGTCATTTCAGTTCTGTAGAGTTCTTTCTCAGTGTATTCAAGTAGCACTGGCCTCTAAAGATGCTTACATAGAAAAATCATTTTAAGTGTTTTCATGGGATCTGAGAAATGTGGCATGGTGACAATTTGTGTTGACTATATGTTAATGGATGTTATTTTGTTTTTTCAAGGGTGCATTTATTTAGATACTGAATGTCTGTCTCAGATTTTGTAACAGGGTTGCCATCCACGTAGAGCAAGTATACAAACGAAAATGTAAAATCTGGTGGTGTTATGTCCTGTAGTTCACATTCTCAACTGTGTAGCTAGAAATTCAGGTACCTGGTGCCTCCCCCTTATCTGCTCCCCTCCACCAGCTAAGTACTTAAGTTCTTATTTTTCTTTTAAACTATAACAATCTACTCACTGCTAAGATGCTAAGAGGTTCAATTCTGACCATAAATGCAATACCAACATTTGAATTCCAGCAATGCACTGCACTGCACTGAAGATTGGTATCTATTAATCATGCCATCCTAGTATTTTGCACTTGGGACAGCTACCCTTTTAATAGCTATGCTACTGCAGAGTCTGCTATCTGACGTTTTTCTGTAGTTAGAGTTTATATGCCATGGATTGATATATTGTGACTAAAAAGAGGGAAGGAGGTTCCTTCTTTTAAAATGCTTTCCTTCTCAGTCACCAGGAGGTTGCACTTTTGTTGAAATACCACTCAGTTGTCTTCAAGTTGAGAGATATTGCTCTTAAGATACTATGTCTTGATTTTTGAATATTTTGATTGTGTACCTCCATGGCACAGAAGGATAAAACTCTGACTGTGAACGAAGTGACCTTGGTTTGACTAATTAATTCAGTTTCTGAGAAGTCACCTGGGAGGGACTGGGATTTGTGTAAGGGGATGCAGCCCACAGTGGGGGCACATAGTAGCAGTTTGTAAGTGGCACGCTTATATTAATGTCATTAAAAGGTAGGCATTGGGGTAGGGACCTGTGGTTACGGTATAATCAAGAATCAGAACAGCCTGGGGATGGCAGTTTAATTTTCATGACATTTAGTAACATGGCTGCTTCCTGTCAGTTGAATGAATGAGTCAGTAGTGCAAGGAAGGGATTGAAGGTTGGAGAGCTAAGAGTCCATAGCAAACAAACAATTAAAACAAAATTGTAAGGTGAAGATGGACCCCATCATCATAGCTTCCATATGTATTTACATGCATTTCTTAAATTTAGTGACTGCAGTAGCTTCATACTGCCGGTTTCTAAGTAAAGGTATGGATCAAAATGGTAGAATAAAATTTATTCTTCCATTCATTTTTAGTAACCCACTTAATCTATTTCAGAATGGCAGGGGGAGTCAGTGTCTGACCCATTACACACCGGGTGCAAGGCAGTGACACCAAATCTGAATGGAGTGCCAACCCATCGCAGAATAAGCACACTCACGCACACACACACACACACATGGATACAGGCAGTCTGTAGAACTACAATTTCATGTAAGCTATGCCTTTGGAATGTAGAAGGAAACTGGGGCACTCTGCAAAACCCCATGCAGACATAAGGCAGGACATGTTAACTCTGCACAGAAGGCACACCACAGAGCACTGAAGTGGAGAATCCAGTACTGTGAAGCAGAAGACTAGCCACTGTGCCCCTCTGTCACCTAAGTTTTTCTAATTTCTCTGCCTGACCCCCACACAATAACTTGTGTTTAGGTTTTTATATTTGAGCAACCATTTTTGATATGGCATTTGACTTGATATTTTTCTTGTCACTTTGTACTGAAGGTTTTTGTTAAGGGTGTTAAAAGTAGTACAGGCACTGTAGAAGCCTCTTCTTTCTTGAACTACTTTGTGGCTGTGATGCTACTCCCAAGTTTTAGTAATACGATTGTACAACTCTTGTAGAAATGCAGTATTTTTTCCTCAGGGATTCATAAATTATGCGATTTTTGGTGATGACTTCTATGTTAGACTAAAACGATTGCAACCCACTAGTAATTGCATGCTTGGGTAAATTTAGTACATTTCTTTTTTCTTACAGGATATGCAAGAAAATGTGAAAAAATGCAAGAATTTCTTGGCTACTCTGATCAAACTGGCTTCTCATAACTGTCCGTCACCAGAAACACCCCGAAATGTGAAGTCCTTGGTTCAAGATTTGTTGGCAAGTGGAATACATAAGTATATTTTTGTGCTTTATAGTTATTGTACTATATATGTGATTGTGTCTTTCTTTCTCTCTCTCTCTATATATATATATATATATATATATGTATGTATATATATATATTTGTATCTATATCTCTATATATGTACATATATATATATATATCTATATATCTATATATAAAATGACATAAACCCATAAATATATATATATATATATATATATATATATATATATATATATACACGTGTGTGTATTATATATATATCTATATCTGTATATTTATATATATATATATATATATATATATATATATATATATATATATGAATTTACTTCAGAAACTCAAAGTTTCAAACTTCAAGTGGCCAGGACCATAAGATCGAAGTTTTGAAACTTCGAAAACATAAAAAAATTTTTTTACATTTTTTAAGGGGGACAAGCCCCGCTGCAGCACCTAGACTACCTGCTAAATAAATATACCATCTTCGAGATTGCACTACAGCGAGGAAAAGTATAAATTTCCCATTCCATTCTGTACGGCGATCTCCATTCAAAATGTTCATAGTTTAAAAACTTCGATCTTATAGCCTCGGCCATTTGAAGTTTTGAAACTTCGAGCTTCTGAAGGGGATCCATATATATATATATATATATATATATATATATATATATAATGTGTGTTTGTATTATACATATATATATATATATATATATATATATATATATATATATATATAATGTGTGTGTGTGTATTATACACATATATATATATATATATATATATATATATATATATAATCTGTGTGTATATGTATACATGCAGACACATTTTTTAATTTATTCAGTGCAAGTTTTATCTTTTTAATTTAGTCATTTGCTTATCAGGTAAGTGAGCTGGGAATTCCTGAAAAGGAACACAAGTATCTATCTGCTTTGACGTAAATATACTCATTTAATCATATTTGATTGCTTCTTAGGTAGACATCAAGCTGACTATAGAAGCATCCCAAAATATAAAGATCCTGGTTTGTGATTTGTTAAACTTTTTTTTAATGTTGTTTTTGGCTGTTTCTTTCATGAGAATAAAAGTTTGCTTCTCATATAGGCCTAACCCACCCCACCCCCAGGCTTCCACCAGCATAGGAAGAGGAGAAGAGAGACTGGCAACTTTTCCATCATTCTGCAATAGATGATTGGGACTGAGATTTTTGAGTGTTTCTTCAGCCCTGTCCCTCTTGACTGTTAGACACACTTCATTGCAAAATACACTTCACTTGCTGTGAATGTATGCTTCTACACATATGTATTTCACTTATCCTGAGACACTTGCAGTCATTGACTAGGCTTGTTCTTTCAAATCTACATGCAAATGGAATGCACTTTCAGGCCTTCTGGAAGAGAGCTGTCTGCCAGCCATATGTATCCAACACATCCCTCTCTAGAAATGAGCATGCTGGGGTCAGTATTTCAGGCTGTCTTCTTCAACTCTTTTGCTACTAATTTAATTCATTTCACTTGATTGTAGTCAGGACTCCATCCCATTGTTCCTTGAAATCTGTGATTTGCTAGTAAATCTTACATCATTACTTGTTTATTTAGTTGACTCATTTGGGTAGAGGGTTGAGAATAGTACGTAGTTTAAGTTGCTGAGAGGCCTTGGCAGGATTGTGTACTTACATGCATTGCATTGTGGGAGGGGTGGCATGGAAGTAAGGTGGGACATTCTGATTTTGTGATGCTTCAGGGATATGCTCATTTGCTGTCATCCCCGAGAGTGGAATGGATGAGCAAGGTAGGTAGTGACTTAGGATGAATGCGCTTCAGGCTGGGGAAGCAGGGTAAAAAAAAGACCATGTGGTGATTTCCAAGATGGATGCACAATGATCAGCAGCTTAATTTCAGCTCTGCCATTGTGAAAAAAGAAACTGAGACATAATAGCTAGCAATTCTACCAGCTTGAGTAAAATTCAGTTATTGGCTGGTAAGCTCATTGTCTGGATGTCAGCGAAGAAAAAATTTAGAAAACCTGAAAGAAAATCAGCTAGAAAAAGTCAAGAGAAAACACTGACTTGAAAGAATCCTGCAGCTGTTTAGAAAAAAAAAAGCAGTTAAACTTCAGCTTTGGTATAAGAGATTGCTTCCAGTAATTTAGGGGAAAAATAAATAAAATGTACTCAAAGGTGATTAAAAATAAAGTGGAACATTGAACGAGTATATCAACTCAAGTAATGAAAGGCTGGAAAAATAGAAGAAGCTTTAATCAGCTACTCAGATGAACTAATAAAACTGAAAAATCAGAGGTTGAAATGAAGAAAAAGTTGGATGATTATGAGACTTCTCAGGAAGAGCGGTTTCAAAAAGAGAGTAGAGTGAGAAGATGAAGCACAGAGCGAACCTGAGATTTTCAGCTGAACCAGGGAAACTGGAAGAAATAGACTGTATTAATTTTATGAAAGCACAAATAGGCACTTGGGCTGGCATTTTACAGCAGGATTTTTAACTGAAAGGGCACTCAGAATGGACACTCCAAACCTGGCCATGAGAAAATAGCCAAGACCGGTGTTAGTAAGGATGCTATCATACCAGCAGAAAGAGTTGATAGTAGCAAAGTTGTGGCAGAAAGGAAAAGTGTTAAAAACTTAAGATAGAGTTTTTGTAAAAATGATTATTCACTGTACACTAGGCAGAATAGAAAAAGATTGATCCGAGTAATCTGGAAATGTAGAGAGCAGGTGTGAGATTGAAGCTTCTGTATCCAGCTAAAAAACAACAAAAGTACCAAAATCCAACACGGCAGACTGGCAAAATAAAATAAAATGAAAACTTTAATTCAGAACAGTTAGTGCTTTCGCAGTCTATCAGACTGCTTCATCATACTGATTCTTACAAGTACACACTAGGTTTAAATAGCTAGCATAAAATCAGTTAACACCATCACTAAAAACATTTTAAAGAAACAGTCTCCAAATAATTTAACTTGGATCAACATCAGTAAAAACATTAAGAAAAAGCTCATGTGAAATGAAAACTGATAAAAATACAAAACATTTAAATTGTCAGTGTTTAAGTGGTCTTGCCTTTAAGAATGGTTTTAATGAAACAATCTCATTTAACCTTGGTTCTTTATCTACATTCAGTGACAGAATCCATTTCTGTTCAGCACATTCTGTCCTGTTCCTAATATCCCCCCCCCTCTTAAATTCTCTGAAATTTTTTCTAGCACCAGAAAGCTGAAGGGTATGGTCAGCACCAAAATTCATTACATGTTTAGCAAGGGCATTCATATCTTTCTTATTTTGAATATCCCTCTGATGTTCCAAGATTATATCCTTAAGCTTTCTGTTACTCATACCTATATAAAATGTAGGGCACTTAGCACAATAACTAAGATATGCTATGTTTCTGGTCTTGCAATCAGCGTAGAAATCTTGGTGCTGTTTTCCCCTTTGGCTCAAGCACACAAGGGATCTACATTTTCAGCTCCCACATTCTCCATGGAACTGAAGTTAACAGCCAGACCTACTGAGCCAACTTCATCGGCACCAACTGTAGTGACCAGCCTGGCACCACAGCCCTTGGTACTGACCACCACAGCTTCGACTATTCATACCACTTTCTCTTCTTCAGTGCTGACCATAATTTTGGAACCAGTTCCTTCCACAGTGCCATCAGCAGTGTTGGAACCAGGATTCTTTTAGGTTCCCAGAATTAAACACTCCCCCTCAATAGATCCTTTTCTGGGACAACGTCAAACCCCCTTTTTAGAGAAGCCAGAATGCCCTTCAGCTTTTTCTGTCCTTTCCTGTAGGAGTCTGACAGAAGTAGACGTCATGAGGTTGGTGGATCAGCTCTTCGTAGCTACAGGTCTTTCTGCCTATTCCCAAGTTTCACTTACTTCCGGAGATGGAACTTTCTCTTCAAGAAGTCCACCAAACACTCCTTCTCTAACCTCCACTGAGGTATTAGAGACGACGACTGATTTTCCCGCTTCTGGCTGCTTCGATGCTGAAAACTCTTATGCTTTCAGCTCCAGTGTCTGCTGTGAGTTCTTCGGCTTCCTCAGAACTGCTGGACTTCCAGGGTTATAGCACTACTGTGTCGTTCATGGGCTCTTCCTCAGCTTCGACCTTGATGGCGGCCTTCTCGGAGCAGCGTGGGACCATGGTTCGTAGGTTGTCCTTCCCAGTTCTGGGCTCCCATCCCTATTGGGGGGCTGGCCTTCCAGGTCATGTAGGGGGGTTTTGGCCTCTGCAGATTCTAAGCCAGTTCATTCCCAATCTGAGCATTTTCCTGGGATTCTCTCTTGTGCAGAGCTTTCACCAACCTCCACGCCCGGACAGCGAGCATTGTAGTTGCAGCATACCGCTCTACGGGGCCTTACTTCCTCTGAGTCCTCTCCAGAATGTCCTCCTGAGGAGGTGCCCCAGAAGAGGTCATGTAAGAGGAAATGCCTTGATTCCCTGGAGGAATCCATCATGGAGGAATCGGACTTAAATGATGGGAGGGTTCCCCCGGTCACCTCCAGAAGAAATTTCCTTTGGAGACATTGTTGAAACATTAAAGCAGAGGGGTGACTGGAAGACCCAAGACCCACCTCAGAAGAGTCTGTGTACCTGCAAGCCTTTGGTGCTCGCCCATCTACCTCTGGGGTGACCCTGTGTGCTGATGATCTTAAGCTGATCTCACAGTAGCATGGAAGGCCCCTGATTCTGTAGAGCCAATCTCTAGGAGACCAGATAAAATCCTTTCAGCACCAGAAGACTATCTGCATTGGGCCAAGGGTGTAGTAGTAGATGCCATGGTGGTTGTGGCAGTGGCCAAGAAGGAACTAGCAGAACAGAGTTCTTCTTTTCATCTCCCTGACAGTCCCGGGTGATGGACAGGTTTGGAAAGCGGGTTTACGCTTCTTTGACCTTTGCTTTACGGTCGTTGAATTTCGTGGCACACTTCACCAGACTTCAGAAAGATCTGATCAATGGGCTCTCAGATACCCTTGCATGAGCTGTGTCTGAGGAGATATAGGAAAAAGTAGCCTCCCAGCTTGCCATCCTGGAATCTATTTCTAACTTGTCCATGAGGCTCATTGCGCATGCAGCCAAAGGGACGACTGGGGCAGCGGGTTCTGGTGTAGCTATAAGGTGGCATGCCTGGATGCACTTGTGTGTATTTCCAGAGCCATTTAAGTCTTCGTCAATGCTACGTTTGATGGATCTTCCCTTTTTAGTCCCAAAGTCAGAGATACCTTGGCCAGGTGTGAAAAGGATGGAAAGACCTTGTCTGCCGTGGGCATACATTTTTTCACTCCCAAATGCTCCTATTCCAGGAACCAGTGAAGTTGAAAAAATGTGGTTCAAGAAAACCCAAAGGCCTTTCCAGGACGCATGTGGCAGTGATTCTGTCGGGATAAAGGGGTAGAGCTATAATGGAAGATGCCGACCTCGCAGTAGAAGTAGCCCTCAAAATCAGGGATTCATTCTCAGGGAACCCGTACTGTATAGGGAGGCCCAATTTCTTCCTCTGGAGGTACTCAGGGGAAGACTATCCTTGCACTCGCTAGCCTGGCAACAAATAACCACAGATACTTGGGTGGTAAGGATCATTGCCATAGGATACTACATTCCCTTTGTTCTCTGAAAATGAGAAGAATTCCCGATGTTCCACCCAATCAGAGGGGCCAGGTAGCACTGGAAATTTAAAAGTCATCCAGGAAGTCCCACCAGACCAGATAGGATGCCGTTTCTACTCAAGGTTCTTTTTGTTGCCATAAAAGACGGGGGACTGGAGACAAATTTTGGATCTCCGCCTTCTGAACAAGTTTGTTCGGCAGACAAAATTCTGGATGGTCACACTTCAGTCTATTATTCCCTTCTTGGGGAAATATGATTGGATATGCTGTATAGATCCCCAGAATATGTACTACTACTTAAGAATGGACAAGCACTCCAGGAGGTTCCTCCTCTTCTGGCTGGGAGCCAGTCATTATCAGTTCAGAGCTCTGCTCTTCGGTCTCACCCGCATCCCCCTGGATATTCACCAAGTGTATGGCAGCAGTAACAACTCACATGAGACTGCATGGATTCTGGATGTTTGGACAACTGGCTTGTTACCTCTCCCACCAGGCATCTACTCGAACAAACAAGAGATTTTATTCTACACACTTGTACTCGTCTAGGTATGATGATGATTCATACCAAATCCCAACTAAATCTAACTCAGCAACTGGAATTTATGGGGACCTGCTTGAATATACAACCTCTTGCATAGCCTCCCTTCCTCATCACAGATTGCGGAAGATAATATCCCAGGTAGACATTATTCTGTTCAATAACAGCGTACATGCTCTCTTTGTTCTACAGACTCTAGGATTCTTGGCAGCAGCCATCACATTAGTTCTGCTAGTGAGATTTCACACGAGAATTTTACAGTGGCTTTTAGCCTTCCAGTGTTCCATTCTCACTCATCCCTTGATGCATCTCATCCGAATTACCAACCGTTGCAAGAATGACTTATCCTGGTGGATGGGATCAGAGGAAATTCTTTTAGGCCGACCATTTGTTTCACCCCAACCCAAGGCCACAGTCACAATAGATGCCTCCCAGATTGGATGGGGGGGCATCATCTGTCCAAGGCACTTGGTCCCCATACAGGCTAATCTGTATATCAGTGTTTTGGAGCTGAGGGCAGTGCTCTTAGCTTTGCAAGCCTTCCAAGCTGCCCACCCTCTAGGAACAATTGCAGTTCAATCCGACAACATGTCATTAGTTTGGTACATCAATAAGCAGGGCAGAACCAAGTCTTACCCTCTGTGTCGAGAAGCTCTCAGAATGTGGCAATGGTCAATCTCTTCCAATCGCTTTGTAATAACAATGCATGTCCTGGGTGCTCAAATGTGATGGCGTACAAATTGAGCAGATGCATCCTCCTGCTTCTCGAGTGCCTCTCATTCTCAGAGTGGTGAAGGAGATTTTCCATCACTGGGGACAGCTTGCTATGACCTATTTGCATCACTCCTGAACAAGTGCAGCAGCTACTTTGCCATAGTCTCCCATCAGGGAGAGTCCCTGAGAGATGATGTCCTTGAGGATTGGCTCTCGGGACTACTCTATGCTTTTCTCCCTGTTCCACTACTTCCTTACTACTACAAGAAAGCCATAAGGTTGAAGAGCAAGGTGATTCTCATTGCTCCATTCTGCCCTCGCCAAGTTTGGTTCCCCTTTCTTTGGCCTTGCCTACTTCAACGTCCATTGACTCTGGACCTAGATCCAAACCTCCCATCCCATCCTCAGGGGCTAGTTTACCCCTTTCTGAAAAAGATCAAGCTTGCAGCTTGGTTACTCCAGTTCTATTGATTGTCAGGCAAAATAACCTATCCTTTCCAGTTCAAAAGATTTTGTTGGCTTCCCATAAGCATTCCACTAGGAAGCTCTACCACAGTAAATGGAAGAGAGTTTCTATTTGGGCATGTGATAATGGAACTAATCCTTTTTTAGCACCAGCTGAAAAGGTTTTACAATTTTTGGCTACACATTTTGAACAGGGAGCTTCTTCTACCATCAAAGTTCAGCTTGCTGCTATTTCCAGCTTCCATAAAGGTGTTGAGGAGTATTTCTTAATTTCACATAAGTTGTGTAAAGTTTTTCTCAAAGGAACTTTAAGACAAAAACCTCCTTATTAGAGACTATTTTGTCTCCTGAGATCTTACTATGGTTCTATGGTCAATTCCCCTTTTGAGCCGGTGGCTACTTGTGACTTGAAATTTCTTTGATGGAAGACCATTTTATTGGTAGCCATTACACTTGACAGAAGAATTTCAGAGATTCATGCCTTATCTTCAAAACCTCCATATTTGATTTTTCGTAAGGACAGGGTGTCACTAAGAACCAACCCATCCTTTCTCCCGAAAGTCGTATCTGAAACTAGCATTACTCAATCTTTTGACTTACCAGTGTTCTTCCCAAATTTCTCTAAAAGCGAGAATATTGCTTGCACTTAATAGATGTTCACAGACAATTGCATTTTTATCTCCGCAGAACTAAAGACTTACGGCAGTCGGACCAGTTGTTTGTTTCCTTTTCAGGTCCATCCAATGGTAAACCGTTTCAGAAGTCACTTTAACTAAATGATTAAGAGAATGCATAAGCTTTATCTACAGTAAAAAAACCCTCTAATTACCAGCCTCACTCAGAACGCATTCTACAAGGGCAATAGCCACATCTGCTTTTTACCACTGTAAGGCTTCCATGGATGAAATATGTGCAGCAGCAACCTGGACTACTCCACATACCTTTATCACGCATTACAAATTGGACCTGGTCTCCAGCAGAAGTGTGTCCTTTGGCTCTATGGTGCTCAGGAATATCCTTCCATAAGGCCTACCACGATACAAGGTAGCTACGGACTTTGTCCCATATGAAAAGGATAAATGAGGATTGACAACATCAGATTAAGAAGTTACGTACCTTCCATAACTTTCCATCTGTGTTGTCGATCTTCATTTATCCTCGACACTCCACCCACCTTCAGACTCCTTGGAGGAACGGACTCTCATCCTGGTTATCTGTTATTTCATATCTGACCTTGGACATAGCCTCTTCAATTGATGTAGGACTATTTTTTCTGTCTTCCTTTATAGCTGCAAACTCGATCTGAAGTAATCTAGAGAGGGGCATTCTGGGTAGGGACTTAGCTTGAGAGTTTTTGGTTCTCTCGAGCTGTTATAACAGCCAAGTTGGTTCCGAAAGTCGGAACAGAGTCCGATACGTCAAGGATAAATGAAGATCGAGAACACAGATGGAACGTTGTGGTAAGTACATAACTTCTTATTTCCACTTTCTCTTTTTTTATATTTTTGTATAGTCTCTTCCCTCATATTTAGTTGTCAGCGCAGAAACCTTTTTAATCCATACCCCTAAATACTTCATCTTATGGTGTCACCATAAATATGGGTATTGATGGACCAATTCATATGTGGGTGCATAGTATACATCTATAGCCTTTACTTTATCTTCATTAATTTTCTATCCTGAAAAGACTCTAAACTGTCTCAAAGTGTTCCACAGCACTGAGATGTCCTTTTCTGGATTCATTGGCTAGAAAATAATATCATCTGCAAATAAAGCCAACTTTTTTTGATGACCATACCAGTTATATCCTTGTTTTTCTGAATCCTTTATTTTCTTTACCAGTGGCTCTAAATATAAAGCAAACAACAAAGAGGAAGGAAGATACCCATACCTGGTTCCTCTGTTTAAACACAACTTTTCAGAGAGCAGCCCTCCCACTTTAATTCTTGTCTCCAGTCCTTCATATATCCTGCTAATTGACTTTAGTATTGTCAAGGAATGCAAATACTTCCATTGTCCTACTCATAAAATGTCAGCTTGCTCTGTTGAATGCTTTTTCTGCATCAAGACCTACCACCAGCAGTGGTGGTGTCTTGCATTCTACTTACATCTGAATTGTCAGTTGTTCTATTAGTATGGTCAAATATTTGTCTCCCTTCTACAAAGCCACATTTATATGTATCTATCAATTTTGGCAACACCTTTACCATTCTTTTAGCTAGTTTAGACATAACCACTTTATATTCATAGTTTCAAATCGAAATGGGTCTATAGGATGGTGGGTCTGATGGGTCTTTACCATCCTCAAGTAATACAGCTACGACAGCTTTCTTCCAACATGTTGGTGTTCCCCTTCTTTTACAATGCTGCTAAACAAAATCTTCCAGATATTTATTACTTTCTTCCTCCCAACTTCCAAACTTCCACAGGAGTACCATCTGATATCCTGACTAAAATCACTGCTGCATTATTCTTAACCAATGAGTTACCATCATTGATGTCTGGCCTGGGTACCAAAGCTTCACCTTCACAGGATCTCATTTCAAAAGTGTAGGGGCATGTAAGTGGATTTATGAGAATAATTCCTAAGACTATCTTGCCAGCTGCCGAATGGGGATCACATGTCTGTTGGACTGATTGGCATTTGGTTGCTGGTACTGTTGATATGAGTATATAGGTAAATGCAGTTTTGGAGAAACTTTCTTTACCTTTGTAAAGAGTTTTGCCTCACTGGTACTAGATGTCAACTGGGCGGCCACGGTGGTGCAGTGGTTAGCATTGTTGCCTCACAGCAAGAGGTTCGCTGGTTCGATCCTCAGCTGGGGTGTCTTCTGTGCGGAGTCTGCATGTCCTCCCTGTGGTCGTGTGGGTTTCCTCCGGGTGCTCCCGTTTCTTCCCACATCCCAAAGACATGCTGTAGGTGAATTGGACACTCTAAATTGGCCTTAGGCGTGAGTGCATGCATGTGTGCCCCTTCTGTGGCAACTCGACATTGTAAAAACTCTACTGCCAATCATGAGCAGACAGTTGATTTGCTGTGGCGACCCCTAACTGGGAAAAGCCGAAAGAGGAAGAAGAAGGTACTAGATCTCAACTAGAAATAAGTGTGAGTGTGAGTGCAGGAGGCAAAACACATGCAAGGACTTGCATACTAAGTGTCTCTTCTCTTTAGGAGTGGAATATGACTACAAAGCATGTTCCATTTGCCAATCGTTTGTACATAAGATGATGCGATCCTGTTTACCCTCACTCAGCACTTTTCTGGAAATCAAGCATCTGAAACAGTTGGCCCACTTCAAGATTGCAGATCTTACTTCCTCAGGTGTACCTCCATCACTTAAGAAAAAGCATAAATGGCCAAGGCCAGAGACTTGTTCAGCTCTTTCAGATTCCAACATACATGCTGAGGTTTCAGAACCAGCAGTATGTCCAACTCCGTCTCAGATGCCCTCTTCCAAGGCCCCACTGCAGGCTGGTGTGGCGTCACAGGCATTACAACTGAGGAATCCACAGAGAAGAGTAAACCATGAATTATCTCTGATGGTCCAGCAGGCATTCCCTTGATACCAGTTAGGCAAGAGATTCCAGGTAAACATATTGAGGTACATCAGGGATCTGAACCCTCTGCACTTGGTTCTGGTGGATGTTATGCTTAAAGAAGCATCAGAAAACTAAGCATGTAACCTCTCCTTCTAGGGAGAAGGAATGGATAAATTTTTCTCAAGGTTTGCTTAAGATCTTTTTGGCCCTGAAACCTCCTTTTTCTTCCCAGCACCTTCCCCCATTCCTCAAATGATTGCTGTGGATTCACTTTCCTTGGGGCTTCTGATTTTTGCCATTCTTGGCCTACTCCTCTCAAATTCATTCTTCTGCCCATGTCCCTTCTGATGATGAAGATTCCATTTCTCTTGACTTTTCTGTAGAGGAAGCTTCTTTTGGAGAAACAGTTTTAAACATGATGAAGCATTTTGAGTGGTAGTCTAAGCAGTGCTCTAGAAAAGATGCCACAACCTCTTGTAAATAGGCACCCCAGTCCCTTCCCCAGTTCCTCCTCTTCTTGAGGCTCTTTTGGGTGCCTTTCAGTTTGTTTCTGCTGCCTGTGACACTCAGCCTCTTGCCCCGGAAAGAGTAGACAAATTTTGTAAAGTTCCTTATGACGATAAGGTTTTGTTTAAAAATCCTGTGGTGGGCCACTCTGTATTGCCTCTGCCATCTGATGACCCTTCTAAGTTTCTTCCTAATATCACTTCTCTCCCTTCAGACAATGATAGCAGGTCTATGGATAGGTGGGATAAAAAGTTTTATACCACTTCTACTTTGGCATTGGGTGGCTGTTAATTACCAATCCCAAATGAACAAGTATTTGATATCCATCTTCAATTCGTTGAACAAGGTACTGGTGGAGTCACAAGGTAGGGATTCTAAGCAATAAATGTCCTTACTTATTCAGGCTGCACAAGTAGCCAGACACACCATCAACTGCAGTTATGATGCTATAGAGGCCACTTCCTGTGCAGCTGTTACTGGCGCTGCCATCTGCAGGTATTCATGGTTGCGCAGTCAACCCATACCCAAAGATTTTGTAACAAAAATTATGGATTCCCCTTTAGATAATAACCTCTTGTTTGGCCAACAGCCAGCTAACCTTTTAAAATTGTGTAAGGATAGGGAAAACCATGAAGGGCTGGAAACAGCTTCTTTTAACCTCCATGCCTAGGTACCTGAGGAATTTCCCAACTAAACCCACCTGTTTTGTCAGAAGGGATCCTGGACCCAGTCCAAACACAGGAAGGTCCCCTGAAAGAGATTCACAGAGAAACCACAGAGAGATTCCTCTTTTTGGAGGCCTCACCTTGGGGGCAAATCTTTGTGACTATCCACAAATTCTTTCATCCTTAGCCCTGTCCTACCCTACCCCTGTCAGAAAGGCTGACCCAGTCTATCTTCACCTGCATAAAGGTGACCACAAACCAGTGGGTGCTTTCTATTGTAAAAAGGGCTATGCCATGTCTTGGATAGAATTCCCCCCCATTATATTGCATGCCTCCCCCTCCCCACAACCACTTCCATCTTTTTACCCATTCTACAAGAATATTATAGGTACAAGGCACAGAAAACCCAATGGGGAAGGGCTTTTACTCCAGACTCTTCCTAATACCAAGGGAAGAAGAGCAATAGAGACTTATACTGGTCACTCTTTACTAAATACTTTCCAACAAGAGCCAACCTTCAGAATGCTTTCACTGCACACACTGCTACCTTTCATACTGCTTCAGGCCTTTCTAATGTCTCTAGATCCAAAAGATGCCTGCATCCATATACTATTTTACAGCCTCCTTGTAGGAGATTCCTGAGATTTTGTAATGGGTCATTTCACTTTCAGTTTACTGTTTTGCCTTTTAGGCTTTCCGTAGCCCCATGAGTTTTCTCAAGGTGTCTGGCACCAGTGATTGCCTTCTGTTGAACCCAGGGAATCCAGATTTTTCCCTACTTAGATGACCTGTTACTCCAAGCTTACTTGGCACAGATACTTGTGCACATGCTCCATTTCACCCTCGACCTCCTCTCACATTTGGTGCTCACGATCAGCTACAGGAAGTCCTCCCTGCAACCAGCTCAGGATCTCATTTTTCTGGGTTGCAAACTGGTCACAAAAAGGATGCAGGCCTTCTTCCCTCAGATAAAAATGCAGAACATTAGAGGTTACTTTTGCAGTGTTGTTTCCCTTAGCCAAAGCTCAGCCATGGAGGTCCTAAAGGCCCTGAGATTCATGGCAGCAACTGTCCCACTGCTCTCTCTTGCCAGACTGCATATGAGGAAAATCCAGTAGTAACTAAAAACAGTTTGGTCCTAGCACTCCCATCTTCTAGACACAGTGGGATGTAGAATGGTACAAGGACCAGATGAAACTATCCAAGACTTCCCTTTCAATCCTTCAGCCCTAGTTCGGGAAATGTACACAGATGCTTCGGATGAGGCATGGGGGCCTGGACAGGAACAAAGGAAGTACAGTGCACATGTCAGCTAAATCTACTAAAGGAGCACATCAGCATGAAAGAAATGAGAGCTCTTATACAAGCTCTGCAGTTTTTTCCTCATATCTGGAGACCAGGCCCCCTACGAGTGTTCACAGAGCAAAATGGCCTTGTGGTACATAAGCAAGGAGGAACCAGATTTTAGCAGCTGTGCAGATTGGCACCGACCACCTGGGACATTGCCACCAAGAAAAGCATGATGCTAATAGCCATATACATCCCATCACAGGACAAGGTGTTGGCAGATGACATTAAGCAGTAAATTGGAGGGCCCTCATGAATAGACCCTGAAAAGATGTCTTCCTGGACATCCTTCACTGGCGGGAGATGCCTCAGGTAAGCCTGTTTGCCTCAGAGACCAACAAACAGTTTCCCTTTTTTGCACTTCTGACTGGAGGACAGATGCTGTCACCTTTCATTGGACAGGAAAATTTCTTTATGCCTTCCCTCCATTACTTCTCATTCTGGAAATTCTTCTAAAGGCCAAAAAAGAAAATAACAGAGCACTTGCTACTGGCTCTGTTTTGGCCAAGACAGCATTGGTTTCCTCCTCTTCTTCATCTAGCCAGGGGAAATTATTACACACTGCCACTTTGAGTGGACCACTTCACACAGCAGAAAAGAGTCACTACTGCACCCCAGACTGTCATTCCTAAACCTAATGCTGTGGATGATTGGTGTCTCATTCCTTACCAAGCACTATAAGAACTTTCCAGCAGGTGTTCTCAGTGGAATAACTATACAAATATACTCCCCAGATTTGAAACCGTATGAACCTAGGTCTGGTATTAAGTGTTATAATAAATAAATAAATAAATAAATAAATAAATAAATAAAGCTGTCTGCTCGAATAAATCTAAACTTAGTAAATTAAGTAAAAAATCCAATTCAGGATATATTGAATTTGCAGTTTGGAAGTAGTTTATTTATTAGAAAGCACAGATATCTGTGCTTACTAATAAAGAAACTGAGAATTCAGCACATCCTGGATTGGAATTTTAACTTGATTTATTAAGTTTAAGAGGTTTATTCAACCAGTTAGCTTTGTTTATTTATTTATTTTTTATAAGTTAATTGCAGTACTAGGTTCATATTGTTTCTGATCTGAGGAGTATTTTTGCATAGTTATTCTACTGAGAACACCTGGTGGAAAGTTTCTTACAGTATTTTTTGCGCCAAGTGTGGACACTTGGCTTACTGAAACTTTGAGGTACTCTGGATTTTGTTTTGTTGTTTATACTTTCTTACAGGCATTGCTTTTTAAATATGTAATTAAGGTTCTCCAAAAGCCAGGAGACCCACCACTCAAAAATCCTGCACAGTCAAAGAAAAGAGATTTTCCTTTTGATGCCATAGGAGTGTACAGAACCCCAACAAAATCAAAGGTACCTTCTGTACTAAAATATCTCTGCAAGCTCATACATACAGATCTGGTCTACTCTTCTATCAAAGCCTACCTGTTAGCCATCTCTGTTTGTTTACCCCTCAGTCCTCCACTTATGTCCAGACCTGAGGTCAAGTTATTCCTTAAAGGGGTTCTGCATCTTAGACCACCAAAGAAGCCTATAACCCCTCTTTGGGACTACAACTTCATCCTGGGAAAGCTTACCTTAATGTCCTTTGAACTGGTAGCATAAGCAAATGTCATCTCTAATTATGCACCTGGAAAAGTATTCAGCTTCTGGCTCTCACCTCACTTTAGTTAAGAGACAGAGCTTCAAGCTGTCATGGCCATTCCTACATTTCTTCTTTTTCACAAGGACATGATGGCCTGGAGAACTAGCCCATTATTTATGCCTCAAGTAGTAAACAAGTTGTCTCTCAACCAGACCATAAATCTTCCTACCTTCATTCCCAACCCTGAGAACTGGGGGAAAAGGCTCCTACACACCATACATGTTCACAGACAGCTAAGATTGTATTTTGGACAAAACCAAATCCGTTTTAAAATCTGAATAACTGTTTGCCCCATTCATGTACTCAAAACCGGGTCACTCGGTATCTTGGCAAACAATTGCAAGATGTATTTCTAAGGCCATCTTTTTGTTATTCTCTATATGGCAAGTTCTTGTCCTCATGCCCTTGAGTTCATTCTACCAGAGTAGTAGTTTCCTCTGGGCATTTTCTAAAATGAGGTGGATGCCAAGACCATACTGGAAGCTGCCACTTGCTCTTCTGAACTCAACTTCACTAAACACTACAGGATTGATCCCTTTACAAGGTCCAGGGCTCTCTTTGCTAGGTCAGCCCTCTCTGCCTCTTGGACAGTTCTGCTACTTGTTAACCAACCATCCTTACTTTCCCTTCAGCTCTGGGAATCATCAGTTGGTAAGGAATACTGCAACAGTGATTTGTCAGGACATAGTACACTTGTGCAAGAACTTACCATAACAGTAGATGTACTGATCACTGTTGCAGATGTTCTTCGTGTTTCACTGTTGCAGTCATCACATTTGGGTTATCTGCTTGCTCAGTCAGCCTGATTATCAAAGTCTTGGGTCCTGCGTCAGTTGCTGTCTCATCTTCCATGACGTCAGATAGTCAGGGGTATAAAGCATGCAGCCGACGCTATTACATCAGTCCTTCTTGCCGTGCAGTGCCCAAAGCAGAAGTAGTTCGCAAGTGCCGGTCGGCCGACTCCTAAACTTTTCATTTTCGAGTTTCAGAACCGAAGTCTTCAACTAAAGTTAAGTACCCCATTGGGGAAATTTTTTCTTGCTCTAAACTGATGTCAGTAAAAGTCAATAATTGTATTTCTTGTGGAAAGCAAATACATCATAAAGATTTTCATTCATACTGTATTGCTTGCCTAGGCCCTGAGCACGACAAACCTTGCTGTTGGTTTTGTGCAGTATTTAACCACAAACTATTCGTCGTCTGTATATTTGCGCTTCTAAATATTTTGGTACTCAGTTCAATTATCCAGATATGTCTTTGGTAAGCCACCCGACTACCAACATTCCAAAAAATGCAAAGATCAAGACAGAGACAGGCCGCCTAGGTCCAAAGCTGCTGACGTCACTTCTCCTAAGCTAGTTGCCAGTTCGTTGGTACTCAGTGAGGCGCTTTCGCAGCCCTTGATACCCGCTACTTCATATTCGCAGGCCTCTACTGAGACCCATTCGGAGTCTGGTATGCCACAAGATGCTTCAACTGTGGAACCTGTGGATGTCTCTACCTTGGATAGGTCCAGAGCCTCTGTGCAGGCACCGGCTTCTGAGGGTGTATTCAGGCCTACTGACTTTTCCTGGTACCCAGAAAAAACAACTCGTGGTATCCTATCCTGGACCTTTCTATCCTAAACACCTTTTTGGTGAATCCAAAATTCAGGATGCTAACTCTTCACCAGTTGCTTCCTATGCTAGGCAAGGATGCCTGGTTGGCAACACTAGATTTAAAGGAAGCATACCCGCACATCCCAATCAGGGAATCTTGCAGAAGATACCTATGCTTCAAAGCAGGCTACATGCACTATAATTTCTCTGCACGGCCCTTTGGCTTATCTACTGCACCCAGGGTATTCACAAAGTGCCTAGCTCCAGTCATTGCATTCATCCAGGGAAAGAAATATTCAAATATACCGATACCTAGACGATTGTCTAATTCAGGCAGAAAGCCAGGACGTACTTTTGAATCATCTGGCATTTGTACAAAAGGTGCTAACTTGTCTGGGGTACACCATAAATGCAAAGAAATCACATCTTGTACCTTGTCAGCAAATTATATTCCTGGGAGCAAGCTTGAACACAACTTCCCAGATGTCTTTCCTCACACCAGAGAAACAAATTCATTTGACAACTTCAAACTAATGGCCACAAACCTGGGAACCTAGTCGGACATTCCCGGTCAACAAATGTTAAAAAACAAAACAAAACAAAAAAAAACCCTGCTGTCTGCGAGGTAAATACTACAAGCCTTGGGGTTAATGGCCTCCTGCATTCTACTAATTCCATATGCAAGACTGCATATGAGGAAACTACAATGGTATCTAAAAAGCCTATGGCGTCAACATTCTCAGGATCTAGAAGCAATGATTCCTATCATACCTTGCCTATAGTTAGAGTTCCTTTGGTGGGCAGAGGCCTGCCACCAAAACAAGGGACTATCATTCACTCTACCCCCTGCCGGCCAAACCCTAACAATAGACGCATTAGACTATGCATGGGGTGCTCACCTGGCAGGGAAGTGCATTCAGGGCAAATGGAACCCAAGTCAAATATACCTGCATGCCAATCAAAAAGAAATGTTAGCTGTACAGAATGCTCTGACAGCCTTCAATTACCACATTCTTCCAGGACAATTAATGGTAAAGACGGACTACACCACTGTTATGTGATACATAAACAAGCAGGGGGGTACCCATTCATACCCCTTCTGCAGACTAGCCATGGCTCTGTGGAACACAGCCTTGACCTACCAAGTGCATCTACAGGCTCATTTCCTGCCAGGAAAACTAAATACACTGGCAGATGAACTAAGCAGAAATCTCATGGACCCACACGAGTGGAAACTGGAATCAAAGACTTTAAACATGTTGATAAACAAATGGGGGAGCCCCCGATATAGACCTGTTTGCCTCCCCCCAGAACTACCAATTGGACAAATTCTGCACAAAGACTCCCCACAAACAAGCTTGGAAAGTGGATGCTCTGTCCTTCAGCTGGAAAAATCTGTCAGTTTATGCCTTTCCTTCTCTGCCTCTCCTCTCCAAAGTACTACTAAAGATCAAACAGGACAAACCAAGGACGATACTGATTGCACCAGTCTGGCCATGCCAACACTGATACCCCCTATTGTGCAGTGTGTCACTGTTGGCTCCATGGCACCTGCCTCAGACCCATACCCTGCTGTCACAGAAGAAGACCCAGATTCTGCACCCTCAGCTTCAAACCCTGAACCTGGAAGCCTGGCTAATTACCTAATCTTTCCATTACCACCCCTCGGTAAACAAGTATTGGATGTCATTTTGGAGGTAAGGAGGCCTAGTACTAGAAAATCTTATGCTGAAAAATGGAAAAGATTCTGTGCCTGGAACCAAAATCAAGGGATGGGCACAGCAGTGCCCAACTTGGCTCAGATTCTTCAATATTTAACTGAGATGCGTCACAAGGGTCTTTCTTTTTCCTCCATCAAAATTCATGCCTCAGACATTTCAGCTCATTACAGCACTGAACCACCCCTCTTCTCTCATCCACTGCTCAAGCAGTTCCTCAGAGGGGACAAAAACTTATGACCACCCAGGAGAGCCCCCATCTCCAGCCTGGGACCTTAACTTTGTATTGGAAAAACTCACTTTTCCTCCTTTTGAGCCAGCTGCAAGTGCAGAGTTAAAATTTGTTTCTTGGAAAACAGCCACTTCAGCAAGAAGGGTATCTGAATTACAGGCCCTTATGGCAGTGGAGCCTTTCATCATTTTTCATGCGGACAGGGTGTCCCTCAGGACCAATCCCTCCTTCATGCCCAAGGTAGTATCAAGTGTGGCTCTTAATCAGTCCATTCATTTGCCAGCCTTCTTTTCTAATCCACAGAACAAAGGGGAATGGATACTGCACTCCTTAGATATGCACAGACAACTTATATTCTACTTGGACAGGACTAAACCTCAAAGGAAGTCTGAACAACTGCTGGTGGCATTTGCTGCAGGGGCAGAGGGGAAGGCTATTTCAAAGCAAACCATTTCTAAATGGATATGCCATTGCATTTATTTCTGCTATAAGCACCATGGAAAACCTGTCCTACAGGGGATTAGATCACATTCAACCAGGGCTGCATCTACCTCTACAGCCTTTCTCAGAGGCATACCTACCAGGGACATCCTAGAAGCTGCTTCCTGGAGTCTTTTACATACCTTCACCAAGCATTACCATTTGCCAATTTTCTCTAAATCCAGAGCTAGCTTTGCCACTGAAGTCTTGCAGGGCCTTATAGCTGGTCCTAATGCTATCTAAATTCCTCCTCCCATCCTTAGCTTTGACAATCTACCCAAATGTGATGACTGCAACAGTGAAACACGAAGAACATAGTACAAATGTTTTTTGTGTTTCACTGTTGCAGTCATTACATTTGGGTAATCTGCTGGCAGGTTGCCCTCAGTCGGCCTGAATTCCAAAGTCTTGGGTCCTGTGTCGGTTGCTGTCTCCTCTTCCATGACGTCAGGGGTATAAAACATGCAGCTGACGCCATTTTCTTTAGTCTTTCTTGGTGCACGAAGCAGAAGCATTTTGCAAGTGCCGGTCGGCCGACTAATAGAGTTTGAGTTTCAGAAGTGAAGTCTTCACTAAAGTTAAGTACCGGGGAAACTTTTTTTCTTTCTTTTTACCAATGTCAGAAAAAGTTAATAATTGTATTACTTGTGGGAAACAAATACCTCATAAGGATTTCCATTTATACTGTATTCCTTGCCTAGGCCCTGATCTCACAAAGTGCCTGGCTGTCGGTTTTGTGCTAGATTTAACCAACACACTATTAAGCGTCGGTATATTTTTGCATCAAAGTATTTTGGAAATTTTAACTACCCAGAAATGTCGTTGGATAGTAATCCGACTACCGGAGTATATAAAAAATGCAAAGAAAAGGACAGAGAAAGGCAGTCAAGATCCAAAACCGACGACGAAGCTTCTCCTAAGCCAAGTCGCTGGTTCGCCGGTACTCAGTGAGGTGCTTTCGCAGCCCCTGATACCCGCTACCTTTGAGTTGCAGGCCTCTACCGACACCCATGTGGAGTCCGGCATGCCACAAGATACTCAAGGTATTGGACCGACAGATGTATCTCCCCCAGATGGGTCCGGAGCCACTGAGCAGGCACCAGCTTCTGAGGGTGTATTCAGACCTCAACATTTGTATATCAAACCGATGAAAGCTGCAAAACCAAAGACTAAAGCAACTTCTAAAACTAAAAAACCGACACTTGAGCCACGTGCACAGGCCTCTATGCCTAAAAAACAGATGATCAAAATGGCTGAAGACCTGATTACCTTGATCAGGTGTAACCTTCCCCCTCCTGATAAGAGGCCTAGGCAAGACACTGATTATGAATCATCAGATCAGGTTTCTATTTCTTCTGATTCCTCTTCTGACCAGGAATTATCTATGCCTCCCTATGAGGATTCTGATGCTGAGGAGTCCATTCCATCTGCATCTCCTCCTGAGGATTATTCATTTGGAGTAACCTTGTATACTTTGAGGGAGCATTTTCACTGGGAGAGTCAAGACTTCTCAGAATCAAAAAAGAGGCTCAGGGATTTCCTTCTCCCTCAGCACAGGCCTTTAGCCATTCCCCCTGTTTTAGACATTGTGGATGATGTGTTTTCTCGGAGTCAAGCTTGTCCCCTGACTCCTTACCTCCAGGTCCCAGTAAGCCTGACCGATATTACAGGGTACCTGACTCACATACATTTTTATTTAGAAACCCTGCTGCTGATCCTGAAACTATTTCACAGGGTCCAAAGGGAGTTAAGGCCTCAACAGCAAAAAATCGTACCCCCTCTGACAGAGATTCAAGGGCACTGGACAGATGGCGAGAAAAGGTTTATACATCTGCAACCTTGGCAATCAGGGCCTTAAACTGCCAATTTCATATGCTTAAGTACCAACAACATGTTATGGGATTGCTGAAACAGAAAATTATGTTGATTTCAGAATGTGCAGAAAATAAAGAATTGCAGGAATTATTGCATGCAGCTGAACAAGTTGGAAAGCATACTTTGCAATGTGGTTTTGATTCCTTAGAGGCCTCTTGCAGGGCCACATTTACTGGATCGGTGATTAGGAGGCATGCCTGGTTAAAGGAACAAAATTTGCCTGATCATGTTAAAGCTAAATTGCTAGATGATCCTTTACAGCATGATTCTCTGTTTGGTATTAAGGCAGAAGAGGTTTTAAAGAAAATGGAAGACAAAGCTAAGTCTATGCAAACTATTAAAGACTTCTTACAAGTACAGCCACCAAGATTCAGTACACACTGGCCTACAAAAAATTGGTCCTTTCCTGTGTCAGACAGAGCTCAAAGGGGCAAATCCAGACACCGTAAGGGTTCCAGATGCCAGGCGCAAGATTCGTACAGGTCAAAGCAATGGGGCGCTTCCACCTCCAAATCTGGAGGAGATAAAGCGCAAGCCTACAGAAAGCAATCCCAATGACTTCCCTCTGCCTGCACCAAGCACTTATCTTTTGGCAGCACCCATAGGGAGAAAATTAGCACTTTTTGCGCAAAATTGACAGTTAATAACCCAGGACAAGTGGGTACTAAACATCGTATCACAGGGATACAGATTCCATTTCCACACTCTGCCAATGGCAAATGGTTGGCCAGATCTGCCAAAAAATCAATGGGCAGAGGCACAGAAACAGGTTACGTCCCTCATGGATATGGGGGCCATTCAGACAGTACCAGAACAGGAAAAGGGACAAGGTTTTTACTCGACTGTTCTTGGTACCCAGAAAGGACAAGGCCTGGCGGCCAATACTGGATTTATCAATTTTGAAGACATACCTGGACATTCCAAAATTCAAAATGCTGACTTTGCAGCAGTTTCTGCCCATGCTGGGCATGAATGCTTGGCTGGTGACTTTAGACCTAAAAGAGGCATACCTGCATCTCCCAATAAGACAATCGTGCAGAAGATACCTCAGATTCAAGGCTGGCTTAATGCAGTACCAATTCTCTGCACTGCCCTTTGGCTTAAATACTGCGCCCAGGGTCTTTACAAAGTGCCTGGCACCAGTAATTGCATTTTGCAGACAAAAATGTATACAAATATATCCTTACTTAGACGACTGTCTCATTCAAGCAGAGAACAAGGACACTCTTCTTCGACACCTGGCATTTGTGAAAAGGCTTCTAACATGCCTAGGGTACACAATAAATGAAAAGAGATCACAACTGGTACCCTCTCAAAAGATAACATTCCTGGGTGCAAGTTTGAATACAACTGCCCAGATGGCTTACCTCACGCCAGACAAGCAAAGGCAACTGACTACTTACTTCAAACTGATGGCAACAAAAACCCAGTCTTCTGCAAGACAAATTCTCCAGGCTCTGGGCTTCATGGTATCCTGCATCCTACTGATTCCATATGCAAAACTGCATATGAGGAAACTTCAATGGTACCTAACAAGTTTATGGAGTCAACATTCTCACAGTCTGGAAACAATGATTCCTCTCATTCCCTACCTGCAACAGGAGTTTCTATGGTGGGCAAAGGCATGTCACCAAAACATGGGACGGCCATTCACTCTGCCCCCTGCCAGCCAAACCATAACAACAGACGCATCAGATTATGCCTGGGGGGCCCACATGGCAGGAAGATGCATTCAGGGCATATGGTCACCAAAACAAATGCATCTGCATATCAACCAGAAAGAGATGCTAGCTGTTCAAAATGCCGTAACAGCCTTTAAGGACTGTTAAATTGACACAGGAACCAGTACTATTAACACGAAAAGAGGCAGCATGGTGTCAAGCAGGATCCGATTTATTCAAACTCTATGAACATTTAAAAAAAAACGTGCAACATATAAGGGGAGCACATATGTATGGAAAATTTCTGGCATTAATTACATCCGTGTAAAACAATAAACGGCCGTGCACGTAATTTAAACAGCGGCGCTCTGCACAGTCTTTAAAATCAACTGAAAGACAAAACAATTAACGGACATTCAGGATTAACGGTACATCACTTGAACTAAAGAAACATAAACTACAAACTAGTTCCCGCTTCCGTAAGCGCTGAGGCACTTCGGGTGTGTGTGTGTGTGCCCCCTTGCTTGTTTATATACCACATGACTGTGGTGTCCTTCCCGCAAGGGGGCACACACTCATACCCCCTAGGCAGATTAGCCATGGCACTGTGGGACGCAGCTTTGACCTACCAAATACATCTTTAAACTCAATTCCTGCCAGGAAAACAAAACACTCTGGCAGACGATTTAAGCAGAAACTTTATGGATCCTCACAAGTGGAAACTAAATCCACAAGTCTTCATCATGATAACAGAGAAATGGGGGAGCCCAGACATAGATCTGTTTGCCTCTCCTCAAAATTATCAATTGAAAAAATTCTGCACAAGGACTTACCACAGACAAGCGTGGAAAGTGGACGCCCTATCCTTCAGTTGGAAAACCTATCAGTTTATGCCTTTCCGCCTCTGCCTCTTCTCCCCAAGGTGGTCGTAAAAGTCAGACAAGAGAAAACAAAGATGTTACTAATTGCCCCGGACTGGCCCCACCAATACTGGTACCCAATCCTAAGGAACTTGTCTCAATACCCAGCTTGGACCTTGCTTCAAAGACCACAACTACTTTCCCAGCAAAACAGATCCTGCACAATCAACTACAGACTCTGAACCTGGCAGCATGGCTGATCATGTAGTCATACAAACAACTCCTCTCAGTAAAGCTGTGACGGATGTCATTTTGGAAGCCAGAAGGCCTAGTACTAGAAAATCTTATGCTGACAAATGGAAGAGATTCTGTGCTTGGAATCAAGCACAAGGAACTGATACAGCAGAACCAAATATTCCACAGATTTTGCAATACTTAACTGAGATGCTTGACAAAGGCCTATCTTTCTCATCAATTAAAATCCATGCCTCTGCCATTTCGGCTCTTTACAATACAGAGCCACCTATCTTTTCTCATCTTTTACTAAAGCAGTATCTTAGAGGAGCCAAAAATTGAAGGCCGCCTAGAAGATCACCACTGCCTGCATGGGACCTCAATTATGTGTTGGAAAAGCACACCCTGCCTCCATTTGAACCAGCTGCTACCGCTAATATAAAGTTCTTATCATGGAAAAGCAGCTCTGCTACTAGCAATTACTTCAGCAAGAAGAATTTCAGAGCTACAGGCCCTCATGGCTGTAGAGCCTTTTATTATATTTCACCCAGACAGGGTATCTCTGAGGAGAAATCCTACTTTTATGCCTAAGGTGGTTTTGAGTGTGGCTCTTAACCAAACAATTCATCTGCCAACCTTTTATCCAAATCCGCAGAACGAGGGGGAGAGAATTCTGCATTCCTTGGACGTACACAGACAGCTAAGATTCTACTTGAGCAGGACTAAAGCTCTAAGAAAAATTGAGCAATTACTAGTGACATATGCTGCAGGATCAGAAGACAAGGCTATATCAAATCAGACAATTTCAAAGTGGATAAGCCACTGCATCCGTTTCTGCTACTTAAACCATGGTAAACCTGTGCCCAAGGGCATTAGGTCTCATTCCACCAGAGCTGCAGCTACTTCAGCAGCCTTTCTAAGGGGAGTATCAACCAAAGACATTCTAGAGGCTGCTACTTGGAGTTCTGTTCACACCTTTACAAAGCATTATCATTTGCCTCTCTACTCTAAATCCAGGGCAGGCTTTGCCACTGCAGTTCTGCAGGGCCTTATAGCCGCTCCTAATGCTGTTAACTCCAGCCTCCCAACCATAGCTTTGGGATTCTACCCAGATGTATTGACTGCAACAGTGAAACACGAAGAACATAGTACAGTTGTGTACACTTATCATAAATGTAGATGTTCAAGTGTATTCACTGTTGCAGTCCAAGTTACTCTCCCACCATCCCCCTGTCATTCTGGAGTTTATCTTTCCTTCTCTATCTTCTACAACCTATGTGGTGTATTTGCTTGTAGATGAAGGTAAAGTTTATATTTATGCATGTATGTATATATATATAATATATATATATATATATATATATATATATATATTTTTTTTTTTTTTGCTACCTTTTTGGGGGCACCTGACTTCGGGGGAAAGAAAAACTAAAGAAAATGGAGTCGGCTGCATGTTTTATACCCCTGATGACCTGACGTCATGGAAGAGGAAACAGCAACCGACGCAGGACCCAAGACTTTGGAATTCAGGTCAACTGAGGGCAACCTGCCAGCAGATTACCCAAATGTAATGACTGCAACAGTGAATAAACTTTTAACATCTACATTTATGGTAAGTGTACACAACTGTACTTTGTGCACACTTACCATAAATGTAGCTGTTCTAGTGTATTCACTGTTGCAGTCCTGGTTACCCTCCCTCCAGCCCCCTGACTTCTTTTGGCTATACCTCTATTCTCCTTTACTATACTTAAAAGCTTTTTGGTGTATTTGCGTTTTTGTTGGCGGTATAACCTTGCATATATGCATTTAATTGCTTCCCATTAGGGGGGCATCTGACATCTGGCGCAAGAAAAACTGATGTAATGGTGTTGGCTGCATGCTTTATACCCCTGACTACCTGACGTCACAGAAGATGAGATGGCAACCGACGCAGGACCCAAGACTTTGATAATCAGGCCGACTGCAAGCAGATAACGCAAATGTGATGACTGCAACAGTGAATACACTCGAACATCTACATATATGGTAAGTGTACACAACTGTACTTATTCCTTCCAACTCTCCTTCCCCTGTACATTCATGTTCTACTAACTCTCTTTCTCTTCTCCCCCTGTTCCTATCCTGTGAACTACATCTTAGAACTGAGGGGGCTATCTTACCAGTTCATGCTTCTCCCCTCCCAGATGACTAGTCTGTCTGTCAGGGATATTCAGGTCACTGGCTTGGAGATAGTCTAAGGGATTATGCTCATATAGCTGCTTATATACCTCTACACATATGAACCGAGCTTACATGTCAGATGTACATCATGGGAAGGTAAAGCTTTGGTACTCTGGCTGGACATCAACAGTGATAACCCATTGGTTAGGAGTACTGCAACAATGATCGGTAGGACATCTGTTGTTATGGTAAGTTCCTGCACAACTGTACTTTCTGAAGATTGATTATACATCAACATTTTTATCACATGTTCTGCTATTTTAACTATTTGTTGAGCTTCACATTTCCCTGACTTTGGCATAATTAAATCTTCCATAAATAATTCCATTTGTGCCCTTGATTTTCACATTTCTCTTTTTACAGATTTTTGTAAAATTTTCAAAAAAGGTGTAATACCTCTGGATGTTCTTCGTGTTTCACTGTTGCAGTCATCACACTTGGGTTATCCTGCCAGGGGTAGCCCTCAGTCGGCCCGAATACCAGAGGCATAGTATTTCTGCGTCGGTTGCTGTCGCTTCAGGACTGACGTCATGTCGTTAGGGGTATAAAAACAGGCAGCCGATGCCATTACATCAGTCTTTCTTGCCGAGGAGCCCGAAGCAGTTCGCACGAGTGCCGGTCAGCTGCTACCTGAGTTTTTGTTTCCGATATTGAATCATCCTGAAGTCTTCTAAAGCTAAGTATCCTGTTGGGGATCCTTTTTGCTTGCTCTAACCGATGTCAGAAAAAGTAAACAGTTGTCTCACCTGTGGAAAGCAAATACCACAATGAGATTTCAATTCTTACTGCATCACCTGTTTAGGCCCAGACCACGACGTTACCTCACTGTTGGTTTTGTGCTTTGTTCAATGCCGGAACTATTTGTCGTTGAGCCCTTATTGTAGCTAAATACTTTCATTCTCGATCTCCGTTTTCCGAAATGGCTTCGGTAAGCAATCTGACTACCGATCTTCCAAAAAAAATGTAAGGATAAAGACGGAGACACAGACCGCAGAGGTCCAAAACTACTGATGACGCTTCCGTTAAGCTAGTCACCAGTACACTGGTACTCAGTGAGGCACTTTCTCAGCCCCTGATGCCCGCTTCAATGGATTCGCTGGCCGCTACCGAGACCTGTTCGGAGTCCGGTATGCCGCAAGAAGACTCTTTGACTATGGATCCTGTGAATGTCTCTACCTTGGATGGGTCCGGAGCCGCTGTGTAGACACCGGCTTCTGAGGAAGTTCTTCGCATTACAGATATTCGACACAAACCGACGACTTATTTCATGTCTTCAGTTCTTTCTGAAACTACCGAATTTTTAAGGCCAAGAGTATGAGCTATGCCTAAAAAAAAACGACAAAAACTCAAGCGCCTGCTTCCTTGCCACAATCTCAAATGCTTAAATGGCAGAAGACCTGATCATGCTGATTAGGGGAAAGCCTGCTAAAATAAAAAGAGTCTTGTCCCCAGCAGCTTTAACTGACCAAGAGTCCGACAACTCTGAGGTTTCTGAATATGAAGACATGCCCTATCTGCCTATGAGGATTCAGATGCAGATGAATCCATTCCTTCTGCTTCCCCTCCAGAGGATTTTTCTTTTTGTGAAACCCTACATACTTTGAGAGAGCATTTCCACTGGGAATGCCAGGATTATCCTCAGTCCAAAAAATGACTCGGATTTTTTTGATTTACCACAGCACAGACCCTTGGCTATCCCTCCTGTTCTGGATGTTGTGGATGATGTCTTTATGGAATCCAGTCTAACTCCTGATACTTTACCCCCTGCTCCAAGGAAACCAGACAGGTACTACAGAGTCCCTG
This sequence comes from Protopterus annectens, assembly GCF_019279795.1. Taxonomy (NCBI): domain Eukaryota; kingdom Metazoa; phylum Chordata; order Ceratodontiformes; family Protopteridae; genus Protopterus; species Protopterus annectens. Next base: position 300,539,081 of record NC_056742.1, on the reverse strand, counting down.
ACTCTCACGATTTCTTTTCAAATGTTCTACTGCTGACCCAGAGGTCATCTCCCAAGGACATAAAGGAATAAAAGCAACTACAGCTAAGAATCCCACCCCTTCAGACAGGGATTCCCGAGCTTTAGACAGACGGGGTAAAAAAGTGTACACCTCTGCAACTTTCGCCATTAGAGCATTGACTTGTCAGTTCCACATGCTGAAGTACTAGCAACATACTATGGAACTTATTAAACAAAAATTGTCTACCTTTCCTAACTGTGCAGAAAATAAAGAATTACAGGAGCTTATACATTCTGCAATCCTAGTCAGCAAGCATACCCTGCAATGTGGGTTTGACGCCCTATAAGCATCTTGCAGGGCAGCAGTGACATTTTCTGTACTTAGAAGGCATGCTTGGCTTAAGGAGCAGAACTTGCCAGACGATGTCAAATGAAAATAATTGGACGCTCCTTTGAACAGGGACAATCTGTTTGGCACCAAAGCAGAAGAGGTTTTAAAAAAGATGGAAGAAAAGGCTAAGTCTATCAGACAGTCAGAGATTTTTTGCAAGTGCAGCCTCCAATATTCAGTAGGCATTGCCCCTCAAAACATTGGTCTTTTCAGCCCCTTCAATGCCATCTCAAACTACACCCAAGGGAAAGACCCCCCCCCCCCAGATTACAGTCTCAGGGTATGCAGAGATCTAAGCAAAGGAGTACCCCCACTTCTAAAACAGGGAGTGCTGAGCCACACCTTTATGGAAAGAATTCACAATGACTTCTCAACTCCACTCCTCACCTCTGCCGAATTGCTCATGCCCCTAGGAGGAAAACTTGCCCACCATGCAAAAAACTGGACCTCCATCACCAACGATTGATGGGTCCTCAAGATAGTATCCCAGGGGTACACATTTTATTTCTACATGCTGCCAAACCCCAAAAGGGTTCCCAGACCTTCCTCCAAACCAGTGGGCAGAGGCACAGAACCAACTTCAGACCCTGCTGTCTATAAGGGCAATTCAGCCTGTTCCTGCAGAACAGATAGGCCAAGATTTTTATTCCAGACTTTTCCTGGTACCCAGAAAAGAGGGCATCTGGCACCCAATCTTAGATCTGTCCATTCTAAACACCTTCCTGGTGGTACCAAAATTCATAATGCTCAAAGATGCCTGGTTAGCCACCCTAGACCTAAAGGAAGCCTATCTGTACATCCCTATCAGGGACTTCTGCAGGAAATATCTACATTTCAGGGCATGATCTATGCATTATCAGTTCTCTGCACTTCCCTTTAGCTTATCTACTGCTCCAAGAGTTTTTCACAAAATGCCTGGCTCCAGCCATTGCCTATTGCAGACCGAGACAGATTTAAATATACCCTTACTTGGATGATTCCCTGATTCAGGCAGACATTCAGGAAAAGCTTTTGCAGCACCTGACATTTGTAAAGGACCTTCTAACCTCCTGGAGTACATTATCAACGAAAAGAAATTAAAACTAGTCCCCAGTCAAAAAATTGTATTCCTGGGAGCAAGCCTGGACATAGCATCCCAGATGGCATTACTTACTTCAGAAAAACAAGCTTATCTGACAGACTACTTCGCTCAAATGGCCACCAGAACCCAGCTATCTGCAAGGAAAATCCTGCAGGCTCTAGGGTTCATGGCCTCCTGCATTCTACTAATTCCATATACCAGACTGCATATGAGGAAACTTCAATGGTACTTAAAAAGTCTTTAGTGCCAACATTCTCAGGACCTGGAAACTATCATACTTATAATATCTTGTCTCGGGACAGTCTCTTTGGTGGGCAGCAGCATGCAACCACAGCAAGGGACTTCCCTTTACACAACCCCACGGCACCCAGCACAGATGCATCAGACTATGCCTGGGGTGCACATCTGGACGGCAAGTGCATTCAGGGCCACTGGAGCCCAAACCATATTTATCTGCACTTCAACCAAAAAGAGATGCTAGCTGTTCAGCATGCTCTGACAGCTTTCAGATCCCTACTCTCACCGTGGCTCCTTCTAATAAAAAACGACAACACCACAGTGATGTGGTACATCAACAAGCAGGGGGGAACCCACTCTTACCCCCACTGCAGGCTAGCCATGACCCTGTTGAATATGGCCTCAGCTATGTATATTCACCTGCAAGCCCAATTCTTGCCAGGCAAACAAAACTCTCTGGCAGACAACTTAAGCAGAAATCTCCTAGACCCACACGAGTGGCAATTAGACCACAACACCTTCAGCCTTCTAACCCAGAAGGTGGACCTATTTGCATCCCCTTACAATCACCAGCTCAGCAAATCCTGCACCAGGATACCTCACAACAAGGCCTGGAAAGTGGATGCCCTGTCCTTCCAGTGGGCAAACCTCTCAGTCTTTGCATTTCCCCCTCTGCCTCTTCTTACAAGAGTACTACTCAAGATAAGGCATGAAAGACCAAGGGCAATCCTGATTGCCCCAGACTGGCCACGCCAACACTAGTACCCACTACTGCGCAGTCTGTCACCGATGCCACCATGGCACCTACCCCAGATCCCAACCCTCCTCACTCAGCAGGAGGGACAGATCTTGCACCCGCAATTGCAAACCCTGAACCTTGCAGCCTGGCTTATTCCTTGAATTCTCCTCCAGTGGCCAGCCTAAGCAAGCAGGTGCTGAATGTCATTCGTGAAGCCAGAAGACCCAGTACAAGGAAATCCTATTCTGATAAGTGGAAAAGGTATTGTTCCTGGATTCACTCTCAAGGAGTGGATACAGCACAGCCCTCCTTACCTCTCATCCTGGATTACCTAGCAGACCTACTCCACAGAGACCTGTCCTTCTCTTACATTAAGACCCATGCCTCTGCCATCTCTGCTCATTGCAGCACTGAGCCACCTCTCTTCTCTCTCCCTCTCATCAAACAGTTGCTGAGAGGGGCTAACAACTTAAGGCCACCAAGAAGAGCCCCCACCCCTGCTTGGTACCTGAATTTTGTGTTGGAAAAGCTCACGCTATCCCCCTTTGAGCCTGCAGCGTCAACAGAGTTAAAATTCCTTTCTTGGAAAACAGCCTTGCTTCTGGCCATCACTTCAGCGAGAAGAGTGTCTGAGCTACAAGCACTTATGGCTGTGGAACCCTTCATTATTTTTCATGCTGACAGGGTCTCCCTCAGGACTAACCTTATTTTTATACCTAAAGTGGTGTCCAATGTGTCTCTCAACCAATCAATCCGTTTCCCCACCTTTTTCCCTAATCCTCAAAATAAGGGGGAAAGGATCCTGCACTCTTTAGACGTGCACAGACAGCTCAGATTCTACCTTGATAGAACTAAGCCCTTCAGCACATCTGACCAGTTACTAGTCAGCTTAGCACCAGGGGCAGAGGGCAAGGCCATATCAAAACAAACCATCTCCAAATGGATAGCACACTGTATCCATTTCTGTTACAAACACCATGGGAAACCACCCCTGAGGGGATCAGAACGCATTCCACTAGGGAAACTTCAACCTCTACAGCCTTTCTCAGAGGAGTCCCTACCAGGGACATTCTGGAAGCTACTACTTGGAGTTCTGTTCATACCTTCACCATGCATTACCACCTGCCTATCTTTTCCAAATCCAGGGCAGGATTTGCAAAAGCAGTCCTGCAGGACATAATAGCCAGCCCCAACTCTTCTTGACTGCCTCCACCTATTCTTCAGCTTTGGGAATCAACCCATGTGTGATTACTGCAACAGTGAAACACGAAGAACATAGTACATTTGTGTACACTTACCATAAATGTAGATGTTCGAGTGTATTCAACTGTTGCAGTCCTGGTTTCCCACCCTCCAGCCCCCTTGTCTCTCTCTCTCTCTCTCTCTCTCTCTCCTTCTCTTTTTCTCTTACTCACTCCTCTCTCTCTCTCTATTTCTCTTACTCACTCCTTACAGGGCTATTGGTATTTACTTTTTACTGGTGGTGATATTCTTCGTGTTTCACTGTTGCAGTCATCACTTTTGGGTTACCTGCTTACAGTAGCCCTCAGTCGGCCTGATTAACAAAGTCTTGGGTCCTGTGTCGGTTGCTGTCCCTTCTTCCATGATGTCAGGTCATCAGGGGTATAAAACATGCAGCTGATGCCATTACATCAGTCTTTCTTGCCGTGCGGTGCCCGAAGCAGAAGCAGTTCGCAAGTGCCGGTCAGTCGACTCCTGAAATTTTCATTTTCGAGTTTCAGAACCGAAGTCTTCAACTAAAAGCTAAGTACCCAGGTGGGGAAACTTTTTCTTGCTCTAAACCAATGTCAGTAAAAGTAAATAACTGCATTACTTGTGGAAAGCAAATGCCTCATAAAGATTTTCATTCGTACTGTACTCCTTGTCTAGGCCCTGACCACGACGTACCTCGCTGTCGGTTTTGTGCCTTATTCAAACCACGAACTATCCATTGTCTGTATATTTTCGCTTCTAAATATTTTGGTGCTCTGTTAAATTATCCTGATATATCTTTGGTAAGCCATCCGACTACCGACATTCCAAAAAAAAAAACACAAAGATAAAGACCGAGACAGGCTGCCTAGGTCCAAAGCTGCCAACGACAGTTCTCCTAAGCCAGTCGCCAGTTCGCCGGTACTCAGTGAGGCACTTACGCAGTCCCTGATACCCGCTACTTCAGATTCGCAGGCCTCTACTGAGACCCATTCTCATTCTACTGAGACCGCGAGGTGCTTCAACTGTGGATCCTGCGGATGTCTTTACCTTGGATGGGTCCGGAGCTGCTGTAAAGGCACCGGCTTCTGATGGTGTATTCAGGCCTACGGATTTGCATATTAAACCAACGCCATCTTCTTCTTCAAGGCCTGAAACTCGAACCATGCCTAGAAAACTGATGCCCAGACCGCATGATCAGGCCTCTATGCCTAAAAAACAAATGATAAGAATGGCTGAAGACCTTATTACTTTAGTCAGGTGAAGCCAGCCTTCCCCCACTAAGAGACCTAGGACTGAGTTTGCTTATGATACTTCTGACCAGGATTCTGAATTTTCTGTTTCCTCTGATGACCAGGATTTACCCTTATCTGCCTATGAGGATTCTTTTGCTAAGGACTCTATTCCCTCTGCCCCCCCCCCCCCGAGGAGTTCTCTTTTGGTGAAACCTTGCACTCTCAGGGAGCATTTTCGTTGGGAAAGTCAGGATTTCTCTGATTCTAAAAAGAGGCTTAGGCCTTTAGCCATACCTGCTGTACTAGACATTGTTGATGATGCCTTTTCGGAATCTAGCTTGGCCCCTGACTCTTTACCTCCTGCTTCCAGAAAACCTGATAATATTACAGAGTCTCTGACTCTCACAAGTTCCTTTTTAAAAATCCTAATACAGATCCTGAGACCATTTCACAGGGACCCAAGGGCATTAAAGCTACTACTGCCAAAAATCCTACCCCCTGTGATAGAGACTCCAGGGTGCTGGATAGATGGGGTAAGAAAGTATACACTTCTGCAACTTTGGCCATTAGGTTCTTAAACTGCCAGTTTCATATGTTAAAGTATCAGTGGCATATTATTGGATTGCTTAAACAGAAAATGATGTTGATTCCTGATTGTGCTGAAAATAAGGATTTACAGGATCTACTGCATTCAGCTGAATAAGTTGGAAAACATACTTTGCAATGTGGTTTTGATTCATTAGAGGCATCTTGCAGGGCTGCTGTAACTTGGTCTGTATTTAGAAGGCATGCTTGTCTTAAGGAGCAATCCTTGCCAGATCATGTTAAAGTGAAATTACTGGATGCTCCCTTAAACCACGACCGCCTGTTTGGCAACAAGGCTGAAGAAGTTCTCAAAAAAAATGGAGGAGAAAGTTAAATCTATGCAAACTGTTAAAGATTTTTTACAAATAAAACCTCCAAGGTTTAGTAGGCATTGACCTTCCAAGAACTGGTCCTTTCCTGCCTCCTCCAGACCTTCTCAGTCCAAACCCAGATCCAGCAGAACTACCCGACTTCAGTCCCAGGGTATGCACAGGACTAAGCAGTGGGGGGCATCCACTTCCAAATCTGGGAGTAATAAAGCTTCCCCCTATGGTAAACTGTCTCAATTACTTCTTTTTAAAACTTCCAAGCACTTCTCAACTGACTGCCCCTTTGGGGGGAAAGATTGCTCTTCATGCAAAGAACTGGGAACTCATTACCCAGGACAAATGGGTTTTAAATAGTGTTCCAGGGATACAGATTTCACTTCCACATGTTACCAGCACTAAGCGGGTGGCCATATCTACCCCCAAATCATTGGGCAGAGGCGCAAAAGCAAGTACTTTCTCTCTTAAGCATGGGGGCTATTCACTTGGTACCAGAAGAGGAAAAGGGACATGGTTTCTACTCGAGAATTTTCCTGGTGCCCAGAAAAGACAATTCATGGCGTCCTATCCTGGACCTGTCTACTCTAAACACCTTTTTGGTGATTCCAAAATTCAAGATGCTGACCATTCACCAGTTGCTCCCTATGCTAGGCAAAGATGCCTGGTTGGTTGACCACACTAGATTTAAAAGAAACATACCTGCACATCCCAATCAGGGAATCTTGCAGAAGATACCTATGTTTCAAAGCAGGTTACATGCACTATCAGTTCTCTGCCTAGCTCCAGTCATTGCATTTTGCAGGGAAAGAAGTATTCAAATATACCCATACCTGGACGATTGTCTAATTCAGGCAGAAAGCCAGGACATACTTTTGAATCATCTGGCCTTTGTACAAAAAGTGCTAACTTGTCTGGGGTACACCATAAACGAAAAGAAATCACACCTGGTACCCTGTCAACAAATTACATTCCTGGGAGCAAGCTTGAATACAACTTCCCAGATGGCTTTCATCACGCCAGAGAAACAAATTCATTTGACAACCTACTTCAAACAAGTGGACATAAAAACCCTGCCATCTGCAAGGCAAATACTACAAGCCTTAGGGTTCATGGCCTCCTGCATTCTTCTAATTCTGTATGCAAGACTGCATATGAGGAAACTGCAGTGGTATCTAAAAAGCCTATGGTGTCAACATTCTCAAGATCTAGAAGCAATGATTCCTATCATACCTTGCCTACGCCTAGAGTTCCTTTGTGGGCAGAGGCCTGCCAACAAAACAAAGGACTACCATTCACACTACCCCCTGCCGCCCAAACCCTAACAACAGATGCATCAGACTGTGCTTGGGGGGGCTCACCTGGCAGGGAAGTGGATTCAGGGCAAATGGAACACAAGTCAAATGCACCTGCATATAAATCAAAAAGAAATGTTAGCTGTACAGAATGCCCTGACAGCCTTCAAGGACCACATTCTTCCAGGACAATTAATGGTAAAGACAGACAACACCACTGTTATGTGGTACATAAACAAACAGGGGGTACACATTCTTACCCCCTCTGCAGACTAGCCATGGCATTGTGGAACATAGCCCTGAGTTACCAAGTGCATCTACAAGCTCAATTCCTGCCAGGAAAACTAAACACACTGGCAGCCAAACTAAGCAGAAACCTCATGGACCCACACGAGTGGAAACTGGAACCAAAGATTTTCAACATGTTGACAAGCAAATGGGGGAGCCCCAATATAGACCTGTTTGCCTCCCCCCAGAACTATCAATTGGACAAAATTTACACAAGGACTCCCCACAAACAAGGTTGGAAAGTGTATACTCTGTCCTTCAGCTGGAAAAATTTATGCCTTTCCTCCTCTGCCTCTGCTCTCCAAAGTACTACTAAAGATCAAACATGACAAACCAAGGACAATTTTGATTGCACCAGACTGGCCACGCCAACACTGGTACCCCCTCTTGCGCAGTGTGTCACTGTTGGCCCCATGCCACCTGCCTCAGACTCCTACCCTATTGTCTCAGCAGGAGAACCAGATTCTGCACCCTCAGCTTCAAACCCTGAACCTAGCTGCCTGGCTAATTACCTAATCTCTCCTTTACCATCCCTCAGTAAACCAGGGATGGATATCATTTTGGAGGCGAGGAGGCCTAATATTAGAAAATCTTATGCTGAAAAATGGAAAAGATTCTGTGCCTGGAACCAGTCTCAAGGGGATGAGCACAGCAGTGCCCAATTTACCTCAGATTTTACAATACTTAACTGAAATGCTTCACAACGGCCTGTCTTTCTCCTCCATCAAAATTAATGCCTTAGTGATTTCAGTTCATTATAACACAGAACCTCCCCTCTTCTCTCATCCACTGCTCAAGCAGATGTCCTTCAAGGATGCATCTGCAGTCATAACATACGGGTTGTCCTGCCTCAGGCAGCCCTTCGGTCGGCCGGATTCCAAAGTCTGGGTCTGGCCTCGGCTGATGTCGCACTTTCCCGTTATGACTGCAGATGCATACCTATTGGACATCTACATTTATGGTAGGTACAAAACTGTACTTTTCTCAGAGGGGCCAAAAATTTACGACCATCCAGGAGAGCACCAACTCCTGCCTGGGACCTGAACTTTGTATTGGAGAAACTCACTCTTCCTCCTTTTGAACCAGCTGCTACTGCAGACTTAAAATTCCTTTCTTGAAAAACAGCTTTCCTTTTAGCAATCACTTCAGGAAGAAGGGTATCTGAATTACATGCCCTTATGGCAGAGGAGCCTTTCATCATCTTTCATGCAGACAGGGTGTCCCTCAGCACCAATCCCTCCTTCATGCCCAAGGTGGCATCCAGTGTGGCCCTTAATCAGTCCATTCATTTGCCAACCTTCTTTCCTAATCCACAGAACAAAGGGGAAGAGAATACTGCACTCCTTAGATGTGCACAGACAACTTAGATTCTACTTGGACAGGACTAAACCTCAAAGGAACTCTGAACAACTGCTGGTGGCATTTGCTGCAGGGGCAGAGGGGAAGACTATTTCAAAGCAAACCATTTCCAAATAGATAGGCTGTTGCATTCATTTCTGCTACAACCACCATGGAAAACCTATCCCACAGGGGATGAGACCCACTCAACCAGGGCTGCATCTACTTCTACAGCCTTTCTCAGAGGCGTCCCTACCAGGGACATCCTAGAAGCCGCTACCTGGAGTTCTGTACATACTTTCACCAAGCATTACCATCCGCCAATTTTCTCTAAATCCAGAGCTTGCTTTGCCACTGCAGTCTTGCACGACCTTATAGCTGGTCCTAATGCTATCTAAATTCCTCCTCTCATCCTTAGTTTTGGGAATCTACCCAAATGTGATGATTGCAACAGTGAAACATGAAGAACATAGTACAGTTGTGTACACTTACCATAAATGTAGATGTTCAAGTGTATTCACTGTTGTAGTCCTGGTTACCCTCCCTCCAGCCCCCTTACTTCTTTTGGCTATACCTCTACTTTACTTTACTATGCTCAAAAGCTTTTTGGTGTATTTGCTTTTTTGTTGGAGGTATAACCTTGTTTATTTATAGATTTAATTGCTTCCCATTAGGGGGGCACCTGACATCTGGGGCAAGAAAAACTGATGTAATGGGATTGGCTGCATGTTTTATACCTCTGATGACCTGATTAAATAAAAGAAAAAAACGGTACTGGAACCGCAACACAAAATATCTGATGACCTGATGTCATGGAAGAAGGGACAGCAACCGATGCAGGACCCAAGACTTTGTTAATCAGGCTGACTGAGGGCTACTGCAAGCAGATAACCCAAATGTGATGACTGCAACAGTAAATACACTCGAACATCTACATTTATGGTAAGTGTACACAACTGTACTTTTTTTCCACTATAACTTAGCTGCCTATTTGGGGCTCCTGACATTTGGGGCAAGAAAAACTGATGTAATGGCATTGGCTCCCTGTTTTTATACCACTGATGACTTGACGTCAGTCCTGAAGTGACAGTCACTGACACAGAAATACTAAGTTTCTGGTATTCGGGCCGACTGAGGGTTACCCCTGGCAGGATAACCCAAGTGTGATGACTGCAACAGTGAATACACTCGAACATCTGCATTTATGGTAAGTGTACACAACTGTACTTTATTTGTCTTATTAAAAGCTCCCTAAGATTAGTGACAAGTCACCCTTTGTGCTGTGTGTTCCCTAAGTCATAATGCTAAAAGCTTTTGTGCTCTGGAGTTGGTCAGTTGCTTAACAACAATTTTTATAAACTCATGCATATTATCCAGATACTCCCTTATTTTCTCTTTTGTACTCTGCATTTGAGCCTGTTCTTGTTTTATGAGATTCTCCTTATTCTGTAATACTTTAACCCTTGCCAGCCCCTCTAAGTAATTCCTATTATTTCATAAATGTATCTGTCTTACTTTTATTTCTACCCTATTTTTAAACTCCATTTTCATTTTATTCCATTCACTAGTTACAACTTCTTAAGGTGTTTCTATCTTCCCTAATAACTAATTTTCAGTAACAGTTTATTGAATTTCTCACTTTTTTACTGGTAGGTGATAAAGTGCCATTGTCCCAGTTTTACTTCATTACCTTACATTTTTATCATAGTTTTTATTGGTGCATGATCTGAAATATTTATTGCACGTGTATCGAAAGTTTCAATTGCATGCACGTTACTGTGAAATATAATTTCTGTCTTAGTCCAGTTATTGTATATTAGGGAATAAGGGAATAATGTGTAAATTGTAAGTTCCTATTACAGAATTCACATCTTCCATACCAAATATTTTCATAAATTTCTTCAGAAATCTACCCTCTTTTATTATATTTTCCCTTGTAGACCCCCAGATATGTCCTCACAGTTGCAAGTCAAGTTTCAGTTGTTAAATTGAATTTAACAGCAACAGGTCACACGGACAAACTGTACAACTGTATATTCATAATTGCTGGCATTTATTGAAACAAGCCGACTAAGCACTACTGTGAGATTTTTAGCATTTTCTTTATAACACAGATATAACTGTCAGATGCACTGCACTTCCTCAGCTGACTCATTACAAAAATGTCCAGCAAAAAAGTCCTGTACAACCACTTTTATAGTTTCAAAACTTTGTCCTTGATGAAAACATTATTTTCCTGTATCGAAATCTTTGTCTGCATCCTTATCTCAACCCAGAGAAAACCAGTTTCTTCAGCAGGCCGAAATGTTCATTCATTGAAAGGATAGTCTGTAACTTTTTCTGCTGTGTTAGCCATGCTTATCCAGAGAAAACCAGTTCTCAGCATGCCAAAATGTTCTTTCATTGATAGGATAGTTTGTAAGTCTTTTCTGATGTGTTAGCCATTTCTCTTTTCACTTAATATCAGTGTTTAGGATATTTCAACAAGCCTCTATTGTTAATGCCATTTGTTACAAAAAACATTCAGAAGTATAATACTTTTTGTTTTACACAAGCACATTCTGTTAAACCAATGCATATTTTGTCTCATGCTGTTTCTAAAAATATCATGTTGTTATGATTACCAAACCTCTGTTACTGTGAAGATAAAACAATTATATATTTTCTATCAAGTACATGTTATCGCTATGAGGGGAAACAAGTATTATGCTTATATAATTCTATCAATTTCCCTTTTCATTTTGAAAGCCAAACAATTTTTAATCAGAATTTAAATCAAACTTTACAGAAAAATCATGTCTCCATTGGTTATGTTACTTTCTTTACCACTTCTATTAGTTACAATAGATATCTGATTGACAGTCTAAAGTTTAATACACGTGCATTATTATGATCAACAAAATAATGGCTAGTATAGCAATTAAACTGTGGTGATGGTTTTCCACCATTCTGAAAATAACACATTTAACCAATCACTCGAGTCACTGTTCCAAGTCCTTCTAGCCTTTTCATATACTAGTTGTATTCTACTTAAATGTTGCTTTATGGATTCTGTCTTGTCTGGAATATAACTATGGAACTCTTCTTTGATCAGAGCACAAAGACACTTTTGCTTCTGCTGCTTTTATGTCATGACTGTAGATTTAGATTTCTCCTGACATTTCTTATTTTACCTTCAGGTAATTCTTTAATCTCATTGATGCTATTACATATCCTACATAACAGATTCCTTCCTATTCCATAGAAAGACATGTATATGCTTTTGTACTGCAAATGTAGTATACCCTAGCTACTGTGATATTGCGTTATTGCATTTACTGAACCCAGCTGGTGTCGATCCTGTCTGTTGTATACATACACTTCCTTTTAGAACTGTGCTTACTTTTAAGGTTGGAACATCTACCTTGTCTGGTTTACCACAACTCTGTTCCTGTTACTAATTTTCAGCAAATCTTTTAGTTTACATTCTGTACTCTTAAGAGCAATGGCCCAATTAATTTCTCTACTTTGCTCTTTGGCTATTTGTTGGCGTACTTCCTGCAGGTCTTATACCCATTTTGATGCTTTGCTTTTAACTTTAAAATACAAAACTTTCCCTGCAACTTGTACTTTTGAATCAGTCCTGGACTATTAGTAAACCCTCTTCTAGCCCTCATTGCCATATGCAGTCTCAGAAAATTTACTACATTACTGTCACTGTAAATATTTACTGGATGTAAATACTGTAAAACATATTTTACAGCTTCTAGCTCAGCCCTTTATGCTAACATGTATCCTGGTAACTTCATCATTATTGGTTTGTCTCCCTTTTGCAATGTCACTATTGCAAACCAGTGTAGCTATTTCCATCCTTCATATCCAGTAAAATTGGATAAGTAGTACTTGTCCCCTGTCCGTATTTATCTGACTGTCATTTATCAAAGTCTTGATTTGTCAAATGTGGAGTTTGCACTATAACCCCCCCAAGAACATTGTCAAATACTCTGTCTTATTTCCCAGTAAATGGCCAAACATTTTTTAGTGCAAGGATGATGTATCCTTTTTCTACAGGGAGTCGTTCTCCTGCTACAAAAGGTAACCTGTCTTAACTTAATGTCCATTCCTTGAGATGCCTCTTACGACCAAGACTGTAATGACACCAGTGAAACTGTGTTCTTTCCTGCTGCTGCTTGCAAAACAATGATAATTTACTGGTGGGAGCTATCAGCTCTGTTGCCTATGCCAACTTTTTCTTTAACATTTTAAATGCCTTTTCCTCTGTGTGATTCCATTGTAGAGTGAACTTTTCTTTTTGATCTGCCTTATGCAAATCCAAAATTATTAAAGACTTTGTCAGTTGCCAAATGCCCCTCAATCTTTCCTGACAAGGAAGGGTCCTCCCTGTTGGTCTGATAATGGTTCCTAGAAATTTTACTCGTGACAATAACTGCATTTTGTCTTTGTTTACTTTGAATCCTACCTCTTGCAACTGTCTTGGATTTTTTCTCAGCTTTGATATGTGCTCTTTCACAGTCTCTGACTGTGTTAGACTATTATTAATGTAATGAATAACCTTGTCATCTTTACACACATCCTGTGAGAATGTCTCTACTGTCTGATGAAAAATGACAGGACTGTTCTGAAACCCTGAGATAATCTAGTCATGACATACTGTTGATTTTTAAAGGTAAAAGCAAACCTTTGCCATTTACTTTTCTGAAGTGGTACTGCAGAAAATTAATTTGCTAAATGTATCACTGTAATGTAATTCCTTGCACCTCCCACTGTTATTGGAACTTTGAACTTCCCACAGTCTGTTTTTGTTTCTGCCTATAAGGTCTGAAGTTCTTTCTTTAACTTGTCTTGTTGTGCACTGTTAGTTAACACTCTGTTCACTTTGACCCTCTATGTTATCATCCTGCAATTTTTGATTTTTTTCTTCTGAGTCCCTTGCAAATACTCCTTTCTCTGTCTGCCTGTTTTTTTCCGTTTTCTGTAGTATACACAGTCCTGCTTGATCTGTTCCAGTTTTCTACAGACGAAAAACATGCAATTTGTCTATCATCATAGCTTCCTGTAGCTGGAGCCGCTCTCAGTACATCCATGTTCTCATACCCCACCTTTTTCTACTTTTCCCTATTCAACCCCACTTACATTTTAAGATAGCCGTGGTGGTACAGCGGTAGCGTTGTTGCCTCACAGCAAGAGGTTCTCGTGTTCGATTCTCAGCTGGAGTGCCTTTTGTGTGGAGTCTGCATGTCCTCCCCATGGTCGAGTGGCCTCCAAAGACATGCGTGAATGGATGTGCCTTCGCTGAAGGTTGGGTGTCGGGCTGGCAACTCGGCACCATAAAAATCTACTGCCAATCATTAGCGGACCGGAGTTCCGCTATGGTGACCCCTAACTGGGAAAAGCCGAAAAGACAGACAAACTTCATCAGTAGCAAGAGAAAAAATGTTATTCTTAAAAATGTCTTCGTTGTCATGCTGTGCCTTTTGTAGCATTCTATCAGAAACTGTAATATTAAAATACTCAACTTTGTAGTTAACTCTAATGACATGTCCATACCTAGTGCAGAGCTGTTACACTTCATACTGCTGCTGTAATTTTTAACCCTTTAAATCCTAACAAACTGTATTTATGTAACTTGACTGTTATTTATTTCTGGTATACCTTACAAAATGTAAATGTGCATGGTTACTCTTTTTTTCTAACTGGCTACACCCAATGTCTTTCTGAACATTTCAACTGTATTAGCTAAACTGGAATTTATTTTGTCTTTAACCCATAAATCTGAATGTTTCTGTCATAAACATTTATTTAAATTCTCTACATTTCCACAGACTTTGTACAAGTCTTTGCAGGTGTTATCTGTGTGCACTACTGTACATTTTGTAACATTTTTAAATACCAAAAAAACCTTTACAGTGTATCATTCCATGCATTGCCAGCTATATACAAAAGCCAATTTTAAAATGCTAACATATTGTAAAAAATAAAAGCATCCCACTGTGAGTTGTAGGTCTAAAACATTTCAGCTGCCTCTGCAACCTGTAAGCTTTTATCATGATGTAAAAATGACTGGAATTCATTAGCAATTGGAATTATTAAATGACGTTTGATTTCATTTAACAGTTTTAATTTGTTCTGTGTAGTCTTTAGGGATAATTGCTGTAACAGAGTTTTATAACATGTTAAAGAAAAACAAGGATATCTGTTTCCACAGTTAAAACATTTAACTTGAGATTTATAGTATTGTTCATACTGATCAAAACAATGAGTGCATTTACACACCAAATTTTCTCACTTCTGTTTATACTAAACAATGATGTATTACATTTAACATCACTACTGGCTTGCTCATACCATTGACATAATAATGTCCACACTTTATCAGGAGTCTGGTTTAAGTCTATGGCCACTGACTGTGTGCATCTAGCACTTATGTCCTTGATGGTATCCATGTTATTTCAGAAAGAGGCTTGCCATTTTCAGAAATGGCTAAAAGGTGATCAGTCTGTAGTCAAGACTGCAAACTCCCACTCTGTTGAAAATGCTGGTGAATGCCTCAGAGCAGATGCAAAGATGAAATCTCGTTTCACCCACTTGGAAGGTCCTGATACTGCTGAGCTGTCCAAGACTTGACTGTATTGAGGTTGGTCTCAACAAAACTTAACTAGTGCTTGTCATAGTACTTTTATAAATATTTAAAAGGGTCCAAATTAAGTTTGGCTCACCACTTTTAAATTCAAGTTAACAGCAACAGGTCAGACAGACAAACTGTACAACTATATTCGTAATTGCTGACATTTATTTAAATAAGCCAACCAAGCACTACTGTGAGATTAAGACTTTCTTTATAACCCGAATGTAACTGTCAGATATACTGCACTTCCTCAGTTAACTCAGATTACAAAAAATGTCCACCAAAAAAGTCCTTTACAACTACTTTTATAGTTTCAAAACTTTGCCCTTGATGAAAACACTCATCTGAAGTTGTTAATCTTCTTCCATTCCTCACTGATGGGTCCGGTTCCGAACCCTCAGAACCGATTCGGCCAAATAAGCTAGCTTACACCAAACTCTTGAGCCACACTACTACCCACAATGTCCTTCATCCCATACCCCAGATCTCGTTTGCTGCGCAGCCATATAGCAGCGTTTTCACCGAGCTCTCCAGATAAGTAATTTTGGCTTATCCAAAACACCCCCCTTTCAGAGGCCTCTTCGGACATCATCACCGACGAGCCCTCTTGGAAGAGGGTGTGCAAAAGAAAACACATGGACTCACCTGAAGAGTCCCTTACTGAGGATATGGATTACGATGATGGGGAAGGTTCCCCTAGATCACCCCCAGACGATGTTTCCTTTGGGGATATCTTTGAAATTTTGAGTCAGCGGGGTGACTGGAAATCGTCCACCCCTTCCCCAGAGGAATCCGTATTCCTACAAGCTTTCCGCTTCCGGCCCACTACTTCCTGGGTGACCCCTCCTGCAGATGAGTTTGTCAAATTCATTGTGCAGCGAGCGTGGAAGAGTCCAGATTCAGTAGAAGCTATCCCTAGGAGATCAGACAAGGTACTTTCTCCTCCAGAGGATCAACCCCATTGGTTGAAAGGCTTGCCAGTAGACGCTGTGGTGGCGGCAGCGGCCACAAAAAAGGACCTGGCTGAAGAAAGTCCTTTTGTTCATCTGCCCAACAGGGAGTCCCGGGCGGTGGACAGGTTAGGGAAGCGAGTTTTTGCTGCAGCGACCTTTGCCGTGCATTCGCTGAATTTCCTGGTACACTTTACGAGACTCGAGAGAGACCTTATTTCCGAACTCTCTGGTAACCTTGCGGGTCAAGTGTCAGATGGAGCACATGACAAAGTGGCTTCCCAACTTGCCACCCTTGAAGCGATTTCAAATTCCTCCATGAGATTGCTCTCCCACGCAACCGAAGGAGCAGCTAGAGCAGCAGGTGCTGGCGTGGTTGTCTGACGTCATGCCTGGATGCGCATTTCTGACCTACCGGATTCCTTCAAGTCTTCCTTTTTGAATGCCCCTATTGAGCCCTCCGCGCTCTGTGGTTCTGAGGTCAAGGATGCTTTGGCCAGGTGCAAGCAGGATGGAAAGACCTTGTCTGCCGTGGGCCTGCGCTTCTCCAAACCTCAGCTTTCCTTCTCCAGGAACCAGAGGAGTGGAAAGTTGTGGCACAAGGAGTCGCAATGTTTTTTTTCGTGACGTACGTGGTGAGGACTCCTCCAGAGGCAGCAGGGGTCCAACTGTAGAAGACGCCCCTTTAGGGACGGGGGAGAATTACTGGAATCAGGGCTCCGGAGATTCTTTCTCTGGTAGACCCTATCAGCGCTCCTGAATCGTTGCCTGATTGCTTTCCTCTGGAAGTAGTCAGGGTGCATTTCTGTCTGCACCAAACAGCCTGGTCCTTCATTACCGATGGTCTATGGGTGCAGAGAATTATCACCAGAGGCTATCACATTCCCCTCAAATCCTTTCCAAGACCTCAATTCTCCCTTCCCGACGAACCACTCAGTCAAAGTTAGAAGGCAGCTTCCGAAATCAAGAAGCTTCTTCTAAAGCGAGTCATCCAACAGGTCCCCCCAAGATCAATGCGGATTAGGGTTCTACTCCAGACTCTCTTTGGTGCCAAAAAAGACGGGGGACTGGAGGCCCATCCTGGATCTCAGTCGTTTGAACGAGTCAGTCATACAGACCAAGTTCCGCATAGTCACTATTCAATCCATCCATCAATTCCTTTGGGAGGGTGTGTGGATGTGCTCTCTAGATCTCCAGGATGCGTATTACCACATCAAAATGGACAAAAGCTCCAGGAGACTTCTGCACTTGCCCATTAGGCAACCTGTGGAATCTTGGAATCTGTCTAGGGTGCTTCAAACTTTGGCTCTACTTCCCTTCGAGCCAGCTGCAACCTGTGATGTGAAATTTCTGTCCTGGAAGACCTTGTTTCTGGTGGCGGTTGCTTCAACCAGACATGTATCAGAGCTGCAAGCATTATGCATTGAGTCCTTATTTGATTTTCCATAAGGACAGAGTATCACTTCGCACCAATCCCACTTTCTTACCCAAGGTGGTTTCAGAATTCTCTCTTAATCAGTCCATTGAGTTGCCCGTGTTTTTCCCTAATTATACCAACAACGGGGAATACTGTCTCCATTCCTTGGATGTCCACAGACAGTTATGTTTTTATTTGGACAGGACAAAGTCATTTCGTAAGTCAGATCAGCTTTTTGTTGCCTTTGTAGGCTGTAGAATGGGATTGGCAGTGTCTAAGGTTACCTTGTCTAAATGGCTTAGGGATTGCATCTTCTTTGTTTATTCTCTGGAGGAGGAATCAGCTCCTGACCTCATTAAACCTCATTCCACTAGAGCTGTGGCCGCTTCTGTCGCCTTTCATGCTAGCACTTCCATGGATGATATTTGTGCAGCCGCCACTTGGGCTAAACCCCATATCTTTATCAAACATTACAAATTGGATCTGATCTCCAGGGGAAAAGCTGCCTTTGGCTCTGTGGTACTCCGGAATGTTCTTCCATGAGGGCCACCCAGATTCTGTGGTAGCTAGGGACTCTGTCCCATCAGTGAGGAATGGAAGAAGATTAACAACTTCAGATAAAGAAGTTATGTCTTACCATAATGTTCCATCTGAGTTGTTGATCTTCCATTCATCACACCCTCCCACCTTCCCCCGCCAAGGGCTCCTGGCAGATCTTCAGGTCATTTTGGTGTGTTAGGGTTTTTACGCAGAGATGGCCTCTGCCTTTATTTCTGTTTCTAATATATGTTTCTGCTATATGTTCTGCCAACTCGATCTGAGGTATGGGATGAAGAGCATTGTGGGTAGTAGCATGGCTCGAGAGTTTGGTGTACGCTAGCTTGGTATTTGGCCGACTCTGTTACGAGGGTTCAGAACCGTACCCATCAGTGATGAATGGAAGATCATCAACAACTCGGAACGTTATGGTAAAAGACAACTTCTTTTTTTCCTGTATTGAAGCATTGTTTGTCTGCATCCTTATCTCAATCCAGAGAAAACCGGTTTCTTCAGCAGGCTGAAATGTTCTTTCATTGATAGGGATAGTCTGTAACATTCTGCTGTGTTAGTCATGCTCATCCAAAGAAAACCAGTTCTCATCATGCCAAAATGTTCTTTCATTGATGGGATACTTTTAACGTTTTTCTGCTGTTAGCCATCTCCCCTTTCACTTGAATGTTTGTGTACATTCAAGTGTTTAGAATATTTCAACAAGCGTCTGTTAATACAATTTGTTACAAAAACATTCAGTAGTGTATTCCTTTTGTTTCACACAAGCACATTCTGTTAAGTCAATGTATATTTTGTCACATGCTATTGCTTAAAATATTACACTATTATGA
Source organism: Protopterus annectens (assembly GCF_019279795.1). NCBI lineage: Eukaryota > Metazoa > Chordata > Ceratodontiformes > Protopteridae > Protopterus > Protopterus annectens. The sequence continues at coordinate 300,519,984 of NC_056742.1, read as the reverse complement.
TTACCAAACCGCTGTTACTGTGAAGGAAAAACAGTTCTATATTTTCTATCAAATACAGTTTACTGCTGTGATGGAAACAAGTATTATGCTTATATAATTCTATCATCAGTCCCCATCTGTAAGTAATATTGCCTGCTGAAAGCTGATTATTCACCCCCAGATTTTCTTAAGCTCCATAATAGCAGTTTTTGGTGGAATATAAATACATACCAGCGTAATCCTTTGCTTACAGGGAGTACTTGCAAGGGAAACATGCTGTTTCTGAAGTTGTCTCTGTTATCTAAGCAAATGTGTAATGTAATTATTCCTGTAGTAATAAATTTAACATAAGTATGTCTAATGTGATTATTAACTTCTACTTATTGTATAACTGAATACAGTTATTTCACTTCCTTTCAGTGCAAAAATATTTAGTTTAGTTTGAGATTTTCTCCCTGGGTTTCAGCAGAAAAGGGGCATATTTCTAGCCCAGTCAGACTTCTCTGGTCAAATGAGTAAATATATATATATGTTTTGAAATGGTAAGTGAGCTTTAATGAAGCATGCAGAATCTTTGAGTTCCTTTTTTCCCATACCAGGGCTATTGCTGTGTCAAACTTTTGTTTTCAAAACTTAAAACTTAAGTGTAGTTTACTTTTGTGCTTTGTAGTGAAGTTTTTATTGTCCTTTTTTTAATACTGCAGATTCATTTGAACTGATTCTTTTGTGAGCCATTCCATTGTGATGGGCTGATTTGCATCAGCAGCTGTCTATCATATCTTAGAGATCAGTAACCATGGGTCCCAGAACTTCAGAAAATAACTGAAATTCCCTCATGTTAAACCACAATTTTTTGAATTTGTTGCAACACAATTATTAGTAAACACTTTTGAAGGAGAACCTCACCCCCTGCACCACTATATCACTCCGTATACTAACAGCAAGGCTGTTGTACCTTTGAGTAAGGGGAATACTCTAGATAAGACAAAATTGGACTTACCATGCATTTCCCCATTTTTGAAATATTGAAGCTTGCAGTTAAGGTCCTTAGAATTACAGTCCATATCCCTGTTCATGTCAGTTGTTTCCTGCAGTGATGCAGGCTGATCTTTAAGTACTATTGTACATTGCAACTTTTTCTTGAAGGCACTATTTGCCAGCAGGTAATACATATTGATCAACAAACCTATAGTGGCACTGCACTACTAGGGACTTTACTTACGGTACCACTCCTCTTCCTTTGCCGCAAATGATGCAGTTGCTGCATGTGTCCAGAGTAGATTGTGATACCAGGAATTTAGCTTAACTAGTATTAAAAAGCAGGAAATAAGCCACTGGGTAATTTTATTGGAATAACAACCTTCAGTGTTTCACTTCTTTGTTCATTGGGCACTGATAGAGCTTGGCACAGGGAAGAGTGCTTTAGGCTCTTTTTTCAAAATCAGTGCATTACTGTTTAAGCAGATATTAGTATTTAAGATTTAATGAGCTGTCCTCTAGAAGTGTGGAGTTACAAGAATGAAAGGCATATCTGACTTAAAGGATTTGTCAGTTTTGTCCATGTGCAGCTTTCATGGTATAAGCTACTGAGTCCACACCTTAGCTAATCCTATGTCTAAATATTGAAACATGCTTTAAAATTGTAGTAAATTACATTACTCATTGACTTTTTGTAGCTTCACAAACACCCATAACATCAGCAATTTTCTGATGCCTTTTATCTGTTAAGACTCATTTTCAATACAGATTCTTTAGGTTCCACCTTTGGTGCAAGTTAGTGCATCTGTCACTGAAATCTGAAAGTAGTGTGTAAAATTTCACCGGAGGTGGACAAACATGAGTAGGAAAATCATTTATTTTTTATCTAAGGAGGAACCAAAGGAAAATCTTCTTTGTCTGTCTTATCTTCGCACAGTACTTCATTTTATTTTGGGTCACTGCAGTAGCAGCAGCAGCTATATGAAGAATTCCCCTTTTAGTGTTTATCATAATACATTTTTGGTGTTTGATCTCAGATAGAAATGTGTAGGCTAGACCATTAAGGCAGGATGATTTTAAGGGACATCTGCTTTAGGGAGTTTGAATTCCAAATTCTATGATTTATGTTTTGAAATACCAAAGCAGGTAGTAGGAAGTTACAAAGAATACCAAGAGTAGTGATTTTATCCTGTAGCAAGTAAGGTTAGGCCTTGAGAGCAGTTCAAATTGTTTTGTTCATTTTGCCCCTTGAAGAAAATAGATTTTCTGCTATTTTTTCTATGTTATTATGTTAGTCCTTGATTTTTTTTTTTTTTTTTGCAGCCATGCTAAAAATATTGTACTAGAGCATTTGCTTCAAAATATTGGGTGCATTATTATCTGATCTGTGGTGGATAAATGATATGCCTTGAGAAAATCACCACTAATTGTCCTTGCAGCCATCACATTTACACAGAAAAGATAATCTCATTCTGTCTGTTTTGCTGAGCATTTTTAGAGCATGCAAAACCGCTGAAGTATTTCCTGTAATTTCCATATTTCTAGAAAAGTCAGAACATAGAAGCACAGGATATCTCAAGGAAAAAAAAGGAAAAAATTAGTAAACTTAATCAGATGCTTAGCACATGTATTTCTGGGGGTTCTTTTTGAATGGTCCTACAGGACATTGAAGAGCAAGACTCTCTTTTCCTTGAGTGAAGCCTCCCAACACTCCAGTGTAATCACCTTTCTTTGAGGCATTGTGGGGGGGGGGGTACAATGGGCCTTTCCCTCTCAAATGAGAAACAAAAGCTAAAATAAAAAAGAATTAAAGCTGAAGGAAAATATTCCCACCCAAGATGTTTGCAGATATCAAAGTTATATTCTGATTCTGTGTTACCTCTGGCTGGAGGGACCATTTATGTTTCTTCCACTTCCTTCCAGATTTATTGTGGGGAAGCTATGGACTGGAAATAATTATTTATTTCTGTTTGTTGACTGGAATACTCTGATTGGGAAGAAAGCCTCTTTTTCACAGAATAAACACCCAAACAGTGGCTGAGATTTTTAAGATGCAAAATCTCACCTCCTAGCCATTGCAGGTAACGACGTTCAGGATTTGGGCATCAGTTCTCTGAATGTCAAAGACATCTGTGATATTCCTTAGGAGGGTCACTGCTCTACAGTACAATCCTTATTCATGATGAGTAACCCCTGGCAAATATTCACTCCTCTTGTGTGGATTCCGTATTGAAATGCTGGGTCTTGAAATTGCCGAGTGATAACACTGGGGTGTTGAAAATGCAGCGAAGAGTGAGTCTTGAACTTTGCTGTTCTTGTTTAAACTTCTTTTTGCGAGGGGACAGGCCCACCTACACCCCCTTATGTGGGGGGGGGGTCAGGATTTCCCACACCCTCCGATCATGTATATACTTACTGAGTTCAGTGTACCTTGGAGAAAAAGGAATATTCCGAGAAATCACCATCCTGAACTTAATATGTTTAAGTCAGTTTTTTCGGCCATTCAGTCTCTCTAATTCAGGAGTAGCTTTAGATGGATTCTGACATTTGAGATGTTTACCTTCTTGTGTGACTTGCAGTACTCTTCACATTTGTCATTGGGGTGTCCAGACACTCTCCCTTCTTAGGAAGCTGGTCTGAAGTATAGTTAAAAGGAGGATCAGCTCACAGCAGTTTCAGAAAAGACAGTGGTAGATAAGGAAGATGGAGAAACTGAAAGGGATTATACAGAGAAGAGTGGTCCTTTCATTCCCTCTTAGGCTTGAGGACATTGGCCCCAATGCAACTCTTCATTTGTCTCTTGTTCCACAATGTTATGTAACAGTATCACTATTTGTCTTATCCGATTTGGAAGCATCATCCTTTGCTTAATGCATGTACTTCTTCCATGGTTATCAGAGTGCAGTCTTGTCTAGTTAGAATGTGTTGAAAGAATGCAGGGGAAACAAATGAAGAGCAAGGCAAAACTGTAAGATGTGGATAAGCCGGGATGGGGGGAGAAGGTTGGACAATGTGGGCACTTTGGAGCATGAGAGCTCCAGTCAAACTAAGGCCCCTCCCTGCTCAGTCACTGCTAAGTTTGACCATGCAGGCTTCCAAATACTATGTAGCCATATGGAAAAGGACTAATCCCCAGGCTACTTATTAGGAAAGAACTCTCCCTGTTGTGAACTTCATGAAGAAGGTTTAGCCTGTTCATCTCAGATGTTTTTCCCACTGGGTTACAGTGCTGTTAAGGATTCTATATCCTTGCTTCTTCCAGATGACATAATCACCAGAGAGCCGTACAGTCTAATGAGGGAACACTTTGTGTGTATCTAAGGAGTTCTTTGAATCCCATCCGGATATTGGGAGACCAGACCAGTAAATTCTTACACAGTTTTCCAGGCTATTGAGGGCACATATAACGCAGCATCTCTGAAGCTTGACTCATTGCTACTTGTCCCCCCAAAAACATGCTATTTCTGTAGCATGTGAGACACACGTAAGTACTTGCACAAAAATCCTATAGCTGATCCAGCAGTAGTTTCTTAGGCAAAGCTAAGGAAATGGAACTAAATCCTGTGTAAACCATCCCAGGCAGAGATAAGGAGAGCAGGGTTTTGAACCATTATGTCAAATAAACTCATAGTACTACTACAACTTTTTATGTTATGAATTACCATAATAATATGAAAAATATAAAGAGGATATTCTCAAATAAATAGAGGATATAGCAGAGGACTTTGCACATGAAACTATGAAGTGCTTCAGATGCATGTAGCATTAGTACTAATTAGCATGCTTGGCTCAGGATTGAGACACTTCTTGTTGATGTCATGGGACATTTGTTAAATGTCCATTTGGACAGAAGTCTGTTGTATATGCCACCTTCTGAGAAAATATTTAAAGAAAAACTTGAGCAAATAAAGGTGTGACGATGTGAAGTATTGCCAGCTATGCCGGGAGAAGTAGGGCAGTGGATGTGTAACATATGCCGGCACAGCTAGCTGGAATTTTGTAAACAATTATATGTCAAAATTATATGTCAGTTGTATATCAAACTAATTTGTACAGATGCTTGTGTTGAAAAATGTATTTGTAAAGCTGCTTGTGTTAAAAATGTACCAACAGTGTGTCTAGCCGGACTGAAAACGAAATACACTTGTATGCCAGACTGTATTATAACTATTGAAATTAATATTGAAACAGAGGATGCTGGAAGAGAAGAGGTTAAGCTCAGCTCTAGCTAACTTTGAAAATTAGTATGAAATTAAATTAGTTAAACTAGGCCATAAAGATTGTATCTTACAGTTCTGATTGCAACTAGAGATAAAATGTCTGTGCCAGAGAATGGTTTATTAACTCCTGTAGGAAGAGTGGAAGTGTTTTATTGTTTTATGACTCCAACAAACTGCAACAGATCTTAGTAAAGCTCTATGTGTTTGTATTATTGACTCATATGTGTGAGATTCTGGGTCACTTGCTAGGAAGGGGGGTAGTATGGGAACCAAAAGTCATATAACCAGATGTGTGTGATGTCATTCTGTAAGCCAGCTCTGTAATGATATTTTAATACTAGATGAGACAGAAGTCTCAAGGCAGTCTGTTTTTGGAACCTGACATAGAAGGATCTTTCACCCACTTCATCTTGCCTTGATCTAGTAAGTGAACCAAGGAATAGTAATTCTTTAGCTCAGTCAGGAAAATGTAGTGAGATTAGTTAAGTACTGTTTTTCTGTGTCTGTGTAAATCTATTCATCTGTGTTATTTTTAATATTTCCTGTGATTGAAGCTCTGGTGTTTATTGCAAATAGATATTTAGTATTTTCATGTCCTTGTATTATTCATTATTAAATCTTTTCATTGTGGCTGGTCCTTTAGAGAATATTTTAACTTTTGAGAGTTGTTGTATCTATTTGGTGACTCTGTGACCACTCCTGAAAGCCCTATAGTAGTGGACAAACACTTTAATTGGTATTAATATTAATTTTATTCAGTATAACTGGGTACCCTTGTAACAGCCTTAGAGTAGCTGGCTTTGGAGTGTCTGGTGTAAGTGTAACTACCTTATAGTCTGGGCAGAAGAGGGCATAGCTAGTAAATCTGTGCCAGCCTTTCCCAGATTTGTGTGTGTGTGTGCACGCGCAAATCAAATCTCCACAAGTGTGTGTGTGTGTGTGTGTGTCTGTGTCTGTGTCTGTGTCTGTGTCTGTGTCTGTGTCAGCTGTCTGGTGCAGGGACGCAAAGCACTGGTTTCACAGAGGGAGTGGTGGAAGACTTTGCTTGCACACTTGGCTGAGGACTCAACTCTACAGCTGTGCCAGTGGGAAGTCTTATTGGGGACCTAGAGAGAGAGGGAGGGAAACCTAGACCCCAGACTGTGTGTGTTGCATGTGTGCTTTTAAGGGAAATTGTGCTTGGTGCAGAGAGCTGCATCTGCAAATACTGTGTATCTATTTTTATTCTAACCGAACGTCCCTCTACAGTGTCATTGGTGAGGATTCAAGCTGCTTGATTACTGGCCCAGAGAGGGGATGTCACAGTAGGAAGGTGATTTAATTTGTCAAGCAACATTTCCACCCTCTGGTGCCCAAGTTCAATACGAACTACCCCATAATGCAGTGGTTAACCATACAGAGGTGGACATCTAGGTAGCAAGAATAGGAGAGGGAAAGTGGGAGGAGGTATGTCTTCTACTTCTTAAGTAGGACAGTACTGACTATGCATCCATACCCCTTCCCCATATCCAGGAATGGAAGGAAGGAGGATCTCCCATTTCAAAGAAAAACAGATGTAATGTGATCCTATCTCACCTACATTCATTCTCTACAGATGGGTTCGGAGCCGATCCTCGGCTCCGACTCGGCCGCTATACAATAGAATGCAGTCTCTTATTGGCTGAGTTACCTCATATCCCAGGATGCACCACTACTGCTTCCCCAGATCTCGTTTGCCGCTTCTGAAGCATAGACGTGGTCTCGGACTTGGCTGAGCTAAGTGCCTCTTAGTGAATTTATTTCTATCTAGTTTTGTGCTAAAACTTACCCAAAAGCTGTTTTAACAGCTACTTGTTGTTGTGTGACTGTGTTTTGAAACTGTTTTGTGGTAAAATTGTAATTTTTTTGTGTGGTAAGTGATCCCGTTTAAGTTAGAGGGGCCTTGCCCTATCCTAGGTGTTTTAGTTTGAGTCTAGGCTGTCGTTTGTGTAGTTTAGTGTGTTAGAAGTAGATAGCCATGTCGAAGGAACATAGACCATCAGGTTTTAAAAAATGTTCCAAATGTAATTATAAAATGTCCATTACGGACGACCATTCTTTGTGTGTCTACTGTTTGGGCCCGAAGCACCTCCAGGAATCCTGTAGCGTTTGCCACGCTTTTTCCTCTCGCGTACTCCAAGAGAGGAAAAATAAGTTGATTTTGAAAGGGCTTATTACCCCTTCCTTTGAGGAAGCCCTATCTTCTTCTTCCCCTTCGAGGAAGAAAAAATCTTCGGCTCCGACCAGCCCATCGGATCCGGCAGCTAAAAAGTCACGGCAGGCTTCTCCGTCGGCTCCACGGACTTCGGAGCTGAGGGCGGAACAGTCTGCCTCGATGTCTCCAGCCTCGACTCCTCTGGCTTTGGAGCCGAGAGCTCGGGCGTCGAGAGGTGAGTCATCTCCATCGGCTCCACTGCCTTCGGAGCAGATGAGGGTTGCCCGCTCAGACTCTTCCCCTTCGGTGCCGAAGTCCCCATCGACTCTGAGGGAAATTGCAGTGGTAGTGGAATCTCCCTCGACGCCGATACTTCTCGAGCCCATATGGAGCCGGTCCCCCAGTCTTTCAGAGCCGGCGGAGAAGTCGACTCGGACCCGGTTGGTCTCTTCTCGATCGTCGAGGATGTCTGATTCGGATGTAGACAGGGTGCTTCAAAGGTTTTATCAGTCTCCGGTCTTTGCAAAATTGATCTCGGCTCCAGCCCAGTCGGCTCCGGAGCCAATTTCCCATCCTACTATCTTGGTTCCTCCTCCAACAGCTTCAGCACCGTTGGAGTCGGTGTTGGTGGAGCCGGTGGAGGTTGTCGGGTTGGTTCCGACCCTAACTCCAACCCCGCCTTTCGGGTCGGGGTTTGGTACGCGGACCTCCTCTGTCGGCCCCGGGGGGGGACGCTTCGGGACCAATCCTTTCGGTTCTGAGTCTCCCTCTCAGTGCGTCGGCTACGGGAGTTCCGACTGCTGTTGTGGCCTTGGGGGTTGAACCATCCCAGGACTCTGGGGGTCCCGCCTTCAAGGCCATGAGGAGTGCCTTGGCCAAATCCTCTCTGGCCACTTCTACCATCTCACCACCACCTTCCCTTGGCACAGAGACTGGCTCCTTTGCAATCCCCCTGTCTCATGACAGCGGAGCCCTTGGGCCTGAGGTTACCCACATTGGGGGTTCCCTTCTTCCTGGAGGTCCCTCCGAAATGCTTTCGGAGGAACCTCCGAGGAAGAAACAGTGGAAGAGGAAGCACGTCGACTCCCCTGATGAGTCTCTCACCTCGGATACTGACCTCGATGATGCGGAGGGGTCCCCCAAGTAGTCCTCGGATGATGTATCCTTTGCGGACATCTTGGAGATCCTTAAGCAACGAGGCGACTGGCAGTCCAAATCCCCTTCTGCTGAGGAGTCTGTTTTCCTCAAGGCCTTCGGGGCTCTGCCCTCTGCCTCCTGGGTGTCTCTGCCCTTTGATGAGCTTCTGGATTTGATCTCTCGAAGGGCGTGGGAACACCCGGATTCTGTTGAAAAGGTGCCAGCTCGCCCCAATAAATTCCTTTCGGCTCCCCCTGATGAGGACTTTCTTTCGAAAGGTGTGGCTGTAGATGCCTTGGTGGTGGCATCTGCCACCCAGCAAGATGTGGCAGAGGCGTCAACATCCGTCCATCCTCCTAATAAGGAGTCTAGGAGCATGGATCGGTACGGGAAGTGCACCCTTGATTCAGCGACCTTTACATTAAGGTCTCTGAACTACTTGACGCATTTCACGAGACTGCAGAGGGATCTGGTCAAGGAGCTTTCAGATACCCTCTCCGGTAACTTACCTGAGCAGTTGGCCCAGACGGTTAACTCCCAGTTGGCTACCCTGTCCTCGTTATCCAACTCATCCATGAGGCTCATTTCGTATGCAGCCAAAGGAGTGAGCAGAGCGGCGGGAATAGGTGTTGCTCTACGGAGACAAGCCTAGCTACGCCTGTGTCACTTTGCGGAGGCCTTTAAGTCTTCCTTTGCCGACGCCCCCTTTGAGGGGTCCTCACTGTTTGGACCCAAGGTAAAGGACACTTTGACTCGCTACGAAGGGTAAGACTTTAACTGCCGTAGGGGCCCAGTTTTCCACTCCCTTCAGACCTTATCCCAAGACTCGAAGAGGAGGGAAAATGTGGTTCCATAAGTCTCAAAAGCCTTACTCGTCACAGCAGAGCGATTCCCCTTCTAGAGGCAGAGGAGGGGGAAATTTTTCAGGGAGATGCCGTCCCAGAGGCGGCAGAGGCCCCCGCAACACTGGAGACCGAGAGTCCTTTCGTGGCTCCTCCTCCTTCCAGCATCCCTGAAGGAGTACCTGACTGTGCAGCTCCGGAGCCAGTCGGGGGTCGTTTTTTGAGGCACCTAAAGGCCTGGGCAAATATCACTCAGGACCAATGGGTGCTCCGAATCATCGCCGGAGGTTACACCATTCCCTTCTCTCAACCCTCCCCCCACCATCCCAAAGAATCCCGGACCCTCCACCCAGTCAACAGGATCTTGCAGCCAATGAAATATCAAAGCTGCTTCAAAAAGGAGTCATCCAACCTGTCCCCGCAGATCAGGCCGGATCAGGGACTTACTCAAGATTCTTTTTGGTACCAAAAAAGACCGGGGACTTGAGGCCCATTTTGGATCTCAGCAAATTAAACCGATTAGTGAAAAAGTCCAAATTCCGGATGGTCACCTTGCAATCCATTCTCCCACTTTTGGAGAAAGGTGTTTGGATGTGCTCCATAGATCTCAAAGACGCCTATTATCACATTCTGATAGATCAGGCGTCGAGGAGACACTTGCGCTTCAGCCTAGGAGACAGTCATTTCCAGTTCCGTGCACTGCCCTTTGGTCTCACCACAGCCCCCAGGGTGTTCACCAAATGTTTGGCGGTGGTGACTGCTCACCTGAGAAGTCTAGGATTCCAGGTGTTTCCATACCTAGACGACTGGCTCCTAACTGCCACCTCCAGGCATCTACTCTTGAAAGCTCTAGCAGCCACTATCTCTCTAGGCAACTCCTTAGGAATCACCTTCAATTGGACAAAATCCGTATTGCTGCCATTGCAGCATATTCTGTTTATTGGTGCAGAAATAGACTCAAGGCAGATGCGAGTCTATCTTCCTGCGGAAAGGATAGCAACGTTGCAGTCTCAGGTTCGGGCATTACTCCTCAGATGTCGCTCCAGCGAGAATGGTCCTGCAGCTGTTGGGTTCCATGTCAGCCACCATTCTTCTGGTCCCCTTGGCAAGGTTGCATATGAGGATACTCCAGTGGCTCCTATCAGTCCAGTGGTCTTATCAAGACCTTCCCCTCAGTCACCACATTTTGATCACAGAGACGTGCAAACAGGATCTTCGTTGGTGGCTTCTTTCATCCAACCTGAATCTAGGGCGACCCTTCATTCCCCCATCCCCCTCGGCCACGTTGACTATGGACGCCTCCCAGACAGGGTGGGGGGGACATTATCTGGACAGGTCGGTCCAAGGCACGTGGCACACCGACGAGAGTCTTCTCCACATCAATATCCTGGAAATGATGGTGGTGCTTTTAACTTTGCAAGCACTGCACGATCACCTCCCCCAGGGTACGATTGCCATTCAGTCCGACAACATGTCGGTAGTCTGGTACTTAAACAAGCAAGGAGGGACCAGGTCTTACCCCCTTTGCAGAGAGGCCATGAAGGTATGGGATTGGGCGATTGCTACCAAACGTTTCCTAGTGGCAACACACATTCCGGGGAGATCCAACGTGATAGCCGACAGACTGAGCAGAACTATTCTCTCCCCTCACGAGTGGTCCTTGAACGACAGAGTGGTAACACAGATTTTCACGAGATGGGGAGCTCCTTGTTGCGATCTTTTTGCAACTCCCTCAACGAAATGCCAGCAGTTCTTCTCTCTCACCCCAGTTCCGGGAGATCCCCAAGGATGCTCTAGTCCAAGCTTGGCCCCAGTCTGCTATACGCTTTTCCACCGGTTCCCCTTCTCCCCAAGGTGATTCAGAAGGCGATTCGCTTGGAAAGCAAAATGATTCTAATCGCCCCATACTGGCCTCGTCAAGTCTGGTTCCCCTTTCTTCACAAATATGCATTGGAGGGTCCCTGGTTCCTGGACCAAGTTCCGGACCTCTTGACGCATCAGTCAGGACAGCTCCATCAGTCCCTCCATTCATTGAAGTTAGCAGCTTGGCTACTCCTCTTCCGACCATAGTTAGAAGCCATTCTTTTGACCCTGAAGTCATGCATATTTTGTCCTTGGCCCACAAGACTTCTACTAAAAAGATGTATAGCAATAAATGGAAGAGGTTTGCTATTTGTGCCCAACTCCGAGGATTAAGACCCTATGACAGCCTCGGTGTCAGAGGTTCTGAAGTTTTTAGCTTCCCTGTTCAACCAAGGTTGTTCGGTGTCTACCATCAAAGTTCAATTGGCTGCTATTTCCAATTTTCACAAGAGCGTAGAACCACCTTTAATGAGCAACAAATTGTGCAAAGCTTTTATTAAAGGAGCTTGGCTTCTACGGCCCCCTATATCTCATCCTGCACCACCGTGGGAACTTAATGTGGTGTTAGTTGCATTAACCTCATCTCCTTTTGAGCCGGCAGCAACCTGTGACTTAAAATTTCTTTCCTGGAAGACTGCTCTTCTAGTTGCTATTACATCAGCCAGGCGAGTTTCAGAACTTCAAGCCCTATGTGTCAAACCACCATACCTGGTATTTCACAAGGATAGAGTATCTCTTAGACCAAACCCATCCTTTATTCCAAAGGTTTGTTCTAACTTTTGTTTGCAGCAATCACTGGAATTACCGTTTTTTTCCCTAAGTATTCAAACAGAGCTGAGTATACCTTTCACAGCTTAGACGTGCACAGACAATTACATTTCTATTTGGATAGGACACGCCAAGCACGAAAATCAGATCAACTGTTTGTGTCCTTTTCGGATAGTAAATTGGGCAAAGCCATCACGAAAGTCACTATTGCCAAGTGGATCAGAGACTGTATCAGTCATATTTATCTAATTTCAAATAAGGAGTTTATAGTTCCAGTTAAAGCTCATTCTACCAGGGCTATGGCCACTTCGGCAGCCTTTCATTCCAAGCTCTCTATTAGTGACATTTGTGCGGCTGCTACGTGGTCTTCTCTACACACCTTTATTTCTCACTACAAATTGGATGTGGCATCTAGGGGTCGAGCTTCCTTCAGTTCCACGGTTCTCAGGAGCGTTTTCCAGTGAGCCACCCAGGAATTAGGTGCTAGGGACGCTGTCCCATCTGTAGAGAATGTAGGCAAGATAGGATCACATTACATCTTTTAGTTATGTACTTACCATAACTTTAGATGTATGGGATCCATCTCGCCTACATTCCTAATAACCCACCCTCCTTCCCCCTGCCTCGTAGACCAGAAGAGACTGGACGATCCGAATTCAACTTCTTCCTCTCTTGAAATACCTGGCAATGTTATAACAACAGTCTATGTGTGTGTGCATGTGTGCGGACAAACAAGATCTGGGGAAGCAGTAGTGGTGCATCCTGGGATACGAGGTAACTCAGCCAATAAGAGACTGCGTTCTATTGTATAGCGGCCGAGTTGCTCCGAACCCATCTGTAGAGAATGTAGGCGAGATGGATCCCATACATCTAAAGTTATGGTAAGTACATAACTAAAAGTTTCTGATAACAGATGTATGAGAGTGATTGTTTCCTCTGGCTAGCAAGAATGTAAGACCTTTTGACTTTCAAGATGGCTGCATACTATTAGCTTAATTTCAGCTCTCCCAGTGTGAAAACAGAAACTCAGAAAAGAGAGCCAGTGAATTTGTCTTTTGGGTGAATTTCAGTTACTGGTAGTAAGTGTACTCCCTGGATGCCAACAGAGAAGAAATTTAGGGAACCTGAAAGAAAATCAACAGCAAAAGGTGAGGAAAAAATGCTGTCTAGGAAGAATCGTGCAGCTATTCAGCAAAAAGCAGTTCAAGCTCCAGTTTTGGCTTTAAATGACTTCCAGTAGTCTAGAGGAAGAAATAAGTCAAGTGTGTTCAGAGCTGATTAAACTAAGTGAAACACCGAAGGAGTATATTAATTGAAGTAGCAAGAAGGCTGAAAAAAATGGAAGAAGTTTTAAGCAGATATTCAGATGAGCTGATAAAACTGCAAAAATCAGAGGTCAAAATGAAGAAGAGGCTGAATAAGTATGAGACTACTCAAGAAGAGAAAAATGGACAGAGCACTTAGGGAAAACCTGAGGACATACAGACCACACAGAAGGCACCCCAGCCGAGAATCGAAGCAGAGAACTTCTTGCTATGAGGCGACAATGCTAACCGCTGCACCACCGCGGCTGCCCGATTTTCTGAATTTACTAAGGGCAACAAAGTAGTTGGCTGAAGCACAATGGACAACTACAGAACTTTGCCCTTTTCTCACTGTAGTGTTATCTCGGAGTTGGTGTGTGTGTGTGTGTGTGTGTGTGTGTGTGTGTGTGTGTGTGTGTGTGTGTGTGTGTGTATGTATGTATATATATATATATATATATATATATATATATATATATATATATAGTTAGGGGGTATGTGGGGGTTCGAGTCAACTACAAGTTGGTCCTTTGTGTTTTGGGCAACTATTTTGTTGCCCTTAATAAAGTCAGTAAATCGCTGATTATGGGTCGATGAATAGGTGTTCGCCAGAATAACATTTCGGTGAAATAATATAGACCAAGACTTCTGATAGTAAAAATGCAATCCTACCAGTAGAAGGAGCTGATTATGAAAACTGTGGCAGGAGGACAAAGTTCTAAAAGTTGGAAACGGTGGAGTTTTTGTGGAAAATTTTTACTCACAGTACACCGGGCAGAAGAGGAGCAAGTTTATTCCAGCAATCAGGGAATGTTGAGAAATTGGTATGATATTCAAGCTGCTGTATCCAGGTGTATTTAGAATATTTTTGTCTGGGAGAGTCAAAGTAATTTTTGGATGCAGAACATGCTGAAGAGGAAATACACAAGCTTGTCCAACAAAAAAGAGCCATCATTTTGATTTATTGTTGAAAATTTGAATAAAAATAATTTTAAAAAGTGAGCTGTCAAATTAAAGGGGATTCTGCTCCTTATTTTTCTGATGATAAAGCTCATAGAGAGACTATGCCAATGAAACATTTGCCAGTGTTCCAAGCAAAACTGCTTGAGAAACAGAAAAAAAGCACAGGCATTGACTAGAAAAACCATGAGTACATTTGAAATGAACCAGAGTCTGGAGTTGAGAGGTGGAGATCAACAGGAAAAAAATCATCACGTCTGAAATTAATGAATAAATGTGAGATTGCAAAGCATCAACCGCTTTTGTGAAATATGATACAATAAGAAAACCTGGAAATATTGGACCTTTTTAAACTTGTAGGGGGGACTCTAAAGTATATGCCTCACTTCATGTCATTAATGTTTGGAAGAACATTAAGGAGAGGGGAAAAGAAAGGAGAGAGCTAACTGCAAGTAGAACAGTATTTTTTTTTTATAAAATGTGACATATACTGAATGTTATGTAGACAAGTTGCTTTAGTTTTTTTATGTGCAATATGGATACTAAAATAAACTGGTGTCCTTTTTTCTTTCTTTCTTTTTCTTTCTTTCTTTCTTCAGTTTTAAGAAATGTAGCCACTCCAATGTAAAAAGAGAAGAAAAATCCTGGACAGAAGAGCATGATATAAGTAAAATTCATAAGTTTTCTTTTTACTTTTGCATAGGGGAATGATGGGATTAAGGCCCTTGGCTTGATCTAACAATGCATTTCAAATGGAAGCAAATAAATAAAGGAACATTGAATGTAATGAAAATTTTTCCTTTAGCAAATGTTCACAGTGCAACATGAGAAGCTTACAGCTGAAGGCAACAGTGTATCTAGTTCTCATGTTTCTATGGAGACAAGCTGGTAAGGACAATAAAAACATAATACTATTTTTCTTTCAGTGTCTAAAAGTTAGTTTTTCAAAGCATTAGGGTTGTTTTCTACATCCGAGAGTGGAATAAAGAGACAAAAACAGATAGCACTTAGTGTAATTTGAAGCACAGACTGTACCATGTGTCTTGGCATGGATAACCTTCAGTATAGGTCAATTCAAGCCTGTGAATGTAGCTGTCAATCTGAGACAGTTGTTCTTATTAGGAGTGTTAAACTTCATTATTTGAAGATTTACATAGTTTTGTGTGTTTTCATTAGGGTAATAGGTTTCTAGCTTTTTTTCGAGGGTTTTCATCAGAAAAAAAGTCTTGTAAGATGTGACATAGGTTCAAATGGATATGACAAGAAATAGCTGTATAAAAGATCAACCTGCCAAAACGGTGTGTGCATGTAACACAAAAGTTGAAACTAGACATTTAAAAACTGTTATACATGACAGTGATTACATGATAACTTCTTATCATAACGGCAATGCTTTGCATATTATCTTTGAATGTGAATGGTCTTACAGGTATATACAAAAAAGAAAGAGTACTGTGCTTTATTAAAAAATACAGAGTGCAGATAGCTGTGCTACAGGGGAGACAGTAGAAAGAACTGAACATGTGAATTTGATAAAGAATGAATTTCAGGATAGTTATTCAGTGGAATATTTGGGACAAAGAAAAGGAGAACATTTATATTAATTGCTAGAGGAGCTCTGATAGTGATAGAGGAGGGGAAAAACAGATAATCATGGTAGAGTTGTAGTAGTAAGGGGCTGTTGGCAAGGGAGAATGATTATGCTGTCATGTATTTATATTCCACCTAAAACTGCTACAGTGGAGCTTACGAAAATTCCCAGGGAAATAATCAACTTTCATTTGGGGATATTTCTTGTAAGTGGGGACTAGAATTTGATTTGTAACAGTGATGATGTATCTTTCGGGGGGAGGGATAGAAAAAATATAATAAAAGAGGGTAGATGTTTTAAGAAATTTATGAATATATTTGGTATGGAAGATGCAAAATCAGTAGTAGGAACTCGGAAAGAATTTACATATTATTCCCCAAGGTGCGAAAACTGGGTTAGGCTAGATAGAAATTGTTTCACGGAACACGTGCATTTAATTGAAAGTTTTAATATGCATCCAATAACTTTTCCAGAAAAACACCAATAATAACTAAAATAGCATGCAGGATAAAGAAATAAAAATTAGACACCGGCACTTCCTCACTTGTCTGTTAAACAGGGAGGAATTTAAGGAATGGGTAGTGGAAATTATTTGGCAATTATTAGGGAAGGTAGAATTTTTTCAGAAAATAAGGAGCGGCATAAAATGAAAACTGAGTTTAAAAATAATGTTTCAATAAAATAAAGAGAGCTGTGGTTAATAAGTAAGAATTATTTAGAGGGACTGACAAAAGTTAAAGTATTGTAGAGTAAGGGCAATCTCGCAGAACAAGAAAAGTTGCAATTGCAAAGTGCTAAAGAAAAAATAAGGGACTACCTTAGTAACATGCATGAATTTAGAAAGATTGCTTTGGTAGTAATTAAGGAGCACAAAAGCTTTTGACACAACAGCTCAGGCAACAGAAAGTAGAAGGTGTTATCAAGCTTTGGGAGTCTATAACATGGAAAATATCGCAAGATCGTTTAGATTTATTAAAACTATTTTGGAAGTTTTATGAAAATCTCTATGAAATTGATGGTGTAATGATGAATGATGTTAGTGCATATGGCCCACAAGTTGGGTGTGCGATGGATGAGAAAGAAAAATTTTGGAGCAAGTTGGATGAAGTGGTGATGACTATACCCAAGGGTGCGAGAATGGTGATTGGAGCAGATTTCAATGGGCATTTTGGTGAAGGGAACAGAGGGGATGAGGAAGTGATGGGTAGCTATGGTGTTAAGCAAAGGAATGCAGAAGGTCAGATGGTAGTGGATTTTGCGAAAAGGATGGACATGGCTGTGGTGAATATGTATTTTAACAAGAGGGAGGAGCATAGGGTGACATACAAGAGTGGAGGCAGATGAATACAGGTGGATTATATCTTATGTAGAAGGGCCAGTCTGAAGGAGGTTGGAGACTGTAAAGTGGTGGCAGGTGAAAGTGTAGTTAGGCAGCATAGGATGGTGGTTTGTAGGATGATATTGGTGATCAAGAAGAGGAGGAGTGTGAAGGCAACACCAAGGATCAAATGGTAGAAATTGAAAAGGGTAATTGTGAGGTGGAGTTCAGGGAAGAGTTAAGACAGGCACTGGGTGGCAGTGCAGAGTTACCGAATAGCTGGGTAACTACAGCAGAGCTAGTAAGGGAGATGGCTAGAAAGGTGCTTGGTGTGACATCTGGAAAGAGGAAGGAGGACAAGGAGACCTGGTGGTGGAATAAGGAAGTACAGGAGAGTATACAGAGAAGGAGGTTGGCGAAGAAGTGGGATTGTCAGAGAGGAGATGAAAGAAAGGAGTATAAGGAGATAAGGTGCATGGCAAAGATAGAGGTGGCTAAGGATAAGGCGTGTGAAGAGTTGTATGAAAGTTTGGACACTAAGGAGGGAGAAAAGGACCAGTACCGATTGGCTAAACAGAGGGATCGACCTAGTAAATATGTGCAGCAGGGAAGGGTGATAAAGGATAATGAGGGAAACATACTTACAAGCGTGGAGAGTGTGTTGAGCAAGATGGAAAGAGTACTTTGAGGGACTGATGAATGAAGAGAATGAGAGGGAGAGAAGGCTGGATGATGTGTGGATAGTGAATCATGAAGTGCATTGGATTAGCAAGGAGGAAGTAAGGATAGCTATGAAGGGGATGAAGAATGGCAAGGCTGTTGGTCCAGATGACATACCTGTGGAAGCATGGAGGTGTTTACGTGAAGTAGCAGTGGAGTTTTTAACTAGATTGTTTAATAAAATCTTGAAAAGTGAGAGGATGCCTGAGGAATGGAGGAAAAAGTGTTTTGGTACCGAATTTTAAGAATAAGGGTGATGTGGAGAGCTGTAGTAACTACAGAGGGATTAAATTGATCAGTCACAGCATGAAGATATGGGAAAGAGTACTGGAAGCTAGGTTATAAAGCGAGGTGATGATTAGTGATCAGCAGTATGGTTTCATGCCAGGAAAGAGCACTACAGATGCGATGTTTGCTCTGAAAGTGTTGATGGAGAAGTACAGAGAAGGTCAGAAGGAGATGCATTGTGTCTTTATGGACGTAGAGAAAACGTGGGGGAGGAGGTTCATTTCTGATAAGTTCTGTAGAATAGAGGAACCAGGCAGGGGGTGCCCTCTTTCCCCTTTGTTATCTGCGTTAAATTTAGAACCATTGGCAAGTAAAATAAGGTACTCAGAAACTGAAAGATATAATTGGTAGGGTAGTCAAGGAAAGTTGGCTTTATTTGCAGATGATATTTTGTACCAGATAAAACCAGAAAAGGACATTTCAGTGCTGTGGAACATTCTGAGATAGTTTCAGGTATTTTTGAGATACAATGTTAATGAAGGTAAAACAGGCAATAGCTGTAAACTATGTACCCATACACAAATTGGTTCCGGAATAACCATATTTATGGAGACAATAAAATGAAATGCTTAGGAGTTTGGGTTAAAAAGGATTCTGTTATGGCAGCTGATGATAAGTTGGAAGAGATTAAACAAAAGGTAATACAACAACTAAGAATTTGGAAGCTATGATGTCTTTCCATATCACTGTTGCAGTATTCCTAACTGAAGGGATCTCCTTCTTAAGAATAGCCCTACGTCCAGCCAGTATACCAAAGCCTTCAGTATATACAGGTGCCATACATCACATGTACGCTTCCTGCGGAAGATGTACAGCATAAAGGTGATGTACGGACACATACACTCAGAACTTCTTTGCCACTAATCAAAACGCCATCACTGAACATCGGTCTGAGCGCCTTTCTTCTGTGCTAGTTACTGAGCTGTTTTTACAGATAAGGAGAAACCCTTCTTTTTTCTTTAGTATTGTTTGGTTTCATGTAATTCAGAAAAAGCACATATCTGTGTGGGAGGCAGATTCCCTATAAAGACCGTCATGACCTGTGTCTCTCTTGTTTGTTTGCTTCCCATGACCATACGCAGTGTTCTGTCTGCCAAGCTTTTGTCCCTAAAATCCTGTGTGGTTGTCTCTCTTCCTTATCTTTTTTCCTTGAAAATCAAAGTCTTAAGCTGTTGGCTCAACTTCCTATGGTGGAGTCTTCTCATCCCGAGGCATATCCTTCTGCCAAGAAAAAGTAAAAAAAAAAAAAACTTAGGTCTGATACAGCTGCTGCCCTGCCTGTCCCACACGTTTCTTTCTTGGCTAGTGAAAGCCCAGAGGATTGTCCGGTAGTCGCTTCAGATTCTTATGTCATGACCCCATTGGAGGCCAGCATGGATCCAACTTCTCACACATCCTTAGAGGCTTTACAAACATCTGCTGTAGACATAAAGGAGATCCTTGGCTGATCATCTCCAAGGGACCGAGGGGGGGTACCACAGATTTATAGTAAGGGAGGAGATCTCTACTACAATTGAGTGTTGTTAAGGGTCTGAGCCTCCTAGGATGTTTTGTGTGGTCATACCACAGAAAAAGAAACAGAAAACCAAGCATATTTTCCCCAGCAGTTAAGGATCCCTTACAAAAATGCATTGATTTTACTCAGGGGGTTTTGAATGCTTTAATGGCTTTAAAGCCTCCTCGGGGGGCTCTGTGCCTGCCTTTCTGTGGTCTTCCACACCTCTTAAAAGACCTAGGGAACTGGATTCCTCTGATGGGATCAGGATTCTGGGGAAGAAGAGTCCTTATCCTTCTCTTCTCAAATCCCTTCCCTTTGGATTAGGATTCAGAGGATGGTGATTATATTAGTTTAGATTCCCCTTTAGAGGAATTTTCCTTTGGGAAGACTGTTACCTCTATGATGGGATTGTTGTATAGGGTAACTCTATAGCTGTGCCAGTGGGAAGTCTTATTGGGTATCTGGAGAAAGAGGGAGAAACCAGCCCCCAGACTGACGTTGGTCAATCTGTGCTCTTAAGGGAAATTGTACTTTACTGTGTGTGTACTTGACATCCTCCCAATGTGTACGTACCTTGCTGGTGCTAGTGGTGAGGATTGAGGCTCCTTGATTCTGGGCCAGTGCAGGGATGTCAGATATTAATTGGTAATCAAAGAACCTCAATTCTCACCACTAGCACCAGTGAGGGACGTGCACATTGTGAGGATGACAAGTCCACACACAGTAAAGTATGATTTCCCTTAAGAACACACAGAGATCACAGTCAGTCTGGGGTTGGTTTCTCCCTCTGTCTTCAGATCCCCAATAAGACTCCCAACTGGCACAGCTATAGGGTTAAAATCTCAGCTAAGTGATCAAGCCAAAACCTCCAGCACCCTCTCTGTCCAACCGGTGCTTCGTGTCCCTGTCCAAGTAGCTGACACACACACACACACACACACACACATACACACACACTGATATTTGATTTATATACAAACACAGACGCTCCTGGGGAAGGCTGGCACATGTTTACTAGCTATGCCACCTTCTGCCCAGACTATAAGGTAGTACCACCCGCCACCAACCACTACTTATCAGCTACTGTAAGGCCCTTACAAATGGTGACCAATTCTACTGTACAATGTTACTGTTATCCAAATACTAAGCATGACCAAGACTTTTAAGGCCATTTAGGAGTGGCCTATACAGTGTCACCAAATACACTAAGAGCTTAAATGTTTCTTAACAAGCCAGCCACAATTAAAATGTTTAAATATATTTAATAATAAATAATAAAAGCACAAGACAATACTCAGTAACTCAACACAATGACAACAGAGTTCAGAATCACAGGAAATATTTTAAAACAGCATTGCAGGACAGCCTCACATAAATACAGAAAACATGTAAACTAATCTTACTATATTCCTATCTAGCTCTAAGAGAAATAATATACCCAACTCTTGCTTACAGAGAGTTTTTGATATCAAGGACAGGTGTTAGGAGCTCCTTCAGATGCAGTTTCCAAACCTTCTGCTGTTCTCTTTGTTTTCCTGCACTCCTGGATACCTTTTCTGCAGCTTCTATGGCCCCTGATTTTCAGTCCCCAGCTCCCAAGAAACCTGACAGAGTTTACAAGGTGCCTGGTGAATGCAAAATGTCTGTGTAAATGCCATTCTGCTGATCCTTCTGTAGTGTCTGTGTCTTCTGACAAGTCCTCCAAACTGTTGTCCTCAACCAAGCTGCTTCCTTCAGACAAGGATAGCAGGACCATGGAGAGGCTGGTCAAGAAGGTTCATACTGCTGCCACCTTATCTTTTAAGGGCATTAACTACCAGGCTGATATGGCCAGGTATGTTCTGGCCCTCTTTTCTCAACCTATTTCTGATCTTTCAGACTCTGAGAGGAAGGCTTCTGCCCTTTCCTTGTAGAGTTCCACCTCTTAAGTTGCCCACTGCTCTATTAAGTGCAGTTATGATGCAGCTGATGCTTCTTCCAGGGCTGATGCATTTCGTTCTGTTATGAAGTGTTACCATTGGCTTCATCTGATGATATTATGGTCAAACTATTTGGATGTTCCTGTGGATAATAAACATCTTTTTGGTGCTGCTGTTGCTGAACTTTTCAAGTCTGTCCAGGATAAGGGCAAGGTTTTGCAGGAGTTGAAACATACTTTTTTTCTTCTCTTCCCAAGTTTCAAAGAAATTACCCTTCCATATCTGCTTTTGTTCACAAGCAATTTCGTCCTGCACCCAAAGGTAAAAAGGGTTCCAAACATTTGCCTTCTGCTAAGTCTACTCAAACCTCTTCTTCCCAGAAACCTACTTTTCAAGACAAACCAGTTTTCATTTGACAGTTTGTTCCCTTTTATCCCTCTGTTTTTCTGTGTCCCTTCCAGATTAGTTAAAAATCACAGCAGACTCTTGGGTTCTATGCATTATTCACCAGGGGAATTTCATGGTTTGGAAATCCACCCCCCCCTTGGGCATCCCTCAACCACCTTTGGAAATGCTTATTTTTTTTTCCCCCAGAGGTGCTTCATTCTCTGTTGGTCCAGGGCAACATTCAAGCTGAACCACCTTCCCAGATAGGGAGGGAGTTTTACTCCAGTAAGGTTTTGGTTCCCAGGAAGGAGAGCACTTGGAGACCAATTCTGGACCTTTCCCGGCTGAACAACTTTCTCAAGATTCCTTCCTTTCAGATGTTGTTTTTTTCAAACTTTTTTCCCCTGCTTCCTCCCCAGGCCTTTCTGGTCTGTCTGTATCTCAAGGATGCTTACCTTATTATCCCCATCATCAAATAAACACACACGAAAAAAGAAGCAGCCAAACTGGAATAGGATTTTCTTTTCTTTTCTTTACTGCAATTCTGGTACCTCGGCCTTCACATCATCCCCTTTTCAGGAAATGTTTATGTTTCTCTGCGTCTTCCTTGAATTTTCAGTTCCCTGCTTTGCCATTTGGCTTCTTTACTACCCCAAAGTTATTCACCAAATGCCTCGATGCTGTCTTTGCTTTTTGTAGGATGAGCAGATTTCAGAGCTTTCCTTATCTGGACAATCTGCTCATTCAAGCTTCCTCCCCTGAGGCTCTACTTCAGGATCTCCAGTTTGCTATTTCCTTTTTGCCTTTTGCAGAGTCTGGGGTTCACCATAAACTTTCAAAAATCACCTCTGACCCCTTCTCAGGGTCATGTTTTCATTGGTTGCGGGATCCAAACCATCCCCATACTGGCATCTCTGCCTGCCCCCAAGGCCCCATCTCTTACCACCTTTTTCCATTCTCTTCTTCCTTTGGAATCAGTCACACCCAGGGACTTTCTCAAGGTCATTGGGTTCATGGTTTCCACCATTCCCATGCTTCCGCTGGCTAGGCTCCATATAAGAAAGCTTCAGTGGTACTTCAGGTCAGTATGACTTCAATATTGCCACCTGTTGGACTTCCCTGTCCCCTTCCTCCCTTGTGTTAAGCTCAAGCTTCAGTGGGATTCATCATCTCTCCCTCTCAACTCAAGCCTTCCTTTCCAAGCTCCTGCATTGACTCAAGACCTCTTTACAGATGCCTCAGACAGGGAATGACTCCTTCAACACTCTCAAGGTTCAGGGTTTCCAGCCTCTGCATCAGAGGTCAGAGATGAGGGCCCTACTTCTAGCGTGTCAGGTTCATTCCCTGTTTCATCCCGGCCCCTTAAACTTTTCACAGACACCACAGTGATGTGGTACATCAACAAGCAAGGGGGTACCGGGTTATATGTTCTTTGCAGACTAGCTCTTCTGGTCTGGGATCTAGCTATCTAGGATCAAGTGACCCTTCATGCAGTCTACTTTACCTTGGAGCACAATCTAGTGACCTATTCCTTGAGTAGTTATAGCACACAAGCTTATGAATATATTTATTCACAGAGATGTGTTCTTGGATATTGTCCATCATTGGGATATTCCTCAGGTAGATCTTTTTGCCTTTCCTCTGAACAGACAACTTCCTCTGTTCTGTTCCAGAGTCCTAAGTCCTCTGACTTGGGAAGTGTACTCCGTCTTTTCCTTGGAAGGGGGATATTTCTCTATGCCTTTCTTCCCCTACCACTACTTCTGAAAATCTTGCACAAGATCAGGCAGAACTCTCCCAAAATCTTTGAGCGACTCCCTTTTGGCCCAGACAGCATTCGTTCCCCCTTCAGTCTCACTTGGCCAGGGCAGTCACCACACGTTACCTCACTGGGTGGAGCTTTTCACGTAAGACCTAGGGTTTGTTATCTATCCTCACCTGTCCACTCTTCATCTGACGTGAGTCATAGAGTTTTGATCACCTTTTAGACACCTCTTTTCTGAGGATGTGTTTCGGGTCCTGCATTAGGCCAGGAAGCCCACTACCAGGAAATCATATTTGTCAAGATGGAAAAGATTTTCTGTCTGGTGCCTGTCTCAAAACCAGGATCCCTTATCTTTGGTGGTTTCTGTGGTTCCCTCTTATTTATGTGATCTGCTCCATGCTGGGTTAGCATATTCTTCAGCTAAAGCTCACTTGTCAGCTATTTCTACATGTCTGCACTTGGCTCTTCATTTGGCCTCTAAATCTGAGGTCAAGCAGTTTCTAAAAGGCATCCTTCATATCAAACCTCCCAGGAAGCAAATTCTGCCTTCCTGGGACCTCAGTTTTGTCCTTGAAAAGTTGACTTGGGCTCCTTTTCAGACTGCTGCTACAGCTTCCTTACAACATTGTACGTGGAAGCCTGCACCCCCCCCCCCACTTCATCTAAGAAAGAGTGTCTGAGCTTCAGGCTGTCATGGCTGTTCCTCCCTTTTTAGTTTTTCACAGAGGCAGGGTGTCTCTTCGTAATAATCCTCCTTTTATTCCCAAGGTGGTCAGTGAGTTGTTCTTTAATCAGTCTGTTCATCTTCCTTCATTTTTTCCTTCTCTGCAGTCTGGCAGTGAGAAGGTACTTCACATCTTGGATTTGTATAGACAGCTCAGATATTATTTGGATAAAACTAAAGTTATTGGGTTTGGCTGTTTCTAAGCAAACCATTTGTTCCTGTATTTCTAAAGCCGTTTCTTTTTGTTAATTCTTTTCATGGTAAAGGTCTTTCCTCATCAGTAAAGACTCATTCTACCAGGGCTGTTGCCTCCTCTGGTGCTTTTTTCAAGTGCCTGGATACCAGTTCCATCCTTGATGCTGCTACTTGGTCTTCTGTTCATTCATTTCACTAAGCATTACAAGTTGGATGTCATTTCCAGGGCTATCCTGCATGGGTTTCTGGAGGGCTCTTCAGTGCTGCCCTCCTCCCAGGTTTCCTCTTGATATTTTGTACTATCCCTTCAGTTGTGAATACTGCAGCAGTGATATGGAAGGAGTTTTATAAAGTTTTACCTTATCAGTAGATGTCCTTCTCTTCACTATTGCAGTATTTGGTCCTTTCCTCCTGGTGCTTTTTCAGTTTTGTGTGTGTGTGTGTTGTGCGTCTGTATGTCACCTTTATGACTTGTGCCTTGGGTGAGGGCATACATGTGAAGTATGGCCCCTGTAAGTACCCAAGGCTTTCATATACTGGCCAGATGTTGGGATATACTTGGCAGGAGATCCCTTCAGTTATGAATACTGCAGCAGTAAAGAGAAGGACATCTACTGTTATGGTAAGATTTTACACAACTGTACTTTTTATAGATATGGATAGCAAGATGCAAGCAGTGAAACTGTTTAGTCCCTTAAGTTTTATACACAGATCAACCATATTCTATCAACCAGAGGAGAAGTGGATAGCAATTAATAAAGAGTTAAAGATTTTATCTGGGAGGGGAAGAGGGCAAATGTCAAGTGTGATAAGTTAATCTTTCCAGTAGAACAAGGTGGTTTGGGATTACCTGATTTGCAGGGATATTTCAGAGCTGCACAGTTAAGGCTGCTATACATAGCACAAATAGAAAGGTATAATGAAAGTGGGTAGGAATGATGATGAAATGGGAAAGCTCTAGAAATAAGGAGAGACTGGGATTTTAGATGCATATCCTTAAGGAGAATAACAATAACCCTACAAA
This sequence comes from Protopterus annectens, assembly GCF_019279795.1. Taxonomy (NCBI): domain Eukaryota; kingdom Metazoa; phylum Chordata; order Ceratodontiformes; family Protopteridae; genus Protopterus; species Protopterus annectens. The sequence goes on along the minus strand of NC_056742.1, from coordinate 300,494,331 downwards.
ATATTATATTCCTAAAGTAGCAGAAACTATTCTAAGAACTAAGCTAATATGGGAATGGAGAAAGGAGAGTCTGCCATTAGGGGTGATTGCAGTTAGGTGCACAGACAATAGTCAAGAGGGGGTGGAATTTACTGAAGAAAACTGGCAAAGGAACCAAAGTATTGGGAGCAAATAATTAGGGAGGTAAAGGTAATAGAATAGGAAGAGGACAAAAATTAATTTGGACTGCAGGCTAGAGATTTCCTTCCCTGTCAGATATTGATTTTAGGGTATGAGCAAGAGAAAGAAATATGGGGATCCTAAGTACTGGTAGAACATTTAGTAGAATCTAGAAACATAAGCTGCTATTAAAAGGGATAATTAATAGGGTGTATAAAATGTTTCATGAAAACTGTAGGAATCAGTCAGAGGGGGATAGAAAGGATTAAGAAGAATGATTGGATAAGCAATTCAGAAAGAAACAATGGGATAAATGTATATTACTCCCAAATATGCAACAGTGTGTGGAAGATTTAGGATCTGTGCTTTGAATTGTTTACAGAGGTATTTTTTATACCCCAAGTAGACTCCACAAAGAATTTTTTCTCAGGTAGATTGCATATGTTGGAGGTGTGATGGGCAAGAAAGAGGTAATTGGGAGCAAAATGGGTTGCCAGATTTTAAAAACTCCCTACTCTTTCAGAAATGCTGAGTGTGCAAATTGGTGCAACTAAGGAAATGAGTTTTTGAACTGTGATATGGAATCAGAATCGCCTAGATGTAGTAAAGGGTTGCTTAGTTTAATTCAGAATTGCCTAGATGCAGTAAAGCCTTGCTTAGTTTAATTCATTTGCTTTCACAAAAGCAATTTCTAGAAAATGTAAATCAAAGTGTAAACAACTCTGCAACTTCGAAAAAACAACAACAAACCAGAAAATAAAAAAAGCCTGTAGAGCGATCCACCAGAATGCTTGAATGAATAAAAATCCACTTGCAAAAGCTTCAATACGGTCAATGGCTGTAAAAATTTATTTAAGCAACAAAACAGTCCTGCTTTTCATCAGCGTACCTCGCCAACTTCTTCAGAAATAAAGTTTACAAATAGCGCGCCACTTTCTTTAGTGATTTAAATGCAAAAACGCGTGACATCACCGCATAACCTTTCCATTCATGGACATTTAAAAAGACATGGTACTAAAGTTAAAAACATTGCCCCTACTCTACAATCGCATGAATATCTTAATACTTTGTATAATATAAGTATTATTTTAAATTAAAAAATATGTAAACTACCAAGTATTTATCTAAAAAGCATTTATCGAAAAAAACATTTATAAAAAAAAGCATTTTGCAACCCCAACACAGTGCAAATAAATCCTCATCTAATCATATTGAAAATAACATATAAAATGATACAAAAACTCTTAAAGATATCCACACATATTAAATATTCAGTAAACAATTGTATATATAAAACACTTTCAAAAAACAAACCCTAAAATATGCTTATAAAAACTAACTCAATAACTAAAATACATAAATAGTCTATACCGAAAATATAACTAGAAAAATACTAAATAAATGAAAATATAATGATAAATAATAAAAAAAAATGTAAATTCAAGTGGAGAGTTGCTTATTCATCCTCCCTAATAACATCTTACCTTTTTAAACTCCTCAATTTCAGCACACTAGCAATGGATAGAGTGCTGTTTAAACCCGGGAAGTGGTAGGCATCTAATTTTAACTGCCATACCACATGCATAAGAACTGGAAATTGGATCTTAACAAAATTACATAGCAAAAATGGGAATTGTGGGGAAAAATACATGCAGAATAATGTTTTGGAGGAGGAATGAGGTTTAAGGAAAGGCAGGAATTGAATAAGCTATGTAATATTAGACTGATGGTGGCTGTAGAGAAATGTATATGTTGTTTATAATGTTTGCAACTGAAAGTATGTCAGTATAGTTTGTTTTCATTTATGTAAATGTATGATTGCTTATGTCATAAGTGCTAATTCAGTAAAGATGTTTCTTGTTTTAAAAAAACAGGAATTTAAAGCCCTTCCTCTCCTTTTGGGGATTTCTTCCATTCTCTCAGACCAAGTGTAGGTAGAAAAATCTATGCTTAGCCTTTTATTGAGGTGTGATGTAATAAAGAACATTTTATTATGATGGACTCTTCTTGGTACAAAAAAGGACAGTTGTTGGAGATCTGTCTTAAATTTATCAAGGCTGTCCAAATTCCTGTAGGTGACTGAGTTCAAAATGCTGACCCTTTAGGTCTTTCTACCAAAGGAGTTGTGCCTCAAGAGATGCTTATAGATGCTTCCAGCTGTCAAATAGCAAAGACAAATTTCTAAGGTTGAAAGCAAGTTAGTAGCATTTTCAGTTAAGTAAATTGTCCTTTAGATTCTACTCTGTACTGTGGGTGTTCACCAGATGCTTATCCCGAGTGTGTTCCATTTTCAGCACCCAGGGAATCTGTGTTCCTTTATCTTGATTGTCTTATTCACACTTTCTTCTAGAATAAGCTTGGGCGAAGGCAGTAAATTACGTCTTGCACTGCTTAACCAGACTTGTGTTCTCCCTGAACCTGCTAGCTTGGGAGAAGGCAGTAAGTTATGTTTTGCACTGCTTAACCAGACTCGTGTTCTCCCTGAACCTGCTCAATTTAGGTCTTGTACAGGAAGCATCAAAACTTTTCATGAGTGCTCTTGGATCCATAGCCGAAAAAGCTGTTCTTGCCATAATGACAGATCTATGCACTTAAAGAAAGTGCTATGCATATCTGCCCCAAAATTTAGCCATGCCAACTCAGATGTTCCTGAATTCCTTATGTTACTCGTTCATGGGGAAGTTATGCTTTTATTTAATATGTGCATTAAATTATCACTTAAGACGTAGGCAAATATACATACATTAATATAAAAGAAAACAAACTATATTACTGTGTTTACATTTACATGTAATATACATCATATTTGTTCTTTTTTTATACCTGTCATCAGTCCACCATTACATAAATTGCTCAAGTCCTTCCTTCTCTTAAAACTCACTGCCTCCTCCAGAACATTGTGTATGTATTATTCCCACAATTTTAATTTATTTTAGTGTAAAGTGCCCCTTCCCTTTTCAAAAGTTCCCACTTCTATTTTTTTCTCTCTGTTACTTCAAATACAGTTGATTTAGACTTTAATTTCCATTTTATACTAATTGCTTTTGTGGCAACAGCCAGTTAAACTTAATAAGGCCTTACTATGTCTAGACAATTCAGATCTAGTGTCCCAGCTCAAAAGACTCCTTTCCTTAGTTGCACCCACTTGTTCATCCAAACTTTCTGACAGAGTACTCTGTAGATGAATTTTTTAAAGTCTGCCAACTTATTATACGCCCAGAACATATGTTCCAAGTTACCTTTTTTCTCCATCACACCGCTGTTTGCCCTCTACCTGAAGAAAAGTTCTTTGTAGTCTGCTTCGGAGACAAAAATACCTATGCAAACACTTCCAAGCAAAGGTTTTAAACCTTCTAGATTTTGATGCATACTTGGGACTCATACATGTCCTCCCATTGCTCCTTTGAAAATTGCTTATCCAATTTCTTTTCCCAGTCTAACCTTCTCAGATTCTTGTAGTTATCATGCAGTATTTTATATGCCTTACTAATTATCCCTCTTTAATAGTAGTTTTTGTTCTATATTCAGCTAAAAACTCTGTCAGAGCAGATCTTTCACTTAAGATTCCATCACCTCTTTCTGTTTGCCTATACTTTGATATCAATCGCTGGTAGGCAAGGCAGTGTCTAGCCTACAGTCCAAATGTCTTTTGGCACCATCCCGTTCTGCTACATTTTCCTCTCCAGTTATTCGCTCGCAATATCTTTTTTCTCCAGTAAATTCCAGCTCACGCTTATCTATTCTCTGTACTAGTAGTTGCAGTCATCCCTATTAGCAAAATCTCTTTTCTCCATTCTCTGGTTGGCTTAGTTCCTAGAATACTTTGTGCTGCTTTATGAATGTAATATTCTAGATGGTTGTTGTTATTCTCCTTAAGGACCCCCATCCAAAATTCCAGTCTCTCCTTATTTTTCCCCTGCTTTTCATCATCATCATCATTCATTTCCAGATTGAATGTTTGTGTCATGTATGTGAGCTTTACTTGTGCAGCTCTGAAATATCCCTTCAACTCAGGTAATCCTAAACCACCTTGTTCTATTGGAAGGATCAACTTTTCTCACTTAACCCTTGCCTTCTTCCCCTCCCAGATAGTTTCCTTCAACTCTTTATTAATTATTGTCCACAACTTCTCCTTTAGATGATAAAAATATGCCTTGACTTGTATATAAAACTAAAGGGACTAAAACATTTTCAATGTTTGTATCTTACTACACATATTGATAAACAACAGCTTCCATTTTCTCAGTCTTTGTATTATCTTTTGTTTAGTCTTTTCTGACATATCCTTAGATGCCATAACTGAAGCCTTTTTTAATCCATACTCCTAAATACTTCATTTTGTCATGTCCTCATAAATGTGAGTATTGCTGAACCAATTGATGTGGGGTACCTAATTTGCAGCTACAGCCTTTGATCTACTTATGTTAATTTTTATTCGTTCCTCAGCCATTGGGTCAGATCCGACCCTTGGATCTTACTATTCCACTTTATTTAGCTTGTGAAACACTGAAAACTCTCGAGCTCATCTCTACCCATAACGCAGTAAGTCCCCTCCTTACTTCAGATCTCGTTTGTAGTCTTCGCGTAGAGATGTGTTTGCTGCTAGCTCTCGAGTGTTGGTGTTTTTTGTAAGTAAAAGTAGAATTTTTTTTGCTTCTATCTTTAGAGATTATTTACCTCTCTGCTCTTCCTACACTTATTAGTGTATATTTTTTATATACCATTGTTGATGGTTTCCTTTCCTTTCTTAACTTCCTTCTTTCTTACCTTTAGAGGTAATATTTTCTTACAGTTGTTGGAAATTCTATGAAAAAGAACATTTTTTCTGTCTCCTGTAATTCTTTTACACCAAACAGGATGGCTGATAAACCCACGAGTTTAAAGAAATGTAAGGCCTCCAGCCATAAAATACTGTTATCTGATACACACGACTCATGTGTGTATATTGTTTGGGCTCAGCCCACTTGGATTCCATTTGTAAGATTTGCAAGGCTTTAAATCCTCAAACTCTTACAAGACAGTTGGGAGTAAGCTCATTTTACGAGGATTACTGCCTCCTACTTCTACAGCTGAGAAAAGCCTGGATAAAAAAGGCTCTAAAAAGTGCTCCTTGGACCAGTCAAGCTCATTACCTCCGAGCATGGCACCTCCATCGAAACTTTTGAAACCAATGGATCTGAAGTCAACATTTTCGGATTTGACTACTTCAGATCTAAAAGTTAAATCGTTGGATCCTAAGAAGCACCGTGAGCATCGGATCATCTGACATTGGATCTGATTACTTCTGAGCTCCTGTCCTCATTCCTAGAAAGGTGTCATCACACCAAGACAACCTCCATTGCTTCATTCTCATGATCCTCCAGAAATCTGACAGAAGATGTTTATAGGATGATGAGAAACTTCCTCTTGACACAAATTCAATTGGGGTTTTTTTAAGCCATTTATTAGCACAACCCCTCCAGTCCTTTCTCCTTGTCTGATTGGTCCTGTGGTTTCAGAGAAGTTGGAACCAAGCATCCCAGACCCATCTGTATTACATTTGAGGATTGCTGTATTTTCTATGCTGATACCATCTCTGAGTGTACCAGCTCTGAGTGAGTTGGAGCCAGAGGACTCTTGAAGCCATAGTGTTGCTGCTGGATCCAAGGTGATGGCATCAACTCCAAGTTTATCAGAATAATTTTTCCCTTTGGAGCCTCTGTGCTCGACAGCTCAGCTCCTACCCCTTCCTCAAGCGATTTGCCTTCTGGCCTGAAGGAGCTCACAATCCAAAGGAGTGTCTTTTCATATCTGTCAGTTTTTTTCTCTCCGAGGCATTCCACCTTCGAGGTAGTGGAGAGAGTTTTCTCTGCTCCAAGAGAAAGGATGCTTCCAGCCTCCTGGGATCCAACTTCCCAAACTTGCTTGTCTTTGCATCCTGGGTCTCATCATCCTCTTCTACAAGGACAGCCAGGCCAAAGTCTTCAGGATGCCCAGCAGGGTATATTAATATCTTCTGATACTTTTCCAGAACATCCCACTAAAGAAATCCCTAGTAGGAGTAAGTGCAAAAGGAGGCACTTGGACTCTCCCCAACAGTCTGTCATGGAAGATACTGATTTTGATGAAGGGGAAGGGTCCCCCAGATCACTATCTAATGATGTCTCCTTTGGAGACATCCTAGTGATCCTTAAACAGAGTGGTGTTTGGTCTACTGATGACCCTTTCCAAGAGGAATCAGTATTCCTAGAAGCCTTTGGTGCTGGCCCATCTTATCTCCTGGGTGGCTCTGCCCACTGATGAGCTTATTGATTTGGTCTCTTGGTGGGTGTGGAAAGGCCCTGACTCTGTTGAGCTGATCCTCAAAAGGCCGGACCGGATTCTGGCACCACCAAAGGATAGGGAGTTTTGGGTCAAAGGAGTACCATTTGATGCCATGGTCATAGCGGTGGCCATAAAGAAGGAACTGGCAGAGCAAAGATCCACTGTTCATCCCCATAACAGGGAGTCTGGGGGCAATCAACAGACTTAGGAAGCTTGTGTATACTTCAGCGATTTTTGCACTTTGGTCACTGAACTATTTGGCAGACTTTACCGGACTCCAGAGGGACTTGATTAAAGAACTGACCAAATCCCTCTCTGGGATCATTACTTCAGAGGCGGAGAGTTCAGTCACCTTACAGTCCATTTCTAATTCATCCATGAGGCTCATCTTGCATGTTTCTGAAGGTTCCTCAAGGGTGGCAGATTCAGGTATTTCCATTAAGAGACATGCCTGGTTGCAGCAGTGTGATTTTGTGGAGCCCTTCAAGTCTTCTTTGGTCAGTGTCCCCTTCGACGAAAGTTCTTTGTTTGGCCACAAGGTTAAGGACACACTATCCATATGTGAGCAGGAAGGGAAAGCCCTGTGTGTAGTGGGCGTTCATTTTTTGACCCCTGAAATTACCTTTTCTAGGTATCAACAATGTGGATGGAAAATGTGGTTAAAGTCGTCTTGGGTCCCTTCCAAGATCCATGTGGAGATATAATTTCTCCCTCTGCCTGTGGTGGAACTAAGAGAAGACTCCATCCATGCAGCCGAGGTGGCCTGCAGTAATAAGGATCTAGAAATAAGTTCTTTGAGAGTTCCTATCAGTGTTTCTGAAAGGAGGCCCAATGTTCCAACTCTGGAAGCAGTCAGGGGTCGCTTATTCCTGACCAGAGAGCCTGATGAGAGATTACAAAAGATTCATGGGTGCAGAGGAGGATTATTTCCAGAGGTTATATAATACCCTTTTCCCTTCCTTCAACAGTAAGCAAAATTCCTGATGTTCCACCCAATCAGAGGAAAGCAGCAGCACTAGAAATAAAAAAGGTGCTAGGAAAGAGTCATCCAAGAAGTGCTCCCAGCCCCCAGACCAGAGGGTGTCTGGAATTTATTCAAGATTCATTTTAGTGCCAAGTAAAACAGGGGACTTGAGACCAATTTTGGATCTCAGCAGTCTGAACAAGTCAGTTCAGTACACAAAGTTCCAGATGGTCATGGTTTGGTCCATTCTGCCTTTTCTGCACAAGGATGACTGGATGTGATGACTAAATCTTCAGGATGCATACTATCACATAAACATGACCAGGCAATCCAGAATATACCTATGCTTCCATATGGGAGCCAGTCATTATTTATTTATTTGCATTTGTTTACAGGGAAGGTTTACTGGGTCAAGATGAGCCCATTTTCAGAGGAGGCCTGGGGTGAAAAGCTCCACAATAACATTAATTTACAATACAATAGTACAGCAGCAGAATAACATAATTCTTTATAGCATTTAGATACAACAGAACACTTACAGTACTCTATAGGATTCCAAGAGGAACAAATGTGGACATTATTCATAGGTGCTATGAGTTAGTTAACAAAAGTAAGCTAGCATGTCAGTAGCCTAGTACAATAACATAAATATGCATGTTACTATGTTATACGTTCAGATATCTAAATCTTGTCACTTCAGTATTGAGTTCATTAAGGATTCCATAATAGATTGTGTAAGGAAGTTGTAGTGAAACTAAAGAATGAAAGCAATAAGTTTCAGGTTAAAGGTAGTGGCACACAGAGAAGTCGTTAAAGGTGAGACCAGTGGAGGAAGAGGGAGTCCGGTTTTGAGAGGTGTAGTATTGATGCATGAACATTGCCATAAGGAGGAAATATGTTGTTTCAGAGTTTTTGTGAAAATAATTGTATTTCTAGTGGTCTTGATTGATGGTGGTAGAGTGTTCCACAGTTTGGCAATAGTAAAAGATTATAGCATCTGGCCAGCATATAAGTTTGGTTTCTTCACTTTTAAGAGTAGCTGGTTTTCATATTTGAGATGTCTGTTTGGGTGGTAGTGGGTAAGTAGATTGGTAAAGGCAGCTTAATGGTTTGAGCATGATTTTATGTACTGTGACTAATTGTAGGTATGACAAGTAGATGGGAAGTTCAAGCCAGTCTAGACGGTATAGTGAGGAACAGTGGTGGGAAGAGTATTTTGCATTGGTCGTGAATTTAACAATTTTATTGTTGCATGTTTCCAGTTTTGATTTCAAAGAGGACTGAATGTTGATAATGAGAGGGGCACCATATAAGAGAGAGGGAAGTAGAAAGGTGGAGGCAAGGGTTTATTTGGTGGTGCAGTTAAGAAATTGTTTGTGCTTCTAGAGCATGCCAAGTATTTGGTGTGTTTTTTTAATACTGTTGTGTATGTGCAGGTCGAATGTTAGATGTTCATCTATGATTACACCTAGTAGTTTTGTGTGTGGGACAACCTCTATGGTGGTTTTATTTTATTATCAGTTCAGAGCTCTGCCCTTCGGTCTCACCACAGCCTCCAAGATGTTCACAAAATGCATGACAGTTGTAGCAGCTCTCTTGAGACTGCAAGGATTCTGGGTGTTTCCATATTTGGACGACTGGCTCATAACCGTTCGGAGCAGGCATCATTTGATCAAGGCTCGAGATTATGTACTCCTGTTATGCTCTCATTTGGGAATTACTGGCAGCCACAACAAATCTCTACTAGAACCAACTCAAGTACTAAATTTCATAAGAACTTTGTTCAACACGGTTTCCTTGACAGCTTCTCTTCATCTACAGTGGGTTCAAACAATATGTTTTTCAGGTCAAAAAGATCATTCAAAATTCCTCTCTTTTGGGTCAAATGATTCTTCAGGGTCAATGTCCGCTGTGATCATCCTGGTTCCGTTAGCAAGATACCATATGAGAATCCTTCAGTGGACCCTAGCAGCTCAGTGGTCTATCATCCACCATCCTCTATCCACTCAGATCAGGATGACTCAGATATACAAAATTTACCAAATGTTGATTCAATCTGATCAAGTTCTTCAAGGTTCACACCTTCACTCTTCCTCAGCCCTAGACCATAGTGACCACGGATGCTTCCCAGAGCAGGTGGGGGGGGGGGGGTTATTTCTTGAAAAAGATAGTCCAAGATACATGATCTCCCAAAGAGGCCAATTCAGATATTAATGTCCTGGAAATGAGAGTTGTCCTCCTAGCGTTGCAGGCCTTCCAAGACGCTCTCCCCTCCTGGACCATTGCAATTCAGACAGACAGTGTGTTGGTGGTTTGGTAGATTAAAAGGAGGATTGACCAAATCTTTCTCTCCCTGTGTCAAGAAGCTTTGAGAGAGTGGCAGTGGGTGATGTCATCCAATAGTTTTCTGATTGCAGTGCACATCCCCGAGAAATTCAACGTGATAGTGGACAAATTGAGCAGGCCATCCTAATGCCTCAGGAGTGGTCTCAACATGAAAATGGTCGAAGAGATATTTTGTCAGTGGGGCAGACCTTGCTGTGATCTTTTTGCAACTGTCCACAACAACAATTGCAGAAGGTTCTTTGCTGTGATCCCCCCACATGGACAGTCACCTAGAAATGCTCTTCTCCTCAATTGACCTCCTGGTCTCCTCGATGCATTTCCTCCAACCCGTCTAATCCTAAACTTTCTTCAGAAAACATCTCCGTTAAGAGCACAGTCATCCTCATTGTTCTTTATTTGCCTTGTAAGATTTGTTTTCCTTTTCCTTGGCCTCATCTACTTCACTCACCTTGGATTCTGTATCCAATTCCAGACCTTCTGTCTCACCCGAAGGACTTGATACAATCCAGACATTTTAGGGCTAAAGTTGACTGCATGGTTTCTCTAGTTCTGCTGATAGCGAACCCAACCAGTCTGTCCTCAACTCTCCATCACATTTGTTTGTCATCCCACAAAGCTTCCACTAGAAAACTCTGCAAAGGTAAATGGAAAAGGTTTGTTTATTTTGGGTGCAGCAAAATTATATTCATCCCTTCTCTGCTCCAGTTTCTAAATTGCTTGAGTTCCTAGCTACAATTTTCAATGAAGGACCTAATTCTTCTACTGTTACAGTGCAACTAGTTGCCATTTCTATCTTTCACGTGTAAGTTAATAATTCATCTTTGTCATCTTCCAAACTCTGAAAAGCTTTTACAAGAGGAAACTTTCTTCTTGGTCCCCCTTTTAAAGATCCCCCGATATGATTTAAATATCCTTTTACAATTGTTAACTCGGCCACAGTTTGAACCATCAGCTAAATGTGATTTAAAATTTTTAACATGGAAAACGCTATTTGTACTAGCTGTTACCACTGTTAGAAGAGTATCAAAAATTCAAGCACAATCTTCTAAGCCTCCTTATTTGGTATTTTATAAGGGCAAGGTATCACTGCAAGCCAATCCATCCTTCCTTCCTAAGGTGGTTTCAGAATCCAGTATTAATCAATCAATCTCCCAGTCTTCTTTCCAAATTTTTCAAATAAAGGAGAGAATTTGCTGCATCTACTCGATGTTCATAGACAATTAAATTTTTAGCTACACAGGATGAAAGTTTTCAGAAAATCAGATCAATTATGTATTTCTTTCTCAGAACCAAAATTGGGCAAACCATTTACTGAAGTGACTTTCCCTAAATGGTTGACTGACTGTATCTCATTTGTTTATAAGAAATTGAGTTTGTCCATGCAAAAACTTCCAAAAGCTCATTCCACCAGATCAATGGTGACTTCCTCAGTTTTTTTTATCCAAATCATCCTTGGATGATATCTACACAGCTGCAACTGGGCCAATCCTCATACCCTTATTGCCCATTACAAATTAAGTCTGGTCTCTAGGGGAAGAGCCGCATTTAGTTTAGCGGTGCTCAGGCATATCCTTCCTTGGTGTCCTTCCATGATTTAGGTAGCTGACTATTCTCTTCCCAGCTATGGAGGAATGAATGAAAATTAACAACATCAGATAAAGAAGTTATTTACTCACCATAACATTCAATCTGTGTTCTCCATTTTCATTCTTCCTCAACTTTCCTCCCTCCAACTCCCTATCAGTCTGACTTCTGAAAGGATTACATGATGCTGTAAGAACCAATGTTCCTTTATTGGGCTCAGATTCTGTTGTCTTCCTTTTCTGTAATTGATTAGCTTGAAGGACAACAAACAAAATCTGAAGAAAGGAGGGGGTAGTGCATTATGGGTAATAGAGGAGCTCAAAAGCTTTCAGTATTTTCACAAGCTAGAAAAATAGCTGCGTTGGATCTGAGGGTCAGATCAGAACCCAGTGGTTGAAGAAGAATGAAAATAGGCAGCCCAGATGGAACGTTAAGGTGAGTACATAACTTCTTTTTTTTTCATTAAAATTATATCCTGAAAAGACTTGAAACTGTCTCAAAATGTTCCACTACACTAAGATGTCAATTTCTGGATTTCTCAGCAACAAAGTAATATTGTCTGCAAATAAATCCAACTTTTCTTGATTACCATACCTATTATATCCCTTATTTTCTTTGCCAATGACTTTAAATATAAAGCAAATAAAAGAGAAAGATGAAACCCCTGCCTGATTCCTTTGTTCAGACATAACGTTTCAGAGAGGAACCCTTCCACTTTAATTCTTTCCTCTGATCCCTTATATATCCTCCTAATTAACATTATTGTTGTGTCAGAGAATGCAAATGCTTCCATTGCCATACTCATAAAATTCCAGTTTACTCTGTCCAGTGCCTTCTTGGCATCAAGACCCACCAATAACAGTGGTATTTTCTTACACCCTACTTCACTCTGGATCATCATTGTTCTGTTAATCTTGTCAAATGTTTGCCTTCCTTCAACAAAACCAAATAGATTCATATCTATAAATTTTGGCAACACCTTTGCTGTTCTTTTAGCTACTGTAGACAGAAACATAATCCGTTTAAAACTAAAATGCGTCTATATGAAGCAGAGTCTGATGGGTCTTTACCAAATTTAGGTATTACAACCACCACCGCTTTCTTCCAAGATGTTGGTGCTTCCCCTCCTTTTAAAGTCCTGTTAAACAAAACCTTCCAGATATTTATCGCTTTCTTCCCTCCTAACTTCCAAACTTCCTCAGGAATACCATCTATTCCTGGAGACTTTTTGGCAGCTTGATTGCACATCACATATTTTATCACATCTCCTATCTTAATTGTTAAACCTCATCTGCCTCTAACCTTGGTATATTTAAGTGTTCCATAAATATTTACATTTGTACTCTTTCTTGATTTCTATATTTCTCTGCTTTATATAAATTTTCATAAAATTTCCAAAATGTCGTTAATACCTGTACAGGATTTCTAGTTATTTTTCTTGTTGCATGCTCCCTAAGATTGGTGACAACCCTTTCTACTTTGTTGCCTAAATCATTGTCCTAACAGTTTATATGCTCTTGAGTTATCAAAATGCATATTATCCAGATATTCCCTTATTTTCTCTCTAGCACTCTGCAGTTGCACCACTTCTTGTTCTCTGAGATTACCCTTATTCTGCAATACTTTAACCTTTGTCAGCTCTTCTAATTAGTTATTAGTTATTACACTCATTAGCCATGACTTCTGAAGAAATTGATATCTTCCTTAATAACGCTCAAATAATTTCTACTACCTTTACTTTAATTTTTCTCTTTTTAAGTGGTAAATGGGAAAGTGCCAGTGTCTCAATTTTACTTTATTACCCTGCATTTTATCTTAGTTTTTATTGATGCCTGATCTGAAGTAGTCACTGGATGTATTTTCAAGCTTTCAGTTAAAGGCGCATGTTCTCATGAAATGTATTTTCTATTTAGTCTAGTCCAGTTATTTTACTTTAGGAAATAATATGTAAATTCTCTTGAGTTCCTACTACTGAATTCAAGTCTTCCTTAACAAATTCATAGATTTCTTCAGAAATTGTACCCTATTTTGTTGTACTTCCCTTCTGCGTCCCCCAGGTGCATCCTCACTCTTGCAAATCAAGTTCCAGTTCCCATTTATAAGTAATTAATATTCATGCTGAAAGCTGATTATTCCTCTCAGAATATGCTTAAGCTCCATAATAGCAGTTTTGGTGGACTGTAAATACATGCCGGTGCAATCCTGTACCCTTACCAGTAGCTCTTTACTAGCACAAATCTGTCATTATTTATTTTGCCCCTCTTCTATCACTATTGGAGCTCCTCTAGAATCAGTATAATTATTCCATAGGATCATAGGAGGTTACTAGGCTAATGGCCCTGAAGCCCTTACAAGCCTAGCAAGAGTATATCCCCAAAAAGAAACCTGAGTCAGCACCTGTCACCCTTGTCGGTGAAAGACACAGGTGGAAGCCCTGGGACAGATTTGTGGTTTCCCATCCATTCATCAAGGTTGCGCTTGAAGAGGGTCAGCAAGGTACTCTGATGTGTATGAGAAGTCTATTTCAGAGAAGGGGCAGCCTCTGGGAGGCAAACCTCTCTCTCCAGCAGGTTTTGTTGATGTTGCATATTAGATTCAGGCCTTTCGAGCAGGTAATGCGCGAAGAGTTGGACTTACGGATATGGAGCATCTCTAGTAGGGCAGGGTCTGAGATTGCCTTGTAGGCGAGAGATAGATCACCTCTGAACAATCTGTATAATACTGAGTAGAGTGATAGTAATTTGAGCCTGTCCGCATAGGACAGGTCCTGATGTTCTGCTGAGTATCCATCCTGAAATCCTTTTTTTTATCAAATTCACTTGCTTATTTCTTTCCAAACGTGTCTCCTGCAGCATTGGTGTTTGCAGTCTGAATTTCTTAATATATAATTCAATATTCTTACCTTTTTATCTATACATGTAAGGCCAATTACATTCCAAAATGATATGGATATTGTAGCCATTATGATGATAAGTTAATGTTCTCACCTGTTACACATGACAACTTTTTTGAGTGTGTTACTTTCAACTTTTGTGTTTCATGCACACACTATTGTTTGGCATGTTGATCTGTTTTATAGTTTTTGTTTGTCATCTCCATTTGAGCCTATGTCACATTTTCAAGACATTTTGTTTTAATGACCACTCTCAAACAAAAATGTTACATTTTCAGAACACTTCCATAACCTATTAACTTCAAACAGATCTTCAGAAAGTGAAATTTAACTATCCTTGTTAGAAGAATTGCCCAAATCAACAGATGAACCCACAGGCAATACCTAACCTAAATTTAAGGATCTGATGTCATTTTCATTCATTCCTCAGCTGTTAGGTTCAGATCCAATCCTCGGATCTGACTCGGCCGCTTCTTCCAGCTCATGGAATACTGAAATCCTTAAGCTTTTCCCTGTACTCCTATTGCCCTAGTCACCTAACATACCTCAGTTCTTATTTACTGTCATAGTGTTTGGACGTGGTCTCTGAAAACTCTTGAGTGAGTGCTAAGTTGTTTTTGTGAGTTAGAGTAATTTCTGTTCAAATATTCTAATATTCTAGCTGTTTTTCCTGGTGGCACAGACTCTCTGCGAAAGAATGTCACAGATGACACTAGCTTTGATCAAGAGAAGGGTCCCCCAGATCACCACCCAATGATGTCTCATTTGAAGACATCTTAGAGATTGTGAAACAAAGAGGTGAAATGATCCCCTGATAACCCTTCCCAAAAGGAGTCTGTGTTCCTGGAGGCCTTTGGCAGTGGCCCGCCTACCTCCTTGTTAACTCAGATCACTGATGAACTTATTAATTTGGTCTCTCTCAAGGAGTGGAAGGAGCCTGACATGATTGAGCCTATCCCCAAGAGCCCAGATAGGATCCTGGCACCACCTAAGGATAGAACATACTGGAATAAGGAGTACCTGTTGATGGCATGGTTGTTGCAGCTGCCACTAAGAAGGAATTGGCAGAACAAAGTTCCTTTGTCCACCCCCTAACAGGGAGTCTAGGGCACTGGACTGATTTGGGATGCATGTCTATGTTTCAGCAACCTTCTCTCTTAGGTCACTGAATTATTTGAAATATTTTGCGAGACTTCAGAGGGATTTGATTAAAAAATGTTCCAAATCCCTCTATGGGACCACTACCTCCTCACAGTTTGCTACCCTTCAATCCATTTCAAACTCATTGATGAGGCTTTTCTCCCATGCAGCTGAAGGAACCTCATGGGCTGCAAGTTCAAGCATTTCCATCAGAACATCAGAAGACATGCCTGGATACATTTGTGCAACTTTGTGGAGCTCTTCAAATCTTCCTTTGTGAATGCTGTTTTTGGCCGAAGTTCCTTATTTTGTCCCCAAAGTTAAAGACACACACTAAGTGTGAGCAGGAAGAAAAACCCTGTCTGCTGTGGGTGTACATTTGTCAACCCCTCAATCGACCCTTTCTAGGAATTAATGAGGAGGACAAAAAATGTGGTTCAAAATATCCCAGGGGCCCTTCCAAGATCCACGTGGAGGCAATTGTCCCAGAGGCAGAGGAGGCAGTGCTATCCCTGCTGCAGAGGTAGTCTGCAAAACCAGGGATCTAGGGATGCTTTCTCTGACCGATCCTATCAGTGCTGTTGAAAGGAGGCCTGACTGTCCATTTCTGGAGGCAGTCGGGGGTAATTTTTCTCTGCACCAGAGAGCCTGGCTAGAAATTACAAAAGATTTGTGGATGTGGAGGATAATATCCAGGGTTATATAATACCATTTTTCCATCCACCCCCACTAGTATTAAACAAAATCCTTGGTGTTCCATCCAGTCAGAGGGAAGCAGCAGCACTAGAGATAAACAGGCTGTTAGAAAGGCAGGAGGTTGGGATAATGATTAAGGTGTTTACCTTACAGACACAATGTGCAAGGTTTGAGTCTCACATGAGATAATTGGCTAAGCTTAAAATGGCCCACATGGGCAGTTAGCCTAGTACTAATCTATGAACCTATGGAAAAAAATCATCCAAGAGAGTCCCCTCAGACCAGAGAGAGTCTGAAACTTATTCAAGATTCATTTTAGTGCCAAAGAAAACAGTGGATTGGAGAGCAATCTTGGATCTCGGCAAGCTAAATCGATTAGTTCAGTATACAAAGTTCCGGATTGTCATGGTTCAGTCTATTCTGCCTTTTCTGCACAAGGACGATTGGATGTGCTCGATAGATCTTCAGGATGTGTGCTATCATATAAAACTGAACAGACAGCCCATGAAATATCTACATTTCGGGCTGGGAGCCAGTTATTACCAATTCAGAGCACTCCCCTTTGCTCTCACCATAACCCACAGGGTGTTTACCAAGTGTATGGCAGTAGTTGCAGCTCACCTGAGACTGTAGGGATTCTGGATTTTCCATATCTGGGCGACTGGCTCATAACCGCTCCAACCAGGCATGCTCTAATTCAAGTTTGGGGTTACTTACTCCAGCTATGTTCTTGTCTGGAGATTTCTGTCAATTACATCAGTTCTCAACTTGAACCAACTCATATTTTGGACTTCATCAGTGCTCTGTTCAATATAGTACTCAAATAGCTTCTCTCCCTGGTTCAAACAATTCATTTCCAAGTCAAAAAGATCATTCAAAGTTCTCCTCTCTCAGTTAGTCTGATCCTCCAAGCTTTGGGATCCATGTCAGCAGCAATCACTTCAGTACTGCTGGCAAGGTACTATATAAACACATGCAACAGCTGGAAAGGCCACAAAAGCACCTCATGAAGAGGATCCTAGGCTATAAACACATGTCCTACATGGACAGACTCAAAACACTCCTGCTTTTCTGTGTCTCATATTGCCATTAAGAGGTGATCTCTGCTCGACTTACAAAGCCATGTCTGACTCAGCCCTGTTAGAAATGTTACACCTAAAGAAATCCCAGTCCCTCTGCACCAAACGCTCTAGGGGTCTCAACCTCATTACCACAATCAACAGTACATGCTGGAGGGACAGGTTCATAACCCAGAGACTGCCCATGCTCTTGAATGGACTTCCCATACATGTCAACCAGAGCACCCCACTGGCCCTTTACAAGAGAAATCTTGATGAGTGGATGGGAAATAGAAAGTTCATCCCGGGGATCACTCCAGTGGCTCTACTTGATAGAGGCACCAGGAACTAATGGTGGCATGATGCCAGGGCACTTCTATGGGCTAGACTTGTAAAGGCTCCAGGGCCGTTGGCCTAGTACACACCTATAAACCTATATGAGGGTCCTTCAGTGGCCACTTGCAATGCAGTGGTCTTTTCTTCAGTAACCATTATCCAGTCAAGCCAAATAATGCAAGCTTGCAAAAATTGCCTTCTGTGGTGGATCCATTCCAGATAAATGCAAGAAAGTTGTCCCTTTGTTCTCCCTCAACTCAAGGCGAGAATGACCATGAGCGCCTCTCAGATTTGGTGTGGGGGGCACTTCTTGGAAGGACAGTCCAAGGCACATGGTTCCCCAAAGAGGCCAATTCACATATCAGTGTCCTGAAAATAAGAGCTGTCCTCCTAGCATTGCTGTCCTTCCAAGATACTTTCCCAACCTGGACTATTGAGATTTGAACAGGCAATATGTTAGTAGTCTGGTACGTCAACAAACAAGGAGGAACCAGATCATATCATCTTTGTCAAGATGCTATGAGGGTATGGCAGTGGGCGATCTCATCCACTCGCTTTCTGATAACAAGCACTCTCGGAGAAGTCCAGCATAATTGCAGACAATTTAAGCAGGTATATTCTAATGCCCTATGAGTGATCTTGCAACATGAACATGGGGGAGAGGATTTTCCATCAGTGGGGCCAGTCATGCTATGATTTGTTTGCATCTTTCCTCGACAACAAGTGCAGCAGGTTCTTTGCCCTGATCCCCCTGAGAGATGCTGTTGTTCATGTTTGGCCCTCCTGTCTACTTTATGCTTAGCCCCAATACCCCCATTCCCAAATTTCTCCAGAAAGCATCTTGACTGAAAAGCACAGATCTGAAATAGTTACTTCATTTCTTCTGCAACCTGTGGATATTGGATCTGACTTTGGATCTGAGCCGGCAGCTTCACTAGCTAAAAGATCCGCGCTCCTAGCTCCTCCCCCTACCTATAATCCCTGCTGCCTACTGTATTACTTCAGATCGACTTTGCCGCGGCTGAAGCAGCTACTTGTGAAGAGTTACTTAGGCTTAGTGAGATTGTTACCTTTTTTCTCTCTGAGAAAATATCTTTAAATTCAATTTTTTAGTTAGCGTGTGTTGTGGTAGTAATTCCCCTAGTAGAATTAAAGTATTAGAACCCTTTTTCTGTAGTAGTTTTTATTTGTAGTCATTAGCTTCGCGTGTTGTTCCCCTCCCCCCTTAGTGTTTGGGTGTGTGTATTTGTAAAAAAAGATGGCTGAAGGGCCCAAGGCCGTTTTTTCTAAGTGCTCTGAGTGTGGCCATAAGCTTTCCCCAGCTGATGGCCACACTCAGTACGTTTTGTGCCTGGGAGTGGCCCATTTATCAACGGCTTGCCAAAGTTGTGCAGCCTTTAATCCCCGAGCAATTAGGGACAGGAAGAACAAGCTGATCCTAGCGGGCTTACTTCCCCAGGACTCGGCTTCTTCTTACTCCCCCTTGAAGGCTCAGGCTGCTTCCGTAGCCCCGGTGCCTTTAGCTCCCCCCGCTCTACCTGGGACTCAAACTCCCTCTGCTGTGCAGGGTTCGGGGGACTCTAGTGCTTCTGTCTCTGAAGAAAAGAGACATAAGGAGAAAGACAAGCACAGGTCTCATAAAAGGCAGGCTGAGGCTCACCCCTCAGCCCCCCATCGAAAGTTGTTAGCTCTCCCTCGAGGGTCTACGGATCCTCCCCCTCTCGGCTCGGTTCGCCACGGTTCTCACCGGAGTACCGGTCTCCTTCGAGGTCATCGAGGAGGCCCTCCTAGCCCGCCTCGATGACTTCCTCTAGATCGACCAGGAGCCTTAGCAACGCGGACATGGATCAGATGATTCGTCAATTCCTGCAGACCCAAATGCAGACGGGGGTGCTCTTGCCTCCCCCCCCCCCTCAGGGGGGAGTGCAGTCCCTCTCTTTGCTCCGATCACTCCTTCTCTGACCCGCTTTAGGATTTTGGAGTCATCGGATCCGGGCCCTTTCGGAGCCGGGGTTTTGGCGCCGATAGCTCCGGTATCTTCGACGCCGACCATACCCTTGAGCATGTCGGATTCTAGCTCTCAGGGCCGAGCATCGTGTCTCTGGCGCAGTGTCGGTCGGAGCACACTTCTCTCTCGGATCCGACCGCTTCGGCTCCGATGCCGATCCCTGCTTCGGAGCCGAGGAGACTACTTTCGGAGCCTGGGAAAGTAGTTCTCCTTCGGCTTTTGAGGTAGTGGAGAGGGTGCTGTCAAGGTCTTCCAGATCCCCGGTCCGGGCCTCAGATCCTTCTGCTCCCCCTATATGGGTCTATCATCCATCATCCATCCTATGGGATAGCCTGCTCAAACCCTCCAGTTAGTTCCCTTGGAGGAACAGGACCCCGTGGGTGAGCCCTCCTCCGACAGTCCCACCGAGGAGGTGCCTCGCAAACAGCAGTGTAAAAGGAGGCACCTGGACTCCCCGAGTCCCTCACCATGGACACGGATTTGGATGAAGGGGAAGGTTCCCCAAGGTCACCCCCCGAGGATGTCTCCTTTGGAGACATCATGGAAATGTTGTGCATTAGAGGGGGGTGGTCTGCCCAAAAACCTTCCTCAGACGAATCAGTGTTCCTGGAGGCATTTGAGGCAGGCCCGTCTACCTCCTGGGTGTCCCTCCCGGTGGACTTAATCACTACCAGGGCATGGAACGAGCCCGACACCATGGAGGCAATCCCCAGATGTCCCGACAAAGTTCTTAGCCCCCCCTGCAGATAGGTAGTCCTGGGCTAAGGGGTACCCTGTTGATGCCATGTTGGTGGTGGCCACCACGAAGAAGGAACTTGCACAGTTGAGTTCCTCGGTCCATCCTCTGGATAAGGAATCTCGGGCGATGGACCGCATTGGGAAGTGGATGTATGCTTCAGCAACCTTCTCCATAATGGCGCTGAACTTTATGGCACACATTATTAGGCTACAGCGAGACTTAATTAAGGAATACGCTGCAGCCCCCCCCAGAGTCCATGATGGTCATGGATAAAAGCACGTTTGCGACTCGTATGGCCACTCTAAAGTCCATCTCTAACACGTCCATGCGGCTACTCTCTCATGCTACGGAGGGAGCCGCTAGGGCTAGCGGAGCCGGGGTAGTCTTGCGGCATCACGCCTGGCTCCGCCTTTGCGATTTCGCGGAACCCTTCAAGGCATCCTTCGCGAATGCGCCCTTTGACGAATCTTCGCTTTTTGGCAAGACCGTACGCGAGACGCTGGTCCAAAGTGAGAAGGATGGGAAGACGCTGTCTGCCGTCAGGGTTCGCTTCTCGAATCCCCAACGATCCTTTTCAAGGAATCAGAGGGGATAAAAGAAGTTGTGGTTTCGCAAGTCTCAGCAGTCCCATCCAGCTTCGGACCCCTCGTCCTCTAGAGGCAGAGGAGGACAAGGTGGATGCTGGCCCAGAGGCAGGGGGGGGCCGCGTAACTTCGGGTCTAGGGAACCTTTCTCGGACAGGCTCGCGCAACAGCCCTGAGGGCTTACCCGGGTGTCCCTCTCTGGAGGCAGTCGGGGGGCGTTTATCAGAGCATCTGTCAAATTGGGAGTCCATCACGACAGATCGATGGGTGCTCCGAATCATATCCAGAGGTTACACCATTCCCTTCATGAACCTATCCCCCAAAGTCAGGCGCCTCACCGATGTCCCACCCGATCAAAGGGAGGCAGCAGCTTCAGAGGTGTCAAAGCTGCTAGAAAAAAGAGCCATCCAGCCCATCCCCCCAGACCAGTCCAGATTGGGCTACTACTCCAGGTTCTTTTTGGTGCCAAAGAAGACGGGGGACTTGAGACCGATTCTAGATCTCTCCGCCCTGAACCTGTTCATCCCCAAGGAGAAGTTCCGGATGGTCACTCTTCAGTCTATTCTCCCCCTTCTTCAGGAGAACGACTGGATGTGCTCCATAGACCTCAAGGATGCGTACTACGACATTCTGATGGACAGGCGATCCAGGAGGTTTCTCTGCTTCCAGCTGGGAGACAGTCATTATCAATTCAGGGTTCTCTCGTTCGGCCTCACCTCAGCCCCCAGGGTGTTCACCAAGGTCATGGCAGTGGTTGCAGCCCACCTGAGACTCCAGGGCATTCAGGTGTTCCCGTACCTGGACGACTGGCTCTTTGCCGCCCCCAACAGGCATCAACTCTGCGTTGCAAGGGATTATGCTCTGACTCTCGCCCAGAGTTTGAGCATATCAGTGAACCTTCAAAAGTCCTTCCTTCAACCAGTGCAGGTTTTGGCGTTTATAGGGGCCAAATTGGACACACGCATCTCGTAGGCCTTCCTAACCCCAGACAGGCTGAACGGCTTATCGCATCAGATCTTAGCCCTTCTTCGAAGCCCAGCTCCTGCGGCGGAGTTAGTCCTGAGGGCACTGGGGTCTATGGCAGCGGCCATCGGTCTCTCTCTTCATGCTCGCCTATGGATGAGGATGTTACAGTGGACTCTTCAAGTTCAATGGTCACTAGTGATTCACCCGCTGAACACCCCTATTCCACTGAGCAGAATTTGCAGGGACTCCCTCCTTTGTTGGCTTCACTCGCGGGAGCTGCGAGAAGGGAGACCCTTTGTAATTCCCCCACCCCAAGCCACGTTGACCACTGCTGCTTCTCGCCTCGGGTGGGGGGGGGGCATTGTTCGGGCTGAACCGTCCAAGGCACGTGGACCCCCATAGAGGCTGCTTTGCATATCAGTGTCCTAGAGATGAGGGCGGTGCTTTTGGCGTTGCAAGCTCTCCACGACCTTCTCCCTCTAGGGACTATTGCGATCCAGACAGACAACATGGCAGTAGTCTGGTACATAAACAAACAGGGGGGAACCAGGTCTTATCCCCTCTGCCGAGAGGCTATGAGAGTGTGGGAATGGGCGATATCCACCAACCGCTTTCTAGTAGCAACGCACATTCTGGGTCGGTCCAACATATTAGCGAACAAACTGAATCGGGTGATTCTCACCCCGTATGAGTGGTCTCTCAATCCTTCAGTTGCGAAGCAGATCTTCCGTGCATGGGGTTGGCCTCGCTGCGATCTTTTCGCCTCTCTGTCAAACACAAAATGCAGCGAGTACTTCACAATACTTCCCCCTTCAGGGGAAACCCCGAGAGACGCTCTGGTGCACGCTTGACCACCCGCTCTCCTTTATGCTTATCCCCCCTCCTGCTTATGACGAAGTTCATTCAGAAAGCACGTCGGTTGGGGAGCAGAGTTATCCTCATAGCCCCATTCTGGCCTCGTCAGATTTGGTTCCCTTATCTGCGGTCTCACAGTATAGTTCCTCCATGGATCCTGGATCCCATTCCAGATTTGATTTTGCATCCTGCGGGATGCCAAACCCCGAACCTGCTAAACCTCAAGCTGATTGCTTGGTTGATCCAGTTCCTCTGATGGCTAGGACTCCTGGTATCTCATCACCAGTAAGGGCCATTCTGGTGACGGCCCATAAGCCTGCTACCAGAAAAATTTACAATAGTAAATGGAAATGTTTTTCCATCTGGGCCGAAGGCAAGGGCCTGGATCCTTTTACAGTCCCTATTCCAACGATTCTAGATTTTTTGTCGCTAATCTTTCAAAAAGGAGCGAGCGCTTCCACAGTTAAGGTACAACTAGCAGCCATTTCCCATTTTCACATGGGAGATGGACTGGGATCTGTAGCATCTTCAAAGATATGCAAAACCTTCTTGAGGGGCATTTTTCTTTTGAAACCACCAGTGAAATCGGTGGTGGAGAGAGTTGGAAAGAAGTCTTCGCCAAGACTCAAGTGAGCACACCTTTGAAGACACACTGCAGCATGATTCCACCTGATCTGCAGAAGGATTTTTTCCTTTTTTCAGACTCTCTTCATTCCTTTTCTTTTTTTTCAGAGACTCTTCATTCACTACTTCTGATTTAAGTGAAAGGGTCAGGACTTTTCTGATTCACGGAAATGGTGGCTTAGCTTTTATTTTACTCCTGTTCTGGATGTCAGCAAGACCCCAGAGGCTTCACTTACCATCCTGATTCTCTGCCTCTGCGCTTGTTAAACCGATTCTCTTTTAAGAGTGCTGTTAAACGGAATAAATATGGTATAGGGTGCCTGTGACCCAGAAACTATCTTAGTCAGGGACCTAAGTGTCAGGCCTTCTGTTAAAGAAGTCGTTCCTCTGTGATAAAGAGGCCTAAAGTTTTCATAGATGTTAGCTAGATAAAGGTCCTACCTTACAGTTAAATGAGGGCTTCTAATTGCCAGCTCTATATGTGTTGGAATATCGTAATCAAAAATTTTCTTGAAATCATGGTGGAAAATTAAGATTGTTCAAGACCGTAAAGAATTACAAGATTTAAAAGGTCGTCTGAACAGTGCATTGACTATAAAGAATTACAAGATTCTCTTTTGTGGCCTGTGTTAGGGTGGCTGCCACTGGCCTGCCTTGTGGCTGAGGTACGGCTTCTTCTTGAGCTGGCATGCACCCACAGCAGCACGCGATTCAGGGATGCCTTTAAGGACAAGAATTTCTGGTCCACGGTGGAGGCCAGTTTTTTGAATGCCCCTTTTGTGGTCCCAGTGTTGAGTGGTTTGGAAGACAAGCAAGTTCGCCTCCTTACTGTGCAGACTGTTAAAGATTTGCTATGTCAAAGTTTTTATTCCTGTAGAAATTGGTCTAGGTGGGGTGATTCAGACGTTCTTATTCTCAGTGGCCTGTTCTCTAGGCGACCCTAGGCATAGCTCAGAGTTCCTTCACAGTTCAGTGAGTGGCAGTTCCAGGTCCAGTCGTGAAACAGCAGGGCAGGGTCCCTTTCTTGTAAGCAGGCCCAATGACCTACTTTTTCAGATGGCAGATTCTTCTTGCCTGGCAGCACCTTTCAGGGGATTTTAATTGCCCTCTTCAAGGAAAATTGGATTTTCACACACCAAGCAAAATTTATTTCCATACTCCAACACTTCAAAGGCAATTTTTATTTCTTACCCCTCCTCAGAAGACTTCCCTCAGCAACCCTCAGCAAAAGGCAGACCAGAAATAGGGACTCATAAAGGAACTCTCTACTGCCAACAATAGGTGGCCTAGGATTTTATTTTCCTTCACGTTTCTGGGCACCAAAGAAAGAACTGATGCGGAGACCATCTTTGGATTTATTCATCCTCCACACATGATTCTGGACATATCTGGACAAAAATGGACTGGACATAGTTAGCTTCAACTGCTGGGTGAAACAGCTTTACCTCTGCTGGGCAAAGATCACTGGATGGTTCACCTCATGTTCTATCCAGTTACCTTCTTATTGTTCCTTTTCGGGCTGGACTACTGTCATCATGCTGCTTTGCCCTTGGTTTTACCACTGCCACTCATCTGCATCACTTCACAAAGGTTCTACTGTTTCACAAAGGTTCTGAAGAGGTGGTAGCTTTCTGTAGGCTAAGAGAGGCCTTCGATTGTGCTTATTTGGACGATTGCCTGATTGTGATCATTTACAGTATGTCTAGGCAGTGTTAAGATGCCTGATGTGAGTGCAGTGTTAAGAAACCTACCTAGGTCTGTAGTGCCCTAAAGTCCAGTCTAGCCGGGCGACATGTCCTCGGGACATGTCCCAGATGCCTGAGACCCTATGTCATAACCTTTCTACTTTTGACAAACAAAAATCCTCGTTCTTTTCAGGCTGACTGCAAGGACAGTCCTCAAGCAGGCTGACTGCAAGTATCTTGCATTTGGGGTTGGTGGCATCTTTGTATTCTGGTACTTCCTAATGCCAAACTGCATATGAGGAAGTTACAATGGTATGGAAATGTATGGATGTAACACTGCCAAGATATGGACACTGTCATTCAGATAATACATCTCAAAAAGGAAATTTTATTTTGTGGCAGAATGTCACCCTGAAAAATGTCCACTTCTGTGACGGACCCGTGACCAGAGGAAAGTCAGATTCTAACGACAGATGCCTCAGACAAAGCATGGGGAGCTCATCTAAATGGAAAATGGGTAAGCAGGTGTTGATTCAACACACACAACTGTCATCATGTATCAACAAGCAAGGGGGGGACACATTCATACCCTCCTATGCAGACAAGCAATGATTTTGTGGGAGACTGCTCAGTTAAAGTGGATGCTCTCTTCTTCAAATCTTCCCTTCCTATGCCTTGCCTCTCTCCTCTCCTCCCAAATCACTCTTCAAGGGTCAGACGGACAAGCCAACCATGATTTGATTAGCTCCTCTCAGTTCGACAGCAACACATTGAGAATTACTATGAAGTCTGAGTGCGGAAGCCTCCATGGCCCCTGCCCTGATTCCACAACTGCTTTGTACTCAGGAGAGTCCACTACTAAATGTACCCAAACTTCACTCTCTATTCTGTTTAATATGGTTCTGTTTTAAACCCTGGAGGTCTCAAAGCCCACAACAAGTTTTGAATATTATTTTTGGAGGCCAGAAGGCCTAGTACAAGGAAAGGTTTGAGATAAATGGAGGAGATTTTTAATTTGGGAGTACTTTGATGTTTTTAAACTTAATAAACTTAATTTTCTTGTTGCTCTTCTATACCTTACTGAGTTATTGGACAAAGGTTTTGTCCCTCTATAAAGGTTCATGCTGCAGCAATTTCTGCTCACTCATGACTGTGACCCACCATTATTTTCTCATCCTTTGTTTTTCCTCCATGGGACTTAAGTTTAGTCTTACAAGCTTTGACAAGTCCACCTTTTGAGCCTGCCACCTCGGTTCCGTTAAAATTCTTGTCTTGAAAAACAGCCTTTTTAGTGGCTATTACATCAGCCAGGAGGGTTTCAGAACTCCAAGCCTTGTGCATGAAACCCCCCCACCTCTTTTTTCACAAGGATAGAGTGTCTCTCAGGACTAACCCGTCTTTCCTACCAAAGGTGGCTTCAGAGTCAAATATTAACCAATCAATCAATTTACCGGTATTCTTTCCAAATTTTCAGAACAAAGGGGAGTACACATTGCACAAACTGGATGTACACAGGCAACTACATTTCTACCTGCACAGGACTAAAGATTTTTCACAAGTCTGATCAGTTGTTTGTGTCTTTCGCCAAATCAGCTATGGGGAAGGCAATTTCTAAAGTAACCCTAGCTAATTAGATTTCTCAGTGCATAATCCACGGGTATACGTCCTCAGGTAAACCAGTTCCTAAGGGAATCCACGCTCATTCAAACTGATCCATTGCTACATCAGCAGCCTTCTGGTCCAGGGTTCCTCTGGATGACATATGTTCAGCAGCTACTTGGTCCTCTTCTCATACGTTCATTTCCCATTATAAATTGGATATGATTTCGAGGAGTAGGGCTTCCTTTGACTCCGCAGTGCTTCGGAATATCCTTCCGTAAGGCCACCCAGGGTTATTTTTATAGGTAGCTGGGGACTCTGTCCCACAGGTTGCAGAACAAATGAAGTAACTACTTCAGATAAAGAAGTTATGTGCTCACCATAACGTTCCATATGAGTAGGTACTTCATTTGTCTGCAACTGACCCCCCCCCCTCCATGCCCTCTAACCATATCATGATACCTGGTCACCTGAAAATGTTATTTTTCATGAGGTTAGGCAGTACTTGATCCTCTGTCGAAGGTGTGAATTTTGGACTGAGCAAACTCAATCTGAGGTACTACAGTAGGCAGCAGGGGATTATGGGTAGGAGGAGGAGCTAGGAGCTCGGATCTTTTAGCTAGTGAAGCTGCCGTCTCGGATCTGAGGTCGGATCCGATACCCACAGGTTGCAGACAAATGAAGTACCTACTCAGATGGAACGTTATGGTGAGTACATAACTTCTTTTTATCCCTATTGCACCTTACTGGCCTCATCAGATCTGGTTTTCCTTCCTTTGGTCTCATCTTGTACACCCACCTTGGATTCTGGAGCCAACTCCAGACCTACTGTCACACCAGACAGACATGACACATCCAGATATTTCAGCACTCAAGCTGAGTGCCTGGTTTCTCCAGTTCAATTAATTGCTAGACAGTCCAGGCTCTCCTGACCTGTCCGTCACATTCTTTTATCATCCCACAAAGCTTCCACTAGAAAAGTTTACAAAAGTAAATGGAAAAGATTTGTTTTTGGGCCATAAAAAGAATTTAGATCCCATTTCAGCACCAGTTTCTAAGGTTCTTGACTTTTTAGCTCCAATTTTCAGTGAAATTGCTAGTTTCTCAACTGTAAGATTACAATTGTCACCCATTTCTAATTTTCATATAGGCGTAAATAATTCAACTTTAGCATCTTCCAAGCTTTGTAAAGCCTTTCTCAGAGGGACATATTTACTTAGACCTCCGTTAAAGGATCCTGCTCCTCCTTGAGATTTAAATATTGCTTTATAGGCCTTAACCCAACCCCCTTTTAAACCATCAGCTAAGTATGAACTAAAATGTTTGACCTGGAAAACTATCTTCTTAGTTGCTATTACTTCTGCCACAGAGGTGTCGGAAGTACAGGCTTTGTCATCTAAACCGCCTTATTTTTCACAAGGATAGAGTATCATTATGGACCAATCCTTCCTTTCTACCTAAGGTGATGGCAGAATCCATTGTTAATTGAGTTATCAGGCTTCCAGTCTTTTTTCCAAATTTCTCAAATAAAGGAGAATATATGTTACACCTATTGAATGTCCACAAACAGTTACATTTCTATCTTCACAGAACCAAAAATTTGGGGAAATCCGAACATTTATTTGTTTCTTTATCTGAATCAAAGTTAGGCAAACCTGTTTCTAAAGTGACTCTAGCCAAATGGTTGACTGACTGTATTAGGTTTGTATTCGAAAAAGTAAGTTTGGCTTTACCAAAACCACCAAAAGCCCATTCCACCAGATCTATGGCAACTACTATTTGCCTAGAACTTCATTGGATGATGTATGTGCAGCTGAAACTTGGGCTAACTCTCATACCTTTATTGTTCATTACAAATTGGATCTGGCCTGTAGAGGAAGAGTTGCTTTTGGCTAGGCTGTGCTCAGGAATATCCTTTTGTAGATTCCTCTCGGATGTTAGGTAGCTGGGGACTTTGTCCCAACAGTTGAGGAATGAATGAAAATGACAACATCAGGTAAAACAAATGATGTACTCACCATAATGTTCCATCTGTGTTGTCCATTTTCAGTCTTCCTCAACTTCCCTCCCACCATCACCCCTTCTTGATTTACTCTTGGAAAGATTAAAGAATGCTACAGGAACCTCTGTTCCTTTGGTTGAGTCCCCGATTCTGTTATGTCATAATTCCTTACTACTTTATAGGTCTATGGGCAGCAAACAAGATATGTTAGGTAACTAGGGCATTATGGGTATAGGGGAAAGCTCAAGAGTTAGTATTCCACAAGCTGGAAGAAGCGGCTCCATTGAAAACAAGAATCAGATTCAAACCCAACCGTTGGGGAAGAATAAAAACTGGACAACACAGATGGAACATTATGGTGAGTACATAACTTTTTTTTTACTCTTGGGTAAAGTGCATGTTACAGACTGTGCTTCCACTTAAACTGATTGCTGTCTGTTCTTTTCTCATCTCTAGTAACCTCCTAGATGTGAAAAAAAACAGCTCATGTGCTTTCAGAAAACAAACTTTTAGCCTTAAGAAAAAGTGCACTGGGTGATTGACATCAGAGTATAAGCAAAGAGAAGGGGATAGGGAAATCACAAGTGAAGGACATGCTATTCTTGAATATTTAATGTAGAACAAAAGCTTTTGTTAAAAAAGGGATAGCTAGTAGAGCATGTAAAATATTGCACAGTAACTGTAGGAATTAATCACAGGAAGTTAGAAAAGATTGGGAAGGGAGATTGGATAAGAAATTCAAAAGGAAACAACTGGAGGATGTATGTATGGCTCCCAAATGTGCAACAAAGTCTAGAAGGTTTAGGTTTTTGCTTGGAAGTGTTTGAATATATATTTTTAGGGTCTATATTAAATCAGTGAACGCTTAAAAAAGCGAACGCTGATTTATCGACCCTATGTAAGTGAAAACTTGCAATCTCTCGGAACAGTGATTTTGTTTTCCCAGGGAAGAAAATTGCTGTTCCACAAAAAAAATAAATAAAAATAAAAACTTCAAAACATTACATAAAGTGGGGAGCTCCCCCCCCCACTTAAATATACCAACTCCGAGATCGCACTACAGTGACAAAAACGGCAAGTAACAGAGGCGGCCAAGCAATTTCTTTTCCAGGGAAAGAAATCGCTTATATGCCGTTTTGTGCTTTCAAGTTAGATTAAGACACATTTGAAGGATTGCGTTTTCGATTATGTAATAGGAACCCTATTTTTATACCCCAAGCAAACTTCAAAGGATGTTTCCTCAGGTAGATTGCAAATGTTGGATGTATGATGAGGAAGAAAGTGTTAACTGATAACATGTTTTGGGACTGTAATGAAATGGCAGACTTGAAAAATTCCTATCTGAGTATTCTTTCTGAAGTATTGGTTGAACAAATGGGTGTAACTAAGGGAATGATTGTTTTGAGCTGGGATACAGGACTTGAGTTACCTAGAAATAATAATGCTTTGTTAAATTTAAATCTGATGGCTACTAAAAAAGTAACTACTGGAAATCAAAGTCTAAACCAATTGTAGGTGAAGTAGTGAATATTGTAACAGAAATAAAAGAACTAAGTGGGATTTTGGAGAAGGGAAGGAACAAATTATATATATAAAAAAATGGAGATTGTGGGAACAATACATGCAGAATAATTAAAACCAAATGAAGATAATTGTACTCCACGAGATTAAAGTTTCTTTGCCAGAAATCAGCAATATCAACAGTTCACAAAAGCACTTACCACTGTTTTAACTGGTTTGTTTTAATAAATTTATGCTAAAGAAAGCAGACGGAGTGCCTGGTTGTTTCGTTGCTATCTTATGTTGTGAACATGCAGAATAATGTTTTGGAAGAGGAGTGAGGTTTGAGAAGGTGGGAATTGAGCAATTTACGTAATGGATGTATGATTATATAAAAGAATGTGTGTGACGTTTAATGTTTGCAGCTGTGAACATAATAACATGGTTTGTTTTCTTTTATATAAATGTATGTTTGTGTTTAAGTGATAATTCAATAAATGTGTTAAAGTATACTATCTATCTTCAAATCAAACTAGATTACATGCTGTTCTATTTAATTCATTGATGTATTAAGGCTGCTAGGGAAGCTGCTATCTCTTCACTTCCAGTAATTTCACACGTTTTTCACTGAACTGCTTGCCTTTGTGTCTTTAAGTTTTGCTTTTCCCTAAGCAAACAATGCTCAGAACCCTGAAGATTAATTGCTTGCACCTGCAGGCAGCTCTTTTCCCTGGAAACGTAAGAACAGAATGTGCAGTTGCCTTCAGCTGCAGACTTAATGCTCTCTGAATGTTTACTTAAGTGGGGCAAGCTGATATCATTACATATGCAAGAAACTTTGCACTTCTCATGGCATTCATCATTTTGTCTTATTTTTCAAACCCACTTGCTTAAAAAACTTGTTTTAGATTAAACCAATGGTATTAATCTAGATATTCACCTATGAAAAAATAAGAGAAGACATCTTAACACTCCATATAATATAACCACTGCACTTTTACACCCCATCCCACCCTAACAGTCGACAGTTACAGGTTATTTAAAATTGTTTTTCTCCAGCCTTTCTTCTCTTTTTACTTTGTAGTGTCTATATTTCTTAAAACTAAAAAAGTGCTTGTTTACTTTAATCTCTCTGTCGAATACAACAGTCACTGAAAAGAGTTACCCTCAGCCCCACTTTTAAGATAGCCCTGAGTACATAGCACACAAATCTGCTTTGCTATATAACATGCAATTTATATGATGAAATGTTTTATACAGCCATTCAAGAGAAAATCATTTTACTTAATTACTTTTTTCCCCTATTAGTGTCCTCCTAAACATTAATGACATAAAGTGAAGTGTATGCTTTGCCATCTGCCCACAAGTTTAATAAAGTCAACAAAAGTTTAGTCTTTCCTAGCCACATTTTCTTGCAAAGCCATATGTTTTACATTTATTAATTTAAACTTTGCTAGTCTTCTTCCTATTCATCCCCATCTCCCAACATCAGACTCTGATTCAAGTCCAAGTCTTGTGCTTTTTTCTCTCTCTCAAGCATTTTCTTTGGAACATTGGAAAAGGTTTTACTGGCAGAATCTGTTAGCATTATTCTCAGAAGAATGAGAAGCAGAGCTCCCTTCTGTTTAGTGGCTCACTTTTTGTTGGATAAAGTTTTTATTTTCTCCTAAGCCTGTTCTGCATCAAAAAAATGTCTTTGATGCTCCAGAAAACAATTTCTGAAGATAACTGGATACATCAGTTTGAATCTCACCCTGCCTTTTGACATTCCATGATTGCCAGAATAAATTTGCTCCTGTTTCTGCCTGGTGAACAGTGAATAATAATTTCCCACAAACACTGTACCATGTCCAGTTTTAATATCTTGCCCTTCTGTCATGTTTTTTTAGGATTAACTCTTTCTGCTGGTTAGATTGTATCTTTACTAGTATAGGTCATGGCTGCTTTCTCATTACCAGGTTTGGAGCATGCACACAATTTGCATTTTCAGTTAACAAATCCTACTGTGGAATACCAGTCCTATTGTTTATTTGTGCTTTCATAAATGAATACAGTCTGTTCCTTCCAGTTTCTGTGGTGAAGCAGAAAATCTCAGGTTTTATTTGCATGCTGTCTTCTAACTCTATCATTTTTTGAAACAGTTCTTAAGAAGTCTCATATCGAGCTATCCTTTTCTTCATTTCATCCTCTGATTTTTTTTTTTTCAGTTTTATCTGTTAATCTGAAAAGCTGGTTAAAGCTTATGTTTTTCCAACTTTTGTTATTTGAGTTGATATACTCCTTCAGTGTTTCATTTATTTTAATAATTTGAGACATTTGATTTATTATTTTCTTTAAATCACTGGTAGCCATATCCTGTACCAAAGCTGGAGCTTGAACTGTTTTTTTGCTGAATAGCTGCAGGATTCTTCTCAAACAATGTCCTCTCTTCACCTTTTCTAGTTAATTTTTTTCAGGTTCTCTAAATTTCTTCTTTGCTGCCAGCCAGGCAGTGCATTTACTAGCCAGTCACTGAATTTTACTCAAGCTGGTGGAATAACTAGCTTTTATTTCTCATTTTCTTTAGTCACTCTGGAGTAGCTGAAGTTAAGCTGTTGATCAGTATACATCCATGTTGGAAGTCCCATGGGGAAGTTATTCTTGAAGAAAATTAAGTGTACTTCAGACACCTGCAAGAACAATGCTGTCATCCTCTAACAATTTGGATAATTCCTGCTTTCTGAAAACAACTGGCTTGATCACTACCTGATTTAAGTAATGAGGAGATACTCTTTGTGACGAAAGAAAAGCACCCAAACTCTCAGTATGAATGCCTTACACATTGTTTACAGGCGTTCAAAACCATAGATGTCCTTCTATTCATATGTTGCAGTATTCATAACATGAGGGAGTCTGCCACAGGCTATCCCAAAAGTCCGGCCAGTATACAAAAATCTAAAGCTACTGTTAGGTGCGTGTGATGTCACACACACGTCCCCATCCAACGTCAGCCATAAAGTGACATTGGGTATAAAGCAGACGTCGGCACATACCGTCTTCAGAACTTCTCTGCTGCCAGTCTGAACACCATCTCCGGTTGTTCACTCGACAGGGATGTTGTGGATTCCAAGTCAGATAAGTGCCCCGTTGGGTTTTTTCTTAAATTTTTTGTGTTGCTGTTGTTTTGCTGAGGTTACAGGTCATGTAAGAAGGGCAAGTGTCAGTGTGGAAGGCAAATTCCACATAAGGATTCCCACGATCTGTGCTTTTTTTCTAGGCCCTAACCATGACCATACCTCCTATGCTATTTGCAAAGCCTTTGTTCCAAAGACCCTTCGCAGCCATCTTGCTTCTCTCAATGTATATTTAGAGAACCAATGCCTTAAGCGTTTAGCTCACGACATCATGGAAGGTACGTCAGGCCCTTCATGGGAGCCTGTTCTTAAAAAGGCCAAGAAATCTAGGCTTGAGGTCTCTGCTGCTCCTGCAATTCCAGATGTCTTTCCCGAGGACAGTGTTGGCCTTGAGACCTGTTCAGAAGAAGGCAGTGATACTTCTGTGGGTGCCATCGTGGAGGTCACAAAGGATCCTGCTAGCACGTCCTCTGGGGAAATGCTGAAGTCCACAACAGACGTACAGGGGGAACCCAGGCTCATAATCTCTGAGGGTCCTCATGAAATTCCACAAATTCTTGTACGTGGAGACATCCCTAGCATCATTATTGAATGTAGGTCTACATCGGGTTCCTCATCTTTCCACCGTATGGATGTTCCACTAAAGAAGCAGCAGAAAACTAAGCATTCTTTTCTTTCTTCTCAGGAACATTCTGCTGATTGGCAAGCTTTTCCTCAAGGGCTGTTTAATACTTTTATGATCCTTAGGCAATCTACAGGGGTCTCTCTCAGTCCTTTCTCCTTCATTTTCTGTAGTTTCTCCTCAAAAAAGAATTAGGATTGTGGATTCCTCAGATGAAGATGATTCATCTGGAGGATGAGTCTTTGGCATATTCTGCCCAGATGTCCTCTCCATTGAGGTATGCTTCCCCAGAGGAGGAATCATATGGTAGAGAATCACCTGAGGAGGATACCACCTTTGGTGAGACCATTGTGAAGATGAGAGAATTTTTCAGGTGGGATTGCTCTCAGGTTTCTGTGGTACAAAAAAAGATATTACGATCTGTTACAGATGGAATCCCTTTCCCCATCTGCAGTACTTCCATTGCTACTAGCTTTCATGGATGCTTTCTTCTCTGCTTATAAGTGTCCAGACTCACAACTCCTGCTCCTAAAAAGCCAGATAGGTCTTAAAAAGTGCCAGAAGACTGCAAGTTTTTGTTTAAGTGCCCTTCTGCAGATCTAGCTACAGTTTCAGTGGCTGCAGATAAGCTCTCAAAGCTTTTGCCTTCAACTTCCCTTCTTCCATCGGATAAGGAGAGCAAAGTTATGGAAAGGTTGGGGTAAAAGTGTATACTTCTGCCACACTTGCCTTTAGGGCCATAAACTACATGACACATATGACCAAGTATACCTTAGCATTCCTTTCTCAAGCTACTAAGCCCTTTTTGGAGCTTCCAGACTCTAAATCTCAGCTTTCTTCCATTTTGGGTTCCTCTGCTCAAGTGACATGTCATTCTATTAAATGTAGCTATGATGCAGTGAAAGCATCTGCCAGAGATGCTGCAGCTGGCTCTGTCTTGAGGATGTACTTTTGGCTGAGACTCTAGCCTCTGCCAGATTATATCGACGCTAAAATAATGGATGCTATATTAGATTCCAAGGCCTTGTTTGGATCTGCAGCAGCAGAACTTTGTAAGTCCCTGCAAGAAAAGAGCAAGGGGCTTCAAGACCTTAAACATATGTTTGTGTCATCCTTTCCAAAATTTCAAAGGAACTATCCTTCTAAAACTCCCTTTGTAAGGAAGCTGTCCAGACCTTCTTTATCTAAGAGTAAAAGAAGTGCAAGAAAACCTTGCACTTCAAAGATGACTTCTACTACTCCTGTTCAAAAGCAGCCTTTTCCTAGGAAGCCAGGTAGTGTGTGACTACCAACCTCTCTACAGCCAGACCCCACTATCCTTACATCTATACCCTGTCTCTCCCTGCTTGGAAACAGATCACCCAAGACTCCTGGGTTCTTTCTGTTATTCTCAGAGGATACTTCATGGTATGGTGGACTCTCTCTTCCTTCAGGGGTATTCCTCAACTCCCAAAAGACCAGTTGGAATTTTTTCCTCAGGTGATTCACACCTTGATTTCTGTGGGAGCCATTCAAGAAGTACCACTTTCCCTAACAGGGAAAGGATTCTATTCAAGAATGTTCCTAGTCCCCAGAAAAGATGATTCTTGGAGATCTATTCTAGATCTGTCACATCTAAACACATTTCTAAAGGTCCATACCTTTTGCATGCTTTCCTTAGACACTCTTCTTCCTCACATTCTTCCACAGGCCTTCATGGTATCCCTGGACATCAAGGATACCTATTTTCACTTTCCTATTTATCTGTTTACAGGAAATTTCTGTGCTTTGCTATTGCTTCCTCACATTTTCAATTTTCCAGCTTGCCTTTTGGTCTGTCTTCAGCACCAAGGGGTCGTTACAAAATGCTTAGCTCCTGTTATTGCTTTTTGCAGACTCAGGAGTATCCAAATCTTTCCATACCTGGAACACCTCTTTCTCTATGCTCATTCTTCAGACATTCTTTTACAGAGGCGTCATTTCACAGTATCTCTTCTGGAAAGACTTGGATTCACTATAAACTTCCAAAAATCCTTTCTCACTCCTTCACAAGACCATATGGGATGCAGAATACAGACACACAAGGTGCTGGCTTCCTTGCCTCCTCAGAAAGTCATCTATCTAACCACTTTCTTTCAGTCCATCATTCCACTTCAGTCCCTGACAGTGAGGGAGTTCCTCCACCTGCTAGGCTTCATAGCATCCATCATTCCCATGTTACCTCTAGCCAAACTTCATACGAGGAAATTCCAGTAGTATCTCAGGTCAATCTGGATGCAACATGCTCATCCACTGAATTTTGTTATTCCTCTCCATCCTTGCTTGAAAAAAGAATTGCAGTGGTGGATTCAACAGGTTACCTTGAATCCATGGCTTCCTCTCCAACCCCGTCTTCCATCTCAGGAGTTATTCATGGATGCATCACAAAAGGGGTGGGGGGGCAACTTTCACCTCTTGGAAGGTTCAAGACGTGTGGTCTCCTTCCCAAATAAAGAACAGACAAATCTAAAGGAGATGAGAGCTCTCATTTTGTCCTGCAAACCTTTCAACCTCATTTTCTTCCAGGTCCCATGAAGTGGTTCACAGACAGCAACAGTTCTTTGGTACTTCAACAAGCGCGGGGGAGGGGGACCAAGTCGCATCTCCTGTGCAGGTTGGCTTTCAAGGCTTGGGAGTTGGCTACTCCGTATCAACTAACCCTTCAGGCAGGTTACATTTCTTCCAGTCAGAATGTTGTGGCACACACGTTGAGCAGGTCCATGACTCAGTCCCACAAATGGATCCCTTTCAGATACCTATTTTCTGAGGACGTGCTACAAGCCCTGCAGGAAGCCAGAAAACCCAATACTAGGAAATCCTACATTTCCAAATGGAAGAGGTTTTCCAACTGCTGTTTTTCTCAAAACCCTTGAACTTTGTGGATATTCTGGTGGTTTTGTCTTATCTGTGTGAATTCCTGAAGACTGGATTATCATACTTTTCAGTAAAAACTCATCTCACTGCCATTTCTGCCTGTTTGCCTTTGACGCTTCCTTTGGCTTCAAGATTGGAAGCCAAACTTGTCTTGAAAGCCGTTCATGTCAGACCACCAAGGAAACCAGTTCCTCCTCCTTAGCATCTAAATTTTGTCTTAGAAAAACTTACTTTGCCTCCCTTTGAACCAGCAGTTTTCCCTTCTCTCCAACATTGCCCTTCTTTTAACCATCACTTCAGCCAAAAGGGCTTCAGAATTTCAGGCCCTTAGGGTTTCCTCTCCCTGTTTTCCACAAGGATAGGGTTTCCCTACATACTATAAACCCTTCTTTATGCCCAAGGTGGTGAATGAATTGTTACTTAACCAATCCATTAATTATGCCTACTTTCTTTTCCTTTCCACAATCCTCTAGCAAGAGGATTTTACATATCTTGGATGTCCATAGACAACTCAGATTTTATTTGGATGAAACCAAGTCTGTCGGAAAATCTGATCACCTCTTCATTTCTTATCATCCCAGGGCTCTGGGCAAGCCTTTTTCTAAGCAGACTATCTCCTCTTGGATCTCTAAGACTGTTTCTTTTTATGGGTTTCATTGAAAAACCCTTGCATCTCCAGTTAAGGCTCATTCTACTAGACTTGTCGTCTTCAGGTGCTTTTTTCAAGGGTTTGGATATTTCCACTATTCTGGAAGCAGCTACTTGGTCTTCTGTACATACTTTCACAAAACATTGCAAGATGAATGGTATATCTAGATCTAGAGCTGATTTTGCCAGGGCTATTCTTCAGGGGTTTGTAGATAGTGCTACTGCCCCTCCTCCCACTCTTTCCTCAGCATGAGCTTTGGTGTTCTCCCTCGTGTTATGAATACTGCAACATATGAATATAAGGACATATAACAGTCATGTAAAATCTTACTGTAACCAGAGATGATGTTCTCTTCTGTATGTTGCAGTATTCTATCCCTCCCTCCTCCTCCCTGATGCTTGCTTGATTTCTGGTATATGTTTATCTCAGGCTGGTGGTGTTCCTGTGGCATTCATTTCTGAGTATGGTACATGCCGACGTCTGCTTTACACTTGACATCACTTTATGGTCGATGTTGAACGGGGACCTATGTGCAAAGTCACATGCACCTAACAGTAGCTTTAGACTTCTGTATACTGGCTGGATGTTTGGGACAGCCTGCGGCAGACTCTCTCATGTTATGAATACTGCAACATGTAGATGAGAAGGACATCTGTAGTTATTGTAATATTTTATATAACTATTCTGTATCGTGAGTAGATGGGTAGCTGTGGTGATGCAGCGATTAGCATTGCCGCCTCGCAGCAAGAGGTTCTCCGGTTTGATCCTCGGCTGGGGTGCCTTCTGTGCAGAGTCTGCATGTCCTTCCTGTGGTCACATAAATTTCCTCCAGGTGCTCTGGTTTCCTCCCACATCCCAAAGACATGCTTTAGGTGGATTGGACACTCTAAATTGGCCCTAGGCGTGAGTACGTCCATGTGTGTGCCTTCTGTGGAAGGTTGGGTGCCGGGCTGGCAACTAGACACCATAAAACTCCACTGCCAATCATGAGAGGACAGGTGTTCTGCTGTGGCAAACCCTAACCGGGTAAAGCCGAAAGAAGAAGATGATGATTCTGTATAGTGAGTAGACATTTCAGTATAAAAAGCCCTTGTGGCACTCATGGAAGTTTGTCTCCCAGAAACCTTGCAGGTGATTGATAGCGGTATTGCAGTGATGTGAAATGTAAACATGCAGTGAGTACCCACTCATACCATTTGTGCAGACTAGCCATGATGGTATGGGAAGCAGCATCACAGCTAGAACTTCATTTACAGTCCTCTTGCATCCCTTCTAAATACTTCTACAAGCAATTATGAGTGGAAAGTAAATCAAAAAGTAAATCAAAGGGTGTTTTATACCCTCATGCAGAGGTGGAGGAATTCAGTTAACAGAAAAATTTAAAAAAATGCACCAGGTATCTCTGCAAAGCAATGTAGGGTATAAGATGTTATTCACTGTTAGACAAGAAATCTGTTGTATGCCTTTCTGCCTTATATTGGGTCCTGATAAAAGTGAGAAAATGTCATGCTTGTACTAGAGGTCTCTTTGACAGACAGACCTAGATAATTGTCACCAGTATCACTACTGCAGGTATCATTCATAAAACGTGTGAATTTGTGATACCAAGTGTTTAAGGAGTAGCAGTACAATTCCAGAGCTTGAGCTTCTAATGCTTGGGTTGTCTCCACTTCATGCCAGAGATAATGCAGTAGTACAGAGTAGAAAGGGGGAGTACATTCATTGCTGCCTTCATTTTGTTTTTTGCAGCAGTCATTGTGTTTAGTAGTTCTGCTTATCAATTTCATCAAGGCAACTTTCAGAGTGCTTGGCACCCTGATTTATACTTTTTTGTTGATTAGTGCTGATTTTTGTTTGAAGTGTATTTTTGACTGTGTTCTGTAAGTTTGCCCAGGGCCAAAGAATCTTCTGTTAAAAAAAGTGGCCCTGTGATAGATAGATCCCCATATCCTTACAAAGGATATCTGCATTAATTTTCTTTCCTGACTCAGTCAGGAATTCCCTTTTGCCATCTGTAGCAAATATCTTGTACCTTAAAAATACATCTTTGAAGAGTAAAGTTAACAACCTCAGGGCCTTCCTTGAGTGTCTGACTTTGAGCCAGGGATGCCCATTACTTTGCCCTGACTGAAGGCATACACGTCCCAGCAAGTCTGAAGATGTCAAATGCTTAACACTGCCATGTGATAGAAACACAGGTAAACTGTAGGTATGGGAGTGGGCAGGATGCTTAAAGCTGTAGAGATCTCATCAGTCCAGCACTGTGTTGGGGATTATGCTCTTGCTGATAAGCTCTCGGTCCTGGTATATGTTGCGCAGACATCTGTCAATTACGCTTCGGAGGTTGACAGCAGAATAGTCCTCTCTGTGGGGGTAGCAAGGCCTCACTATTTTTCTGCTGCATCATAACTGACAGACAGTTGCCTGCATGTAGCACAGACCTGCAGAAATAGCTTTTTGTATGATATCCATCATGTCTTGATACGATAGACATCTAATGTTCATCATTCACACTGTCTCAGTGGCATATACCTCTCAACTGTACAGGTTTTCGCAGAATGTCCAGGGTTTTGTCATATTGTTGGTCTGTTTTTCATAAAATTGTGGTTTTCTGGCAAAATTAGTGGCAAATCATTGAAGACTGAAGTTAGAAAATAATGACAGTCATTTGAGTTTGACTTCATACCCTTCAGAAAATTCATGCTAATGCAAAACCTATTATTCTCTAAGATTTCTAAGTTTGTAAGAGCATTATGTAAAAAATATCCTTTTTTTTTGGATCTTTGTTTCACGTTTATTTATGACTTTGTCCAGATTTCTTGTAAGAGGTTGAGAGGTATTCTGATCCTGCACACAAATCCACACTGGCAGAATACCTTTCTGTGACCCTCTGTGATAACAGATTGGCTAACTCCGATCAGGGGAAGCCTTAAAACTTGTCACAGAAAGTAAATAATTCAGTCGTTTACTGCCAACTGTAGGACTCGCACAGCTGAATCTCCTCAGCAGTCTGCATTGGTAAAGTACAGTCTTCAAGCTCATTTAAGATCTCTTTGGGGGCTTTCCTTCCTATTTATTATTATATAAGTTTGATTTCTTTCTGTTTTAATTAAAAACACACGTATGTATGTATGTGTGTGTGTGTGTATATATATATATATATATATATATATATATATATATATATATATGTATATATATGACTTAACTTTTAATTTTAATACTCTTGCCATTTACTAGTGCTGTTAATTCCTCTGGGAATTCCAACTTACTACTTTGTTGTTTGTTTAATACTGTATCTGATGTTGTCAGACTTCATTCATTCTTGATTGGTGGGTCTAGGTTCTGCACTTGGAACCGGCGTATCAACTCGCACCAGCCAGAAACTCTCGAGCTAAGGCTACCCATAGTGCCTGTCTTCCCTTCCCCTCAGATTTTGTTTGCCGCATAGTGTTTTTAGGACACGTCAGCCATGCTGTCAGTTAAATGCTGCCTTATTTTTCATAAATATGTTACTAAAACCTTGTATCTTTAACTCTAATCTAGTCGTTTATTTAGTTTTTCCTAGTTGCTATAGATATTGTGTGAGTACTATTTTTCCCTTTTTTACCTTTTGGTATTTTTCTCGCATTACCATCGTTGATATAGGCCCATCGTTCCCTCTTAACTGTGGTAAAATCTAAATGCCATTATTGGTATTCCACCTCCCCCTTCTTTACCCCCTCTGGGTATTTTTCTTACCTGCAATTGTTGGTATAACCTATAAAAAAAAAAAAAACTTTTGTTTTTTCTTAACTTTGGTGTGTGTGGGGAGAATTTTTTGCTGTATGGGCTTTCTATTTCCATTTAAATATGTTGGAAAAGTATAAAGGAACACCTGGATTCAAAGAGTGTGAGGAATATGGAAGAAAGATGTCCATTTTGGATGGGCATCTTTCTTGTGTGTATTGTTTGGGGGTGCCACATTTAGAAGTCCAGCCTCTGTGTGAACTCTGCAAAGGTTTCAACACTTGGACACTTGCAGAGCGGCGCAACAAATTAATACTCAAGGGGCTGCTAAAATGCCCTTTCAGTGAGGCTTTGTCTGAGGCAGAGACTTCAAAGTCTCCCAAGATAGAAGCAAAAAAGAGGAGTCACTCTGTACAGGCTTCTCCTAAATCTCATGACTCAAAATCTTCTAAAGGCCAGGTTTCTTCCTCGGAACCAAAGCCTAAAGTTTTGAAATCGACACCTACAACTGTTTTGATGCCGAAGCCCATAACTTCCTGTACAGTGCCAACAACTATTACTGAGCCTACAAATGTCACCCCGGTTCTGATCCCTTCATTGGTACCTAGGACCCTCGTGGCACCAACAATAGTTTCCCCAGTCATACCAGTCACCTCCCATGCACCAAAAATTATTGGTCAGCCGACCTCGATGCCGAAGGTCAAATCCATCCCCGGGACTAGGTACTCCCCCATCTATTGACCCCTTTTTTGGTCAACAGTTAAGTCCTTTTATTGAACGTCCAGAATCACCCTTGGAGATATCTATTCATTCTATGAGGAGCCTTTCAGAGCTTGATCTAGTTAAGTTAGTGGATCAGCTCTTGGCAGCCACAGGTCTTCCAGCCCCATCTAGGAGCTTCCTCCCATCTGGAGTCGAGGTCTACTCTCAAAGGACTCCAACTTATCTTCCTCCTTCAACTTCTCTGCAGATCTTGGAGCCCTTGACTTCAACGCCTCTCCCAGTATCAGCTTCTTCGGTACGGATGGTGGCCCTCACGTTGGTTCCAGAACCCACTCTGTGGCCCTTGGCTTAGTCTGAGCTGACCCGCCCATGGGACCTTGACTTGGCTGCCAGCTGCAGGATCCCTAGCTTGGCGCCAATTTTTTTTCCATTGCACCATCTACGGTTCTGGGTGTTTTGACAGTTCCAACTCCTCTCAGAGCTCCTTCTCTGCAGGTGGGCTCGTCGGAGTGGGGTGTGACCCCAGTTCCGAGATTGTCTTTCTCAGTTCTGGGCTCCCATCCCTCTTCAGGTGGGCTTGCCTTCTAAATTATGGAGAGAGAGTTCTCCTTAGCAAGCTCTCAGTTGGCACCATCCACATCGGAGTGTCACATCTGTGTTTCCTCTGGTTCGCAGCTGTCACAATATAGGTTCATAGGTTGATACTAGGCTGTCTGCCCTAGGGCATTTGTAAGCCTAGCCAGAGTGTGTTTGGCTTTCACCACCCTTTTAGATTCGTTGACTGTGCCTCTGTATAGTAGGTCACAGAAGGTAGCCCTTTTAAGGTTAGTTTACTGTACCTCTGTCAAGCAGGGACACAGAAGAGATCCCAGGGGTAAACTTACGATCTCCCATCCACTCATCAAGATTTCTCTTGAAGAGGGTCAGTGAGGGGCTCTGCCTAACATGGATTGGGATTTTGTTCCAGAGTGAGGGGAGCCTCTGAGATATGAATCTGTCCCTCCAGCATGTCCTATTTATTTCTGTGCTGAGGTTCAAGTCCCTGGAGCGTGTAGCTCTAAGAGATTTGGATTTCCTGAGGTGAAGCATGTCCCTTAATTCTGGTTTGGACATGGCTTAATACGTCAGACACAGCTCGCCTCTGAGTAGAGCTGGAGTTTCTTTAGCCGAACTACATAGGGCATTTGTTTGAGCCCCTTGATCCTCTTGGTGAGATACTTTTGGGGTCTTTCCAGTTGCTGCAGGTGTCTGGTAAGGTACATCCCAAATGGGGCATTGTACTCAATTATGGGCCTGATAAGTGATGAGTAGAGGGGCACAATGACCTCTCTTGATCTAGATGTGAACCCTTTCGTGATAAGGTGGGCTATA
Source organism: Protopterus annectens (assembly GCF_019279795.1). NCBI lineage: Eukaryota > Metazoa > Chordata > Ceratodontiformes > Protopteridae > Protopterus > Protopterus annectens. The sequence continues at coordinate 300,451,191 of NC_056742.1, read as the reverse complement.
TAAAAGGTGTTTCTAACCACTTTGGCAACGTGATTGTCAAAGGTGAGATTGCTATCTACTTGGGTCCCCAAGTCCCTAATTACTTCTTCCGTACTTAATGGATTACCACCTATGTGGTAATTTGTAGGCACTTTGTTTTTCCCAAAGGGGTTGACTATGCACTTTTTGGCATTTAGCTTTAGGCCATGGCTCTGGCACCAGTTATCCATCTCTGTGAGACCCTTTTGGAGGATGCTTGTGTCAGCCGGAGAGTCGATTACGGCACTCAGTTTGCAGTCATCTGCGAACTTGGTCAGCCATAGTCCACCCGTGTTAGCCTCTACCTCGGAGAAATATATACCGAACAAGAGAGGTTCTGAGCCTTGTGGGACGCCACTTGTAACTGGTTTAGAGTCTGACATGGCACCTGCTATTCTGACTATGTGGGTTCTATCCCTGAGCCAGTTTGCAACCTATCTTGTGACATAGGGGTTGATATTTAAGCTGGTGAGCTTATTTATGATGCCCGAATGGGGTATTGTGTCGAAGGCTTTTGCGAGGTCCAGGTAGGCTGTGTAGACCTACCTTCCCTTCATCTATGGCTTTGGTAACTGTTTCAAAGAAGTCGACCAGGTTCAAGAGACAAGATCTGCCCTTAACAAAGCCGAATTGGGTAGGATCCAGTTTCTGGAGGTTCCCAATGTCTTTGTTTATGATTTCCATGATGATACGCTCCATAGCTTTGCAGACCAGGCTAGTCAGGCTTATAGGGCAATAGTTTCCGGGGTCTGTTGTGGCACCACCTTTGTGGAGTGGTATATGCTACATCAGGGCAAGGGGCACAAGAACAGCAAGACACTCTGCTGCAGGGTACTCTCTCTCTTCGGATTCCTCTTCTGACCTTTCCCCCGAGAAACCACCCCGTAAGAGATCGTGCAAGAGGAAGCACCTAGATTCTCCAGAAGAATCTTTCACCGAGAATACAGACTATGATGAAGGGGGAAGGGTCCCCATGGTCACCCCCTGATGATGTCTCCTTCAGAGGCATCCTGGAAATCTTGAAAGAGGGGTTATTGGAAGTCCACAAACCCTTCCTTCGAGAAATCTGTCTTCTTGCGGGCTTTTTTTGCCCGACCTACTTCTTGGGTGACCTCACCTGCCAATGAATTTGTTAAACTCATCATGCAAGCGTGCTTAGAAGGCCCCTGACGCTATAGAGCCTATCCCCCTGAGAATGGACAAAATTTCTCTACACCCAAGATCATCAACCCCACTGGTCTAAACGTTTAGCAGTAGATGCTATGGTACTGGTGGCAGCCACAAATAAGGAACTTGCAGAGGTGAGTCCTGCTGTGTCCATCCTCCAAATCAAGAGTATAGGACGATGGACAGATTCGGGAAGTGGGTCTATGCTTCATCGATCTTTGCTGTGTGGTTGTTGAATTTCTTGGCACATTTCACACGTCTTCAAAGGGACCTGATAACTGAGCTCTCAGGGACCTTGGCAGGGACAGTGTCTGATGTGGTACACGATAAAGTTGCCTCCCAGGTTGCGACGCTCGAATCAATATCAAACTTGCCCATGCAGCTTATTGCACACACTGCTGAAGGGATGGCAAGGGCACTGGGTACAGGCGGTGCCATTAGGCTTCATGGATGCGCTTATGTGACTTTGTGGAGCCTTTCAAGTCTTCCTCTGTCAGTGCTCCGGTTGATGCTACTTTGTTGTTTGGCCCAAAAGTCAGAGACACATTAGCCAAGTGTGAGAAGGAAGTAAAAACCCTTTCTGCTGTAGGCGTGCATTTTTCCACTCCTCAATTACCTTAGTCCAAGAATCAGGGGTGGAAAGATGTGGTTCAGGAAGTCCCAAGGGAGTTTCAGGGACACACGTAGTGAGTTTTCCTCCCGGGACAGAGGGGGGGGGGGCTCATCAGGAAGATGCCCCTCCTGTGGCAGAGGAGGCCCACATAATCAGGGCTCCAGAGGTTCTTTCTCTGGACAACCCTACCAGCGCTCCTGAGAACTGGTCCGATTGCTTACCTCAGGAAGCAGTCTGGGAAGATTGTCTCTGCACCAGTTAGCCTGACACTCAATAACATCAGATTCCTGGGTGCAGACCATAATTACCCAGAGAGTTACCACATCCCCTTCGAAATTTATCCAAGACCACAAAGATGAGCCCCCTATGTTCCACCCAGTCAGAGGGATGCAGCAGCACTAGAAATCTAAAAGCCGCTTCAAAAAAGTCATCCAAACAGTTCCACCAGACCAAATAGGATCCGGATTTTACTAAAGATTCTTTTTAGTGCCAAAAAAGACAGGGGACTGGAGGGCAATTCTAAACCTCAGTGTTTGAACAAGTTTGTTTGACAGACTAAATTCCGGATGGTCATGGTGCAGTCGATCCTTCCTTTTCTGGAAAAAGATTATTGGATGTGCTGTATATATCTTCAGGATGAATATTACCACATAAAAACGGACAAGCGCTCCAGAAGATACCTCCACTTCCAGCTGGGGGCCAGTCATTACCAATTTCGAGCACTGCCATTTGGTCTCACCATAGTCCCCAGGGTGTTCACCAAATACACGGCAGTGGTACCAGCTCACCTAAGGCTACAAGGATTCCATATTTAGACGACTGGCTCCTCACCACCCCCGTAAGGCATCTATTGCTTCACACCTTGGACTCCATCTTAAAGCTGGCAGAGTTCTTAGGCATTTCAATAAACAGCAAAAAAGTTAAAACTATCCCCCACACAAGACATAGAATTCATTGAAGCAACATTCAACACAAAATCCTGCATGGCTGCTCTGCCTCTCCACAGACTGCAAAGGTTGAGGACACAGCTTCAAGTGATATTCTCTCAAGGTAAAGTCACAGCTTGTTTAGTCTTACGACTTCTGGGGTTCATGGCAGCGACAATCACCCTATTTCCTCTGGCGAGGTACCACATGAGGCTGCTTCAATGGCTCCTGGCATCACAGTGGTCTGTGTTAACAGACCCGATGTCCTAACCAATCCGCATAACCAACTGCTGCAAGCCGGACCTATATTGGTGGATGAAGCCAGAAGAGGAATTATGGAGTTTCACCACAGATGCATCCCTGATGGGGTGGGGGGACTTTATCAGGCAAAGACAGTCCAAGGCACTTTGTCTCTTACAGAGGCCAATTTGAATATCTACTTCCTAGAGATGAGGGTGGTGCTCTTACTGTTGCAAGCATTTCAGCCTGCCCTCCCCTCTGGGACAATTGCTATCCAGTCAGACAACATATTGGTGATGTCCTTCAAGGATGCATCTGCAGTCCTTACAACAAATTACCAAAAACACAACAAAAAGAGCCGACTGCGATCCATGATTTCGGGCGAGAAACGCGGTTTACAAAAATCATGAGAAAGTCACCGGCGCCAAACCGAAAGGAGCGGTTCTTCTTTCAGCGAAAACCATCCCTTCACCGAGGCCTCTTCTAGTGCCTGCCAAACCTCCTCACAGGCCCAGCACCAGTTCCCATATGCTTCGTCCATTCCTTCCAGCCTCTCCACCTGAGGAATTTTCCTTGGGGAACAATTTCAGTGGCAGGGCCAGGATTTGACTCCAGAAAAAAGGCTGAACCTTTTCTACATTTGCTACAACATAGGCCTTATCACCATTTATACAGGGCTCCTTTGCAGATCCAGAGACTATCTCCTCTGCTACTTTGTCACAGGGCTTTTTGAACTGCCCATTTCATATGATTCAATATCAAAGAGTTATGCTTGACCAGTTAATCTGAAGAATCTTTTAGATAAAATATGTTCAGGAAATGGTACGTAACATACAGCAGGTTAGTAACCATTTCTTTAAATGTGTGGCTATGACTGGCACTGGAGGCTCCTTTAGATCAGCCATGACTGGTACAGCAGTCAGCACATGCATGTTTGAAAGCAGGCATTACACCACCCCATGTCAAAAAAAAGCTTTGGATGCACCCATGGACAAGGTCAATTTATTTGGTTCCGTACAAACAGTGAACATTCTTACAGGTTAAGGAACAGGCCTCCAAGGAACTGTCCTCAACGACTGATCCTCACAGAGAGGCAGAGGCAGGAATAGAGGCAGAGAAGAGCCCAGGGGTGCCTTGGGTGCAGGGACGCCAGTGGCAAGGTAACAAACAGCGTGGCACCCACCAAGCACAAAGCACCTGGAAGCACCCTTAAACCTTATTTTAAAGAGCATTTGGAACGGCAAGGGAAAATGGATTTTGCAAACTATATAGACCAAGGGTACAGGTTCCATTTCACCTCCTACCAGAAAGAGAGGAATGCCAAACCTACCACCCCTTAAAGGGCAGAAGCTCCACATTCTCATTTGTTCAAAATCAAAATGCTGACCCTACAGCAGCTCTTCCCCATGCTGGGCAAGAGTCTTGGCTGGTAACGCATCAGTAATTGCATTTTGCACTTTTCAGGGTTCCAAATTTATCCCTACCTGGAAAAGCAAGCTAGCAGAGACTTTAAAGAGTCATTTACCTGCTGCTGCAAGCCCTGGGATATACAGTCAATATAAAAAAAGGCTGATTCCATCCATCCCAAAGAATAACCTTTCTGGGTGAGCTGGACACATCAAAAAAAATGGCATTCCTAACTGCAGAAAAAGAAGAGCAACTAACCTCTACTTTTTGGCATTAACAAAGCAGAACCATCTAACTGCAAGAAAATGCCAGACTGCATATGAAAAGCTACAGTGGTACCTAAAGAATTTGTGGTCCACACACAACAAGCACCTAGGAAAACAAATTCCAATAATCCCATGCCTGAAGCAAGAGTTCCTATGGTGGGCTCAGGCCTGTCAATCAAACACAGGATTGCCCTTCTGCAACAGTCAACCAAGCCAAACCATCTGCTGGGCAAGTGCAGGCTTATGGGCTCAGACCCAAGAGACCCTGCACATAATAAAGGAAGGAAATGCTGGCAGTAAATTGGCAATCCAGTCATTCAGACCATTTCTCCAAGAAGGTCAGTTGATGATAACAAGCAATTTTTGTACCGAAAAGAAAACATTCTGGCAGACATATTAAGCAGAACTACCACAGATGCCGCGAATGGATGCTGCATCGAGAATGGGGATTACCACAAATAGACTTATTTGCATCCCAAGGTGGACTCCTATCTTTCAGTTGGAAAATCCCATTACTATTAACACAGAACAACTACAACATCCTGCATCCAAACCTGAAAACTCTGCAGCTAACTGCCTGGAACATTACATAAGAGCAATTAACCCAAATTTATCCCAAAGGGTTAAAGACATAATCCTTGAGGCTAGTAGACCTTCAACAAGAAGATATCTCATTTGGAGTACTAAGGGAGAAGATGTGGCACTGGTAAACATAGCCAACATCCTGGTACTTGGCAGAGCTCTTCCATACAGGCCTGTCCTATTCTTCCATCAAGATTCATGCATCAGCTATTTCAGCAGAATACAGCTTGGATCCTCCTGTCTTCGCCAGCATGGGACTTGAACTTTGTGCTAGAAAAATTGACACTTCCCCTTCGAACCAGCAGCAACAGCAGAATTACAATACTTATCCTGGAAGACTGCTTTGCCTGCTGCATCACCTCAGCAAGAAGGGTCTCTGAACTACAGGCATTAATGGCAGTGCAACCCTTCCTGATCTTCCATCAAGATAGAGTGTCCATGAGAACAAATCCTACATTTATGCCTAGAGTGTCTTTAAATCAGGCTATCCACCTACCTACATTCTTCCCCAACCCACAGAACAGGGAGAAAGACGGATGTACATAGACAATTACGCTACTACCTGGACAGGACCAAGTCCAATAGGAAAACTGACCAGCTTCTGGTAGCATATGCAACAGGAAAGGAAGGAAAACCAATTTCAAAACAGACAATCTCCAAATGGATAGGAAATTGCATTAGATTTTGTTACTCCTACCATGGAAAGAAAACTCCAGAGAACATCAGGCCTCACTCCACAAGGGCTACAGCCACTACCACAGCTTTCGTGGCTACCAAGGACATTATAGAGGCAGCTACTTGGACCTCCGTGCATACATTTGCCAAGCATTGCAATTTACCTTTATACTCTAGATCCCGAGCAGGTTTTGCCACTGCTGTTTTGCAAGGGATCCTCACTACACCATAATCTCTCCTTTTTCCTAGTTAGCTATGGTATTCTACCCATTTGTAAGGACTGCAGATGCATCCTTGAAGGACATAGTACAGTTTTGTACCTACCATAAATGTAGATGTCCGATAGGAATGCATCTGCAGGGCTCCCACCCACCTTCCCTCTGTGGTACTCCTAGGGTATTTGCCATCCTTCAGCTAGCTTGGGGATCTATTATGGTGTATTTGTTTGTATATATGTACATACATGCTTATTTTATGTGTTTGCTCTCTACTATTTGGAAACATTGGCATTTATCCAAATTTAGCCATCCAAGAGGGCACCTGGCATCTGGGGCAAGAAACACTGAGTGATGCCTTTATACCAAAACTGCAGCGATGACGCCGGGTGAAGTCGACAGGACTACCCATTTGTAAGGACTGCAGATGCATTCCTATCGGACATCTACATTTATGGTAGGTACAAAACTGTACTTTCTGGCACATCAACAAACAGGAGGTAACCAGATCCTACCCTTTATGTCGGGAAGCCTTAAGAATGTGACAATGGGTGATAGTCTCCAACCACTTTCTGATAGCAATGCACATTCCGGGGAATTCCAAAGTGATTGCAGACAAACCGAGTAGATGCATTCTCCTGCTTCATGACTGGTTTCTCAATCCCAATGTGGTGACAAAGATCTTTCGTTGATGGGGGGGGGGGTTAGTCTTGCTGCAACCTGTTTGCCTCTCCCTTAAACCACAAATGCAGCAGCTACTTTGCCCTGTCCCCCCCTCAGGGAGAGTCCCCGAGAGATGCTGTCCTACATGATTGGCCCTTGGGATTGCTTTATGCCATTCCCCAGTTTTTGAAGAAAGCCCAATGGTTGAGAACCATCTACCTCATTGCACCTCATTGGCCCTCACCAAGTCTGGTTCCCCTTTCTGTGGCCTGATCTAGTTCATTGTCTGTGGACTCTGAATCCAACTCCAGACCTGTTGTCTCATCTGCAGGGACTGATCCATCCCAATCTACAAAGTCTCAAGCTGACTGCTTGGTATCTCCACTTCCAGTGATTGCCAAGCAGAATAATATATCTTACCCAGTACAAAAGATACTTCTGGCTTCTTATAAACCATCCACCAGGAAACTTTACCTTAGTAAATTGAACAGATTTGTGCCTTGGTCTCACGGAGAAGGAATTGACCTATTTTCAGCCTCGATTAATAAGGTATTAGAATATTTATCAACCTTAGTGCATTCAGGAGCCTCAGCTTCTGCTATTAGAGTTCACCTAGCTGCTATTTCCGATTTTCATAATGGCTTCGATTACCTTTCCTTAATGTCTCATCACCTCTGCAAAACCTTCCTAAAGGGCATTTTACATTGGAAACCACCTTTTAAAGAACCCATTGAACCTTGGAATGTAATGCTAGTTTTGCAAAGTTTTAGTCTGTCAGCCCTTTTAGCCAGCAGCCTCCTGTGATGTCAGATTTTTATCTTGGAAGACCCTATTCCTGGTGGCCATCATGTCAGCCAGGAGAATATCAGAATTGCAAGCTTTGTGTGCAAAATGTCCATTTATCATTTTTCATAAAGAGAGTACCACTTAGAAATAAACCCTCCTTTTTACACAAAGTAGTATTGGACTCAAATATTAATTTATAGACCTACCAGTTTTCTTCCCAAACTTCTCAAACAAAGGAGAATATTGGTTGCATTTGTTGGATGTACGCAGATAATTACGTTTTTACTTGGAGAGAACAAAATAGTTTAGGAAATCAGACCAATTATTTCTGTCCTTGTCAAGTATTCGACTGGGCAAACCAGAATGGTTAAGAGATTGCATCGCCTTTGTTTATGACCAAAATAAGCTGAACCTATCAACTAAGGTCAAGGCTCATTCTACCAGATCAGTTTCCATTTCAGTAGCCTTTCATTCTAGAGCCTGTATGAATGACATTTGCACAGCATCTACCTGGGCTACCCCTCATACCTTTATCACTCATAGTCCCCAGGGGAAGAGCATCATTTGGCTGTATGGTGCACAGGAACATCTTTCCGTAGGACCTACTGGGACATAAAGTAGCTAGGGACTCTGTCCCAACAGTCAAGAATGAATGAAGATTGACATCATCAGATAAAGAAGTTATGTTTTTACCATAACTTTCCATCTGTGTTTTCTATCTTCATTAATTCTTGACATCCCACTTTCCTACCCCCTCCAAAGCTGGAGTTTCGAAACTAGTCCTGGTTTTATAGTAGGGCAGTTGCTTAGACAAAGTTTTAACTTTTTTGTTTCTTCCATGGGCAAAAATTGATCTGAAGGTAAGGGAAGAGAGGTACTATGGGTAGCCTTAGCTCGAGAAGTTCTGGCTTGCACGAGCTTGATAGAACGGCCAATCCGGTTGAGAGCATGGAACCGAGACCCAACAATCAAGAATGAAGGAAGATCGACAACAGAGATGGAGCTATATGGTAAGAACATAACTCCTTTTTTTAAGCAGTTATAGGGCTTTTCTAAAGTGTTCTATGACTTGTACTGGGAAGTTGAAGTTATGCAGTGTCAACTGAACATTAGGCCTCTTGTTTCTGTTGTTTGACTGCTTCATTTGGAAGTTCATTAGGAAAATATTGCATTTTTTTTCCTTTTTTCTACATCTACATGATATTTACTACTGATTTAACCTGGATATAGCTGTTTTATTGTTAAATCACAATTTTACAACAGATTACTTTATTTGTATTTTCTCTGGAGATTTTTTTCATTTATGACAAGGGAATCTTTAAGTAAATGCTTATTTATTATTTCTGTTTGATTTAAGGGCACAGACTTGATTTTTGTCACTATTTGGACAAGCTAATTTTACTTGGCACTATGAATGTGTGTGTGTGGTTTAATACACATTAAGATTGTAGAACAAGGCATAGCACAGTTTCTGATATATTTTATGCAGTTTGGCCCTTTTTGCTGTGTGGGGACATCGTTTATATTTTCTTTAATTGTTACTGAGAGCCTGGATGATTCTATCTTGGTTCATTTTAGGCACTTGTGTTATGATGATGTACATCAGGTATTTAAGGAGGCAAGAAAACCTGCAACTGGAAAATCTTATATTTACAAGTGGAAGAGATTTTCTAGGTGGTGTCTAAATAATGTCAGAGGGCCTGGTGTACTGTTTTCCCCAGCAATTTTAAAATATTTGTGTGAGCTATTCAGCGATAGTTTATCTTATGCATCTATCAAGATCAAGTTGCATCTTATGGCCATCTCTGCTCGTCTGCCCATGGATTCCCATCTTTCATCTCTTTTTGATGTCAAACAGTTTATGAAAGGAGTGTTGCACTTGAGACCCTCTCGAAAGCAAAATCTTCCTCCTTGGGATCTCCAATTTGTTCTTGAAAAATTGACCATCTCCTCTTGAACCAGCCTTTCAGGCTGTTTTGAAGTTCATAATTTGGAAAGCTGTTTTGCTTATTGCTCTGATATCTGTAAGGTGAGTTTATAAGCTGCAAGCTGTCATGATGGGCCAACCTTTACCTGATTTTACAGTCGGAGTTGGGGAACCAGGCAGAATATTTTTACAGACTAATCCTTCTTTCATATCAAAAGTTGTTTTTGAATTTACCCTGAATCAAGCCATCAGTCTCCCAAGTTTCCTTCCAGACTCTAAAAGCAAGGGATATAAGATTCAGCATTCCTTGGATGTGTACAGACAGCTCAGGTACTGCCTTGACAGAACTAAGCCCTTCAGGAATGTTCAGCAGTTGTTTATTTCTTATTCTGGGGCTAAAAAGAGTCAGACTGTCTGTAAGCTCATTGATTGTCCTCTGTTTTTTTTTTTTTGTTGTTTTACTTCCACCATTGTAAATCTATTCCAGGTAAGGTTAAGGCACATTCCACTAGATCCTTATCCTGTTTGGTGGCATATTTGAAAGGTGTGGACTCTATAAACATTCTAGTGGCAGCAATCTGGTATTCTGTTCATACCTTTCCAAAGCACAACAAACTAGATTCTGTTCCAGAACAGGCTTTGCGAGGACGATTCTCCAGTGGCTCCTAGATCTGTATCCTCCTTGCTCCCAGGTAGGCTAAGCTTTTGGAATATACCCATAGGCCACTGAGGCAGTGTGAATGATGAACATAGTACACTTGCATACGTCCTGCTTAACTGTAACAGCAGATGCTCAAATTTCACAGTGCCTGAGTGTTGGCACCCACACTACCCCCTTATTTTGCATATAGTTCAATATTATCTAACCTTGTTGTGTTGTTGGTTGGCTTTGGTTATTTTTGTTGATGTTTTGTCCTGCGAATAAGTTGGTTTCTGAAAATTCTTGCTTCTGGTCTTTCTTGATTCTTCCTACTTCGCAGTAAAAGTCAGAATAACTTAATTTCTGTGATTAGATTTCTCCTGATGGGAGGGGCTTAGCCAGTCCCCTGTCACAGAGTCAGACGAGGCTTATCTGAGCACTGGAAAGCTGGCAGCATGGGTTTGTGTGCAGACACAGAACCCATTTGTGACTGGGTCAGTGTGAAATTTGAACATCTACTGTTACAGGTAAGTAGGACTTGCACAACTGTACTTTCCTAGACAGTTGCCTTTTATTTTTATAGTTTAACAAGCTGTCTGTCTTCCAGACATCACAACCCTTTCTCTAGATCAGGTTTCAGATCTTGGAATGTCGGACACTCAGACACTTTACCTCACCTTCTTTGATTACCATGAATTTCTCAATGAGTATACTGCCACCTTGTGAAGAGCTGATGTCGTGCTAAACAGTGTAACTTTGGTATTTCAGTCTTTGCCTTCCTAGGTTTCCTTAGAAAGTGCAACCATTGCTGAGCTTTTTTGACTCATCTGGATACATGGACTTACCAGGATAAGGTCTCCGTGATATGAACACCCAAGAACCTTGTACTCTTCACCCTTTCCACTGTCATCCCTTTCATCACTAGAGGTTTGTGTGGTATTTGAGATGATCTGAAATCAACAGTTAACTCCTTTGTCTTGCTGACATTCAGTGCTAGATTGTTGCCACACCAGACCAGTAGTTCATCAATCTTGTTCTTGTAGGCCTCCTCCTCTCTCTCTCTTTGACCATGCCTATAACAGTGGTGTCATGTGCAAATTTGATGATCCTGTTCATCTCATGTCTGGCCATGCAGTCATGTGTCAGCAGAGTGAAAAGGAGAGGACTTAAGACACACCCCTGCAGTACTGCTGTGTTCAGGATGATACTTCTGGAGCTGTTGTCTCCCACAAGAACCTTTTGAGGCCTTTCAGTAAGGAAGCTCAAAATCCGATTGCATAAATAAGATACCATGTCCAGCTGAAGTAGCTTCGATATCAGATTCTGAGGGATGACAGTGCTGAAGGCAGAACTGAAATCAATAAATAGCAGTCTTGCATAGCAGTTTTTGCCTTCTAAGTGATTGTTTCATGGGGAGCTAGTGAGATGGCATCCCCTGTATTGTGGTTTATCCTGTATGCAAATCGCAGTGTGTACAGGTAAGATTGAGGCTATATGATCTTTGACCAGCCTCTCTAGGGACTTCATTACCATTGAGGTTAAAGCAACTGGTCGGTAGTCATTCAAAGTTGTTGGCTGTGGTCTCTTTGGTAGAGGAATGATAGTCATCTTTAAGTATTTCAGAACACTGCCTAGATAGATTGAGGTGTTGAAGCTGTCAGTGAGTACTGGAGCCAGTTCCGTCACACATTCCCTTAGTACCCTGCCCATGATGTTGTCAGGGCCAACTCCTTTCCTCGGCTTGACACGTTAGGGATCTGCTGACATCAGTTATATTGAAGCTCAGCACCACTGCATCCTTGTCTTCAAGGATTCTGCATGCTGTTGTTTTGTTGTCATCATCAAACCTACTGAAGAATTTGGTCAGCTGGTTCAGAAACTCAATGCTTTCATCACATGAAGCTGATGTAGGCTTGTAGTCGGTGATGTTTCTGCCTCTTTGATACCTTTGTTCAGTTTGACTCTGGTCACACTTAAAGCTTCCATATCTTGAGATTTGAAAGCTGCATTTCTTACTTTCAAGAGCTTGTACACCTCACTAGTTCATAAGTTCATAGGTAGGTACTAGGCTATTGGCCCTAGGGCCTATATAAGCCTAGCCAAAAAATGTACCCTGACTTTCGCCACCCAAGAAAATTATTTTCCTGTGCCCCTGTCGAGCAGAGCCACAGAAGTGATCCCTGGGGTGAATTTCCTATCCAATCATCAAGATTTTTCTTTTAGTGTGCTAATGAGGAGCTCTGTTTGACATAGATAGGTAGTCTGTTCCAGAGTATGGGAAGTCTCTGGGACAGGATTCTATCCCTGCAGCATGTTCTGTTTATTGTGGTGACAAGGTTTAGGTCCCTAGAGCGTGTAGCTCAGAGGGATTGGGATTTCTTTAAGTGTAGCATGTCCAACAGCTCTGGGTTTGACATAGCTTTGTATGTTAGGCAGAGATCGCCCCTGAGTAGACGATATGTGATGGAGTAAAGTTGTAGTTTTTTGAGACGATCTGCGTAGGGCATCTGTTTGAGGCCAGTAATCCTCTTTGTGTGGTATTTCTGTGGTCTTTCCAGTTGTTGTAGATGTCTTGTGAGGCACATACCAAAAGGGGCGTTTTACTCTATAATGGGTCTAATGAGTGATGAGTAGAGGGGAACAATGATCTCTTTTTTTCTGGATGAGAATCCTTTTGTGATGAGATGAGCCACGTAGAAGGATTTCCTGACCACTGTGGCGATGTGATCATCAAAGGAGAGACTACTGTCCACCTGTGCCCCAAGGTCTCATCACATTTTCGGCATTAAGTAGACTACCAGCTATGTGGTAGTTCATGGGTACAGAGTTTTTACCAAAGGGGATGACAATACACTTTTTGGCATTGAGCTTCAGGCCATGGCTTTGACACCAGGTATCTGTCTCGGTGAGGCCCTTTTGTAGTTTGTCCACATCGTTAGGAGTTTTGATTATGGCTCCTAGTTTGCAGTCATCTGCAAACTTTGTTAGCCAAAGACCTTCTGTGTTAGCCTGCACTTCAGAGAAGTAGATACCAAACAGGAGAACACCCAGGACTGAACCCTGTGGTACTCCACTTGTCACTGGTCTGAAGTCGTTAGTAGTTAGCCAAGGTTTTTTTGATTTGCCTGTATGGTAATGAGTTTGGTGTTTGTTACATCTTCCACACACTTAGAAATGTAAGCTGTGACCTACTCAGTGTGTGTGTCCAAGTCAATATGGTTGTTTGCACTAGGCTCGCACTCCCTTACCTTGTCCATCCAATTACATACACTTCCTGTTATCCTGTTTCCTCCTCCTAGACCTATTACATGCTCGTGCTTCACCTATCATTTCTTACTACACTCATATTACTATCTCACCTCACTACTTATCACCATAACACATTCCAGACACCGACTTTTCATCACACCGTAAACCCATCTTACCATACTACTCCATGTACATATCTCACCATCTCGTCTACACTTGTCAATATTACTAGCCTCCAATATTTTCCACTTAAAATACCTACTAAAGATAGTCACTATAACCCTCAGTTATTCAACAATGAGCTTATCAAATGATTGAAATTACTTGCCAATATTGCTTCTAGGCTACTGCTTAGTGGTGACATTCACCCAATCCCTGGACCACTCTCATATAACACCAACCCTCCTAATCACTTTAGTCTAAACACCCCTACACTTCCAATTCTAAATAGAAATAATTCAGATCTGTTGCTAATGAACGTTAAAATTAGAAGTTTAACCAACAAATTAGACATCCTCCATGACACTCTAGCCACATACTCCCCAGACATAGTAATAATCACTGAAACATGGCTAAAACCAGGTACAAAAGATAATGAAATACTACCCCCAGGTTACTCCATACTATAGCTGGATAGACTCAACAAAGGAGGAGGTGGAGTTGCTATCCTCTTTAAAGACCATCTCACTTTAACTTTCCGTGACTGCAAAACCTCACAACTCAACAGTGCAGAAATCATCTATACCACACTAACTATAAATTAAAAAAAAACACTTAATATAATTGGCTGCTGTATCCCACCTGGAAATATTGCCCCAATTATAGAATATCTATTGCACTGGGCAAGTAGTACCCTTAGTCAGGAGACATTCATACTGGGTGATTTTAGTTTAGACTGGTTTGCATGTGATACAGATCACCCCATCCATCACATAAACTTGCATGGTTTTACACAAACTATTCAAGAACCTACCTGAATAGATAAAGCTAGTAAAAAACAATCCACCTTGGATTGGATATTACTAAATATCTCCTCTCACTCCTTCCAATCAGATTGCCTTTCTGATGGTCTGAGAGACCACCTACCCACATTTCTTATGTGACAACACATATTCCCACGACAACCTACTGTGTTTAAACAACTCGGGGAAAAAAACATAACTTTAATCTTGACAACTTCCTAGCTGACCTACAAAGGTGCAGTTGGATCCACTCAAATATCTTGACCTAGATGACGCAGTGAATCACTTTAATAAATCCTTTTTTGGGTATATTAAATGCACATGCCCCTGTTAGAACCATCAGAGTAAAATCAAACTATGCCTGCTGGCTAAGCAGAGACACTAGGGCCCTTCTGAAAACTAGAGATAAAGCCTGGGAGCTATGGCGTAAGGCTAACACAGTAGTTCTAAACAACAGTATCAAAAACTTAGAAATAAGGCAAAAAAAATAAAACAGAATAAAATAAATATCATAACATTCAAAACACATATCAAAAAACCGTCAACAACTCTGGCCGGCTATAAACTCAATTCTTCCCCCAGGAAAATCTACTACACCAACCCCAAACATCCACAGCAATTCCGATAGCAAAGCTACCATTTTTAACAAACATTTTACTTAATCTGTAATTTCCCTTTCCAAGTAGCAAACCCTTACTTCTGATACCAAACTAGCCAAGTCTACAACTAGCAATGGCTTGTTCTCTTTCTCCCCAGTTCCTACAGCCACTGTAAAAGAACTATTCCAGAAACTAAAGCCTACTACACTTGCCGTAGATAACTTACCCAGTGAATACCTTAGAATTGCAGCTGAATCTATGGCCTTCCCAGTATCAGTCCTTATAAATAGATCCAGTTTTGAAAACAAGGTCCCTCAGCTGTGGAAAATTTCCCATTTAATCCCACTTCATAAAGGAGGACCTTCCATAGACCTCAGCCAATTGCTATTCATTTACCTCTTTCTAAGCTACTCAAAAGGTGTATGTATCTCCAGGTCATGAAATTCTTGCTAACAAATAACCTTCTCGCAAACACTAAGCATGGGTTTTGCACATCACATAGGACCACTACAGCTCTCTTATCCTTCACTAGTACCGTAAACCATCACAGGAATAACAACAACTTTGTATCTGCCATCTTTCTAGACCTATCAAAAGCTTTTGATATGGTCTCCCATTCCAAACTAATAGATGTACTAACCGAACTATCCTTCTCACCATCTGCCACAGCATGGTTTCATAACTATTTATCTGGCTGTCAATAGTCTGTTCTATGACAAGGCAATCTATCTCCATGCCTTCGTTTATCCATTGGTGTCACCCAAGGATCTATCTTAGGCTCTCTCCTTTTCTTCCTGTTTACTAATAATCTACACACAGCTTCTCCATATGGTTCTATAATACAGTATGCAGATGATTCAACACTTATCTGTGTTGCCACTTCTCTATCAGCTCTTAATTCTTGAACACGGGAATCTTTCGCTTCTATTGAAACATGGTTAGGCAATGCCCATCTAATCCTGAACTTAGCAAGACATCTCTCATGCCCACCATTTAACATAATAGCCAAAGACAATACTGTCATCTCCTGGACAACCCATACAAAGCTTCTTGGAGTGGAAATAGACAATAACCTAAAATTTGACTTACATGTCTCCCTAACAGTAAAAGAAGACCTTACAAAATTGGAAGTCTATATAGGCACAAAAGGTTTCTGACCAAAATGGCCAAAATTACATTAGCACAAACCCATCTGCTCTCCAGTCTATTATATGCCTCTCCAATTTTATCTATTCTTAGGAAAACTGACTTATCTAAGCTAGAAGCATGTTATACGAAAATTGCTAAGTTTGCATCCGACTGCCCGTATAGAACATCATTGTACAGCTTTAAGGATTCTAGACTGGCTTGAACTACCCAACATTATTTTTTACAACCAACTCTAACTCACAAAATTGTAACACAACCAACTAGAATCCCAACACTACAAAATCTCATCCTTCCTTACAGTTCCAGCAGACCACTTTGCTCTAACAATAAGAACTTACTGTCTCCAAGGCCAACAACACTGCAGGAGAATCTTTACTTTCCAGCTATATATCTCATATTTTGAACTCCCTTCCTAACTCCATTCAATCAATCTCATCCACTAACCACTTTAAGCCATCACTTAACACTTATCTAAAAAATAAGTGGCTATGATGTTCTTCGTGTTTCACTGCTGCAGTCATTACATTTGGGTAATCTGTTGGCAGGTTGCCTTCAGTCGGCCTGATTAACAAAGTCTTGGGTCATGCGTCGGTTGCTGTCCCTTCTTCCATGACGTCAGGGGTATAAAACATGCAGCCGACGCCATTACATCTCTTGCCGCGCGGTGCCCGAAGCAGAAGCAGTTCGCAAGTGCCGGTCGGCCGACTCCTGAAATTTTCGTTTTCAAGTTTCAGAACCGAAGTCTTCAACTAAAAAAGTACCCCGTTGGGGAAACTTTTTCTTACTGCTTACCGATGTCAGTTAAAGTTAATAATTGTATTACTTGTGGGAAGCAAATACCTCATAAGGATTTTCACTTGTACTCTATTCCTTGCCTAGGCCCTGACTACGACGTATCTTGCTGTCGGTTTTGTGCTTTATTTAATCAACACACTATCCATCGTCTGTACATTTTTGCCTCTAAATATTTTAGATCACGATTTAATTATCCAGAAATGATGTCGGTTAGCAATCCGACTACTGGAATATCTAAAAAAACCCAAAGAAAAAGACAGAGACAGGCCGTTGAGGTCAAAAACTGCCGATGACGCTTCTCCTAAGCCAGTAACCAGTTCGCCAGTACTCAGTAAGGCGCTTTTGCATCCTTTGATACCCACTAATTTTGACTCGCAGGCCTCTACTGAGACCTTTTCGGAGTCCGGTATGCCGTGAGATGCTTCAATTATAGAACCCATGGATGTCTTTACCTTGGATGGGTCCAGAGCCGCTGTGCAGGCACCAGCTTCTGAGGGTGTATTCAAGCCTACAGATTTGTATATTAAACCCATGCCATCTTCAATATTAAGGCCAAAATCTCGATCTATGTCTAAAAAAATGATGCCTAGGCCACATGTGCAGGCCCCTATTATTGAAAAACAAATTATCAAAATGGCTGAAGATTTAATTATTCTAATCAGGAGTAGCCAACAGCCAACCCCAACCTTCAAAGAGGCCTAGGGCTGAACCTGACTATGAATCATCTGAACAGGATTCTATTTCTTCTGACTCTTCTAATGAACAGGATTTGTCTATACCTACTTATGAGGACTCTGATGCAGAGGATTCCATCCCTTCTGCTTCTCCCCCTGAGGATTTTTCTTTTGGGGAACCTTTACATACCTTAAGGGAACATTTCCACTGGGAAAGTCAGGATTTTTCTGAATCCAAAAAGAGTCTTGGGGATTTTCTTCTTCTTCCTCAGCGTAGGCCTTTGGCTATACCTCCTGTACTAGACATTATTGATAATGTGTTTTCAGATTCTAGCATGGCTCCTGATTCTCTGCCTCCGGCTTCTTGTAAGCCAGACAGATACTATAGGGTTCCTGACTCCCACAAATTCCTTTTCAAAAATCCTGTTGCGGATCCTGAAACCATTTCTCAAGGCCCCAAGGCTTCTTCTGCTGAAAATCCTACCCCTTCTGATAGAGATTCCAGGGCGCTGGGTAGATGGGGTAAGAAGATTTATACTTCTGCAACCTTGGCAATCAGGGCTTTAAACAGTAAATTCCATATGCTAAAATATCAGCAGCATATCATGGGACTGCTTAAACAGAAAATTATGTTGATTTCTGACTGTGTGGAAAATAGATTTACAGGATTTATTGCATTCAGCTGAACAAGTTGGAAAACATACTTTGCAATGTGGTTTTAATTCTTTGGAGGCCTCTTGCAGGGCTGCTGTTACTGGGTCTGTGCTTAGAAGGCATGCTTGGCTTAAGGAGCAATCTCTGCCTGATCATGTTAAAGCAAAATTGTTGGGTGCTCCTTTGCAGCAGGACCGTCTGTTTGGCAATAAGGCTGAAGAAGTTCTAAAAAAAGATGGAAGATAAGGCTAAATCTATGCAGACTGTGAAATATTTCTTACAAGTACAACCTCCAAGATTTAGTAGGCACTGGCCTACTAAGAACTGGTCCTTTCCAGTTCCTTCCAGAGCCACTCAAGCCAGACCCAGACATGCCAAAAGCTCCAAGTTTCAGTCCCAAGGGACTTTCACATCTAAGCAATGGGGTGCCTCCTCTTCCAAATCTGGAAGCAACAAGACACCTCCCTATGGTAAACAGTCTCAATGACTTTCCTTTAGAATTACCAAGCACTTACCTTTTAGCCACCCCTTTGGGGGGAAAACTGGCACTTCATGCAAAAAACTGGCAACTTATAACCCAGGACAAATGGGTTTTAAATATAGTGTCCCAGGGATACAGATTTCATTTCCACACATTGCCAACTGCAAGTGGATGGCCAGACCTGCCCCTAAATCAGTGGGCAGACGCTCAGAAACAAGTACATTCTCTTACACAAGGGGCTATTCAACTAATACCAGAAGGGGAAAGGGACAAGGTTTCTATTCCAGACTTTTCCTGGTACCCAGAAAAGACAAATCATGGCATCCAATTTTGGACTTGTCTACTCTAAACACTTTCCTGGACATTCCAAAATTCAAGATGCTGACTCTTCACCAGTTACTTCCTATGCCAGGCAAAGATGTCTGGTTGTCAACTCTAGATCTAAAAGAGGCATACCTGCATATCCCAATCAGGGAATCTTGCAGAAGATACCTCCGCTTCAAAGCAGGATTTTTGCATTATCAGTTCTCTGCACTGCCCTTTGGCTTATCTACTGTGCCCAGGGTCTTTACAAAGTGCCTGGCTCTGGTAATTGCATTTTGCAGGCAAAGAAATATTCAAATATATCCATACCTGGACGATTGTCTAATTCAGGCAGAAAACAAGGCCATTCTTCTAAAACATCTGGCGTTTGTAAAAAAGGTTCTAACTTGTCTAGGATACACCATAAACGAAAATAAATCACAACTAGAACCCTCTCAAAAAATAACATTCCTGGGTGCAAGCTTGAATACAACTGCCCAGATGGCTTACCTTACAGCAGAAAAGCAAATTCAGTTGGTGACTTACTTCAAGCAGGTGACCACAAAAACCCTGCCATCTGCAAGACAAATACTGCAAGCCTTGGGTTCTTGGCCTCCTGCATTATTCTAATTCCATATACAAGACTGCATACAAGGAAATTTCAGTGGTATTTAAAAAAATTTGTGGAGTCAACATTGTCACAGCCTGGAAACAGTGATAACTATCATGCCTTGCCTGCAACTAGAGTTCCTATGGTGGGCAGAGGCCTGCCACCAAAACAAGGGACTGCTATTCACACCACCCCCTGCTCGCCCAAACCCTAACTACAGATGCATCAGACTATGAATGGGGGGCTCATCTGGCAGGGAAGTGCATTCAGGGCAAATGGAGCACAAATCAAATGCACTTTCATATCAGTCACAAAGAAATGCTAGCTGTACAGTATGCCCTGACAGCCTTCAAGGACTACCATCATCCAGGGCAACTAATGGTAAAGATGGACAACACCACAGTTATGTGGTACATAAACAAGCAGGGGGGTACACATTCCTACCCCCTCTGCAGACATGCCATGGCATTGTGGAACACGGCCTTGAGCTGTCAAGTACAACTACAAGCCCAATTCCTGCCAGGAAAGCTGAATATTTTGGCAGATGATCTAAGCAGAAATCTCATGGACCCACAATGGAAACAGGAACCACGGATTTTCGACATGTTGACACGCAAATGGGGGAGCCCAGACATAGATCTCTTTGCCTCACCCCAGCACTACCAGTTGGACAAAGTTTGCACAAGAACTCCTCACAAAAAAGCCTGGAAAGTGGATGCTCTGTCCTTCAGTCCTTCATGTGTATGCTTTTCCCCTCTACCTCTGCTCTCCAAAGTTCTATTAAAAGTCAGACAGGACAAACCAAAGATGATTTTGCTTGCTCCAGACTGGCCTCACCAACACTGGTACCCACTCCTACTCAGTCTGTCACAACTTTCTCCATGGCACCTGCCTCAAACACCTTCCTTACTGTTATCTCAGCAGAGCAACCAAATTCTGCACCCTCAGCTCCAAACATTGAATCTTGCAGCCTGGCATATTCTGAAACACAGCAGGTCCTTAGCATCCTCAGCAAACCTGTGATGGATGTCATTTTGGAGGCAAGAAGACCTAATACCAGAAAATCTTATGCTGACAAATGGAAAAGATTCTGTGCCTGGAATCAGTCTCAAGGGATGACCACAGCAGTGCCCAATTTACCTCAGATTTTGCAATACTTAACTGAGATATTTCACAAGAGTTTGTCTTTCTCTTCCATTAAGATTCATGCCTCAGCAATTTCAGCTCATTACAACACAGAACCCACCATTGTTTCATCCTCTGTTAAAGCAGTTTCTCAGAGGGGCAAAAACTTAAGACCACCCAGGAGAGCTCCAACCCCTGCTTGGGACCTCAACTTTGTATTGGAAAAACTCACTCTACCTCCTTTGAGCCAGCTGCTACTGCTGATTTCAAATACTTGTTTTGGAAGACAGCCTTTCTGTTGGCAATCACTTCTGCTAGAAGGGTGTCTGAGTTACAGGCCCTTATGGCAGTGGAGCCTTTTGATTTTTCATAAGGACAGGGTATCACTCAGGACTAATCCTTCCTTTATGCCCAAGGTGGTTTCTAGTGTGGCTCTTAATCAGTCCATTCATTTGCCAACTTTTATGCAGACCCCCAAGATAAAGGAAAAGATTTTGCACACTTTAGATGTACACAGGCAATTGCGTTATTATTTAAGCAGGACTAAGGATTTTAGGCAGTCTCAGCAGTTGTTTGTTTCTTTTGCTTTGAGTTCAGGGCAAGCCTGTGTCAAAACAAACTATTTCTAGGTGGATTGGCTTTTGCATTGCATTTTGTTATTCCCATCATGGCAAGGAGATTCCAGCTGGGATTAGGCCTCGTTCCACTAGGGCTGCTGCCACTCACAACAGCATTTCTAAGGGGGTGGCAACTAAGGATATTTTGGAAGCAGCTACTTGGAGTTCAGTGCATACTTTCTCTAAGCATTATCACCTTCCTATCTACTCTAAGTCTAGGGCTGGTTTTGCCACAGCTGTTTTGCAAGGCATGTTGTCAGCTCCTGCTTCTTTATGATTTGCCAGCCTCCCTTACCTCTGCTTTGGGATTCTACCCAATAGTAAGGACTGCAGCAATGGGGAACGAAGAACATAGTACAGTTTTGTACCTACCATAAATGTAGATGTTCGAGGATCCCATTGCTGCAGTCCAATTTATTTATTTTATTTATTTATTTATTTATTTTACATTTGTTGACCGGGCTAGTCTAACTGGATATATGTCCATTTTCAGTAGAGGCCCGGGGAGAAAAGCTCCAATGGAATATTACATTGTTAATACAGAATAGACCATACAAGATTAGAATTTAAAAAAAAGTTAGGCAATATATGCAATTTACAACTATGATAGTAGCAAACAAGGAGAAAAATGTCCTAATGTATTTGTACAAAGAAATAATAAAAAAGTATATATATATTTTTTTTTTACCGTGGTAGTAATGTGTATATGAGATAACATTTCACTACATAGATATTAAGAAAAGGAAAGTTATGAGGGTGTAGGGTAAGAAGGTGGTTGTGTAGGTGAGGTTTCATGCTTATATTTTTTGTATATCTTCTTGTATATATTGTGCATATTTTTGGTGCAGGTATTTTGGGCCTTGTCTTTTTAGGGTCTTCTGACATCTGGGGCAAGAAAAGACTGAGGATATGACGCCGGTCATGCGCATTAGTACCCTGACGTACTGACGTCAGTCTAATGCGCCCTGACCGACGTCAGCCTTATACTCTGGTATTCGGGCCGACTGGATGCGGACTATACCCAATAGTAAGGACTGCAGCAATGGAATCCTCGAACATCTACATTTATGGTAGGTACAAAACTGTACTTTTGCAAGTGCCGGTCGGCCGACTCCTGAAATTTTCGTTTTCAAGTTTCAGAACCGAAGTCTTCAACTAAAAAAGTACCCCGTTGGGGAAACTTTTTCTTACTGCTTACCGATGTCAGTTAAAGTTAATAATTGTATTACTTGTGGGAAGCAAATACCTCATAAGGATTTTCACTTGTACTCTATTCCTTGCCTAGGCCCTGACTACGACGTATCTTGCTGTCGGTTTTGTGCTTTATTTAATCAACACACTATCCATCGTCGGTACATTTTTGCCTCTAAATATTTTAGATCACGATTTAATTATCCAGAAATGATGTCGGTTAGCAATCCGACTACTGGAATATCTAAAAAAACCCAAAGAAAAAGACAGAGACAGGCCGTTGAGGTCAAAAACTGCCGACGACGCTTCTCCTAAGCCAGTAACCAGTTCGCCAGTACTCAGTAAGGCGCTTTCGCATCCTCTGATACCCACTAATTTTGACTCGCAGGCCTCTACTGAGACCTTTTCGGAGTCCAGTATGCCGTGAGATGCTTCAATTATAGAACCCGTGGATGTCTTTACCTTGGATGGGTCCAGAGCCGCTGTGCAGGCACCAGCTTCTGAGGGTGTATTCAAGCCTACAGATTTGTATATTAAACCAATGCCATCTTCAATATTATGGCCAAAATCTCGATCTATGTCTAAAAAAATGATGCCTAGGCCACATGTGCAGGCCCCTATTATTGAAAAACAAATTATCAAAATGGCTGAAGATTTAATTATTCTAATCAGGAGTAGCCAACAGCCAACCCCAACCTTCAAAGAGGCCTAGGGCTGAACCTGACTATGAATCATCTGAATAGGATTCTATTTCTTCTGACTCTTCTAATGAACAGGATTTGTCTATACCTACTTATGAGGACTCAGATGCAGAGGATTCCATCCCTTCTGCTTCTCCCCCTGAGGATTTTTCTTTTGGGGAACCTTTACATACCTTAAGGGAACATTTCCACTGGGAAAGTCAGGATTTTTCTGAATCCAAAAAGAGTCTTGGGGATTTTCTTCTTCTTCCTCAGCGTAGGCCTTTGGCTATACCTCCTGTACTAGACATTATTGATAATGTGTTTTCAGATTCTAGCATGGCTCCTGATTCTCTGCCTCCGGCTTCTTGTAAGCCAGACAGATACTATAGGGTTCCTGACTCCCACAAATTCCTTTTCAAAAATCCTGTTGCGGATCCTGAAACCATTTCTCAAGGCCCCAAGGCTTCTTCTGCTGAAAATCCTACCCCTTCTGATAGAGATTCCAGGGCGCTGGGTAGATGGGGTAAAAAGATTTATACTTCTGCAACCTTGGCAATCAGGGCTTTAAACAGTAAATTCCATATGCTAAAATATCAGCAGCATATCGTGGGACTGCTTAAACAGAAACTTATGTTGATTTCTGACTGTGTGGAAAATAGATTTACAGGATTTATTGCATTCAGCTGAACAAGTTGGAAAACATACTTTGCAATGTGGTTTTAATTCTTTGGAGGCCTCTTGCAGGGCTGCTGTTACTGGGTCTGTGCTTAGAAGGCATGCTTGGCTTAAGGAGCAATCTCTGCCTGATCATGTTAAAGCAAAATTGTTGGATGCTCCTTTGCAGCAGGACCGTCTGTTTGGCAATAAGGCTGAAGAAGTTCTAAAAAAGATGGAAGATAAGGCTAAATCTATGCAGACTGTGAAATATTTCTTACAAGTACAACCTCCAAGATTTAGTAGGCACTGGCCTACTAAGAACTGGTCCTTTCCAGTTCCTTCCAGAGCCACTCAAGCCAGACCCAGACATGCCAAAAGCTCCAAGTTTCAGTCCCAAGGGACTTTCAGATCTAAGCAATGGGGTGCCTCCTCTTCCAAATCTGGAAGCAACAAGACACCTCCCTATGGTAAACAGTCTCAATGACTTTCCTTTAGAATTACCAAGCACTTACCTTTTAGCCACCCCTTTGGGGGGAAAACTGGCACTTCATGCAAAAAACTGGCAACTTATAACCCAGGACAAATGGGTTTTAAATATAGTGTCCCAGGGATACAGATTTCATTTCCACACATTGCCAACTGCAAGTGGATGGCCAGACCTGCCCCTAAATCAGTGGGCAGAGGCTCAGAAACAAGTACATTCCCTCTTACACAAGGGGGCTATTCAACTAATACCAGAAGGGGAAAAGGGACAAGGTTTCTATTCCAGACTTTTCCTGGTACCCAGAAAAGACAAATCATGGCATCCAATTTTGGACTTGTCTACTCTAAACACTTTCCTGGACATTCCAAAATTCAAGATGCTGACTGGTTGTCAACTCTAGATCTAAAAGAGGCATACCTGCATATCCCAATCAGGGAATCTTGCAGAAGATACCTCCGCTTCAAAGCAGGATTTTTGCATTATCAGTTCTCTGCACTGCCCTTTGGCTTATCTACTGTGCCCAGGGTCTTTACAAAGTGCCTGGCTCTGGTAATTGCATTTTGCAGGCAAAGAAATATTCAAATATATCCATACCTGGACGATTGTCTAATTCAGGCAGAAAACAAGGCCATTCTTATAAAACATCTGGCGTTTGTAAAAAAGGTTCTAACTTGTCTAGGATACACCATAAACGAAAATAAATCACAACTAGAACCCTCTCAAAAAATAACATTCCTGGGTGCAAGCTTGAATACAACTGCCCAGATGGCTTACCTTACAGCAGAAAAGCAAATTCAGTTGGTGACTTACTTCAAGCAGGTGACCACAAAAACCCTGCTATCTGCAAGACAAATACTGCAAGCCTTGGGTTCTTGGCCTCGTGCATTCTTCTAATTCCATATACAAGACTGCATACAAGGAAATTTCAGTGGTATTTAAAAAAATTTGTGGAGTCAACATTGTCACAGCCTGGAAACAGTGATTCCTATCATGCCTTGCCTGCAACTAGAGTTCCTATGGTGGGCAGAGGCCTGCCACCAAAACAAGGGACTGCTATTCACACCACCCCCTGCTCGCCCAAACCCTAACTACAAATGCATCAGACTATGAATGGGGGGCTCATCTGGCAGGGAAGTGCATTCAGGGCAAATGGAGCACAAATCAAATGCACTTTCATATCAATCACAAAGAAATGCTAGCTGTACAGTATGCCCTGACAGCCTTCAAGGACTACCATCATCCAGGGCAACTAATGGTAAAGATGGACAACTCCACAGTTATGTGGTACATAAACAAGCAGGGGGGTACACATTCCTACCCCCTCTGCAGACATGCCATGGCATTGTGGAACACGGCCTTGAGCTGTCAAGTACAACTACAAGCCCAATTCCTGCCAGGAAAGCTGAATATTTTGGCAGATGATCTAAGCAGAAATCTCATGGACCCACACGAATGGAAACAGGAACCACGGATTTTCGACATGTTGACACGCAAATGGGGGAGCCCAGACATAGATCTCTTTGCCTCACCCCAGAACTACCAGTTGGACAAAGTTTGCACAAGAACTCCTCACAAAAAAGCCTGGAAAGTGGATGCTCTGTCCTTCAGTCTATGCTTTTCCCCCTCTTCTTGCTCTCCAAAGTTCTATTAAAAGTCAGACAGGACAAACCAAAGATGATTTTACTTGCTCCAGACTGGCCTCACCAACACTGGTACCCACTCCTACTCAGTCTGTCACAACTTTCTCCATGGCACCTGCCTCAAACACCTTCCTTACTGTCTCAGCAGAGCAACCAAATTCTGCACCCTCAGCTCCAAACATTGAATCTTGCAGCTTGGCTGATCACCTAAATTCTCCCTTAGCATCCCTCAGCAAACCTGTGATGGATGTCATTTTGGAGGCAAGAAGACCTAATACCAGAAAATCTTATGCTGACAAATGGAAAAGATTCTGTGCCTGGAATCAGTCTCAAGGGATGACCACAGCAGTGCCCAATTTACCTCAGATTTTGCAATACTTAACTGAGATGTTTCACAAGAGCCTATCTTTTTCTTCCATAAAAATACATGCCTCAGCCATTTCATCTCATTACAACACAGAACCCCCCCCCTCTTATCTCATCCTCTGTTAAAGCAGTATCTCAGAGGGGCCAAAAACTTAAGGCCACCCAGGAGAGCTCCAACCCCTGCCTGGGACCTTAACTTTGTATTGGAAAAACTCACTCTACCTCCTTTCGAGCCAGCTGCTACTGCAGACTTCAAATTCCTATTTTGGAAAACAGCCTTCCTTTTAGCAATCACTTTGGCTAGAAGGATTTCCGAATTACAGGTCCTTATGGCAGTGGAGCCTTTTATAGTCTTTCACACGGACAGGGTGTCACTCAGGACTAACCCATCCTTCATGCCCAAGGTGGTATCCAGTGTGGCTCTTAATCAGTCCATTCATTTGCCAACTTTCTTTCCCAATCCACAGAACAAAGGGGAGCGGATTCTGCATTCATTGGATGTACACAGACAACTTAGATTTTACTTGGACAGGACTAAATCTCAAAGAAAATCTGAACAACTGCTGGTAACATTTGCTGCAGGGGCAGCGGGAAAGGCTATTTCAAAGCAAACCATTTCCAAATGGATAAGCCATTGCATTCATTTTTGCTGTAAGCACCATGGAAAACCTATCCCCCAGGGAATCAGATCCCATTCCACCAGGGCTGCATCTACTTCAGCAGCCTTTCTCCGAGGTGTTCCTACCAGGGATATTCTAGAAGCTGCTACCAGGAGTTTAGTTCATACTTTCACCAAGCATTACCACTTACCAATTTTCTCTAAATCCAGAGCTGGCTTTGCCATTGCTGTTTTGCAGGGCCTTATAGACAGTCCTAATACTGTATAAATCCATCCTCCTAACCTTAGCTTTGGGAATCTACCCAAATGTAATGACTGCAACAGTGAAACACGAAGAATGTAGTACAGTTGTGTACACTTACCATAAATGTAGATGTTCGAGTGTATTCACTGTTGCAGTCCTGGTTACCCTCCCTCCAGCCCCCTGTTTTTTCTCTTACTATGCCTCTCCTTTATTTTTCTACACTTAAAAGCCTTTTTGGTGTATTTGCTTTTGTTTGGAGGTATATATTTTTGTGTTTAAAATTATTTATATATTTTGCTCTCCATTTGGGAGGCACCTGACATCTGGAGCAAGAAAAACAGATGTAATGGCGTCGGCTGCATGTTTTATACACCTGACGACCTGACGTCATGGAAGAAGGGACAGCAACTGATGCAGGACCCAAGACTTTGTTAATCAGGCCGACTGAGGGCAACCTGCCAGCAGATTACCCAAATGTAATGACTGCAACAGTGAATACACAAGAACATCTACATTTATGGTAAGTGTATACAACTGTACTTTCCTGTACTAACCGCTCATGAATGCTCTGATAGATCACAGTATACCCCAACCATATCCAACTTCTTTCCCAGTGTTTAATCCTTTATTCCTACCAACCTGTCTTAACATTGTATCTTGACATAAATTATACTTTTCAAATAGTACTAGCTATGTTCAAAGCCTAGGTTTTGTTGTCAAGATGTAACAAATTTGTATTTTCTTATGTATACTACATTTTGTTGACTCTATACTTTATTGATTATTGTAATGTTTGGATTAAAATTTACTGTTACTCATGGACCTTTTCTCCCCGGGCTTCCACTGAAAAAGGACCTGTGTCCAGTCAGACTTTCCCAGTAAAAAATGTCAAATAAATAAATTCTGTTATTTTATTTATCTGCTACTTTGCGTAAGGCATTTTGTAATAAAATATAATAAAGTTGAGGCTGATGCAGTGGGTGCATTATACCAGCCAGCAGTAATGGACTTGACATGCAAAAACATGCATGGCTAATTGCATATCCCCTACCAGAACATGTGAAAACACAGCTTTTCATTGCCCCATTAGACAAGGAACTACTTTTTGGATACCCAGCTAAGCAGTCATTTAAAATGCTGGAGGCAAGAGGGAAGACTATGCAGTCTGTGAAACACTTTTCACCACCCCTGCCACATACTGTAAAAGTTACCCCATGAGTCAGCCTTTTCACTAGAGGCAAGGCAAGGGTAAACAGACAAAAGGAGAAGCGAGACCAATGGTGCGTGCTAGGAATAAAATGCAGGGAAATCATACTTAAGAAAATGGAGAAGATTCTTCCTTTGGTGCCAGAGAGGCTGCTGACCCTAACCAGTCCTGTGTATCCGTGTCCCTCATATATCTGTCAGACCTTTACAAACCAGGATTGTCTTATGTCTCATTGAAATTGCATGTCTCTGCTATATCTTCCTGCATGCACTGGTATGCCCTCCTTTATTCTTAAGTGAATAAAGCAATTCCTTAAAGGGAACACTGTACCTAAATTACCTAAAAATGAAGTCTCATCTCCATAGAACCTAAGCTGTGTGTTGCTAAAAATTACATTATTGCCATTTCAGACTGAAGCTACAGCACTCCTCAAATTGTTGACCTGAAAGACTGTCTTCCTGGTGGCTGTAACATCTGGCATGAGAATAATTGAGTTACAGATGCCCCTTTGCAGGTGAACAATTCTCATCTTCCACAAATACAGGATATCCCTGTATACCTTCATGCCAAAGGTAGTGACATACGTCTCTCTAAGTCAGGCTTTTAATATCCTGATAGTACACCCTACCCCCAGAAAAAAGCAATTCTGAATACCCTGGATATACATAGGCAACTGAGATTTTGCCTAGAAAAGACAAAAGGGGTAAAATAAACAGATCATCTAATAATACCCTTTGCAAAGTTTAGAGGGGACAGGCCTCTCTCAGAACAAACTGTCTCAAAATGGATAATCCACTGTATCTCCTTCTGTTACTCTTTCCTTGGGAAATTTTTACCAGGGCATGCACAAAAGCAACAGCAGTCACAGTGACCCTCCTTAGATGGGTCAGCACCCAGCCGTATTGGAAAGAGCTACTTGGTCATCTTTTGGTACCTTTACCAAACACTAAAACTTTGACATACCAACAAAGCCAGGTGAGAATTTGCTATGGCCATCCTATAAGAGCTACTGCAGCTTCCACCTTCTCATGTCCAGCCACTCACTGGTCATTAAGCACTGGGAATCTCCCCAAAATGTAGCACTACTGGAACAGTGAGCAGTAAAGTGAACATGGCACAGCTGTATTGGAATATGCAATAACTGTAGATACTTGATTATATTCACTGTTTTTAAAGTAATTCCCTCTGCCCATTTTTCACCATTGTATTACCATCCTAGGATTATGGTGGGTACCCAATAATCTTTTTCCTTGCATTCCATCTCTCCTAATACTATTTTCTGGGTTTAATAAGTGCATGGAGAGAGAGCTTTGATAGTTCTTCTGGTTTGATTGGCATGACTGGGAAGGAGTACTACCTGGGTGGCTAGAGCTCTGGCTTCTGCCAGGCACCTTAAGTTACAGGGGTAAGAAAGAAGTAAAGATGGCACAGGCAAACATCCCTCTAGTACCAGAGGTGTGCTGTTATCCAGGTGTGATGGCATCTATTGGGCCTTCTGTGGCAGATGTTCCAAAAGTCATTGCTGCAGCAGTGAACATACTTAAATGTTTACATTTATCACAAGTTCTTACACATCTCTACCCATTAATAATGCAAGTTAAAGTGCACAGACTGGTTTTGGTCAAAGTGAATGTCCTCAATGTATAAACCCTGCATCTGAAACCACCCGTCTGATGTCAGTTTTTATTCTGCCTTCAACTGTTGGTTCAGATCTGATCCTCAGATCCAACTCGGCCATTACTAAAGCTCGTTGCCACCAGAAAACTATTGATCTCCTTCCTTACCCATAATGCACCAACTCTTAACATACCTCTGATCTCATTTGCCGCTTTTTCCAAAAAAGTTGTCAGCCTGAGCTTTAGAGCTTTCTTTTTATTATGTTAAAAAAGGAGTGTTTTTTTTTCCTGTTGCGACATCTGACAAAGGACCCGCTAGCTTCAAAAAATGTTAAAAGTGTGGACATAAATTACCAATTTCAGATTTTGTATGTTTATTAGGCCCTCAACATCTGCGAGAAGATTGTTCTGTCTGCATGGGTTTCAGTCCTGGGACCATAGCAGATAGAAAAATAAAATCATTTTAAAGGGATTTCTTCCATCTTCATTCAGAAAGGCTGTTGCTAGGGCTCAGTCCCCCCAAGACTAAAAACGAAAGCGACCTTGACTAAGTCTCTGAGACTGTCCACGTTGACTCCTTCTTCAGAGCCGTCAAAGAAGAAAATGAGACCGGATTCAAAATCTGCTCATATCCACTCCCCTATGGATCAGACAAAAAAAAAATCTTCAGATCCAAGACACTACCGAGAATAAAATATTCTCCAGCCTTGGATCCAGTGCCTTCTAGGGTTCCCTCTCCCTTTCTGAAAATATGTCCTTCCAGGTTACCATCCCTTGCCTCATCTCCTTCATCCAGACATCTGAGGAAGATATAGACAGAAATTATGAGATTCCTCTCAATGCAGATACAGATGGGTGTTGTTCCAGCTCCTACCCCCTTGGGTCAGGGAGCCTATCCATCTGTTACACCGCCATTATCTGCTCCTTGTCTCATCCCACCGGTTGTTTGAGTCCCTGGATCCAAACCTTCCAGGTCCATCTGGGTCAGATTCAGAGATACTGTTATCATCTGATCTGAAGTTTTCACTGAGTGCACCACTCTGATTTTTTTGAATCCGGATGACATTTGGAGATGAAGCTGCCTTGTCAGGTCTGAGGCATTGGAGTCGACTGAGGTTTCACAGCCATCTCTGCCCCTCAGAGCTGTGGCAGTGGATAGCTCGGCTCTGACTTCTGCCTCAGGGAGGTTGCTCTTGGGGCAGAGGGAGGCAGTGCTCCAGAAGCCTGCTTCTTGGAGCCGCTGTCTTCTTTCAATCCAGAGCAATCTGCCTTGGAGGTAGTGAAGAGGGTGTTTTCTGTTCTGATAGGATGGACGAATCCAGCCCCTTTGGATCTCCAGTCTAGTTCCCAGATGTCTCTGCACTTAGCGACACATCATTCTATGTCACAGGGACAGCCAGTTCAAGGCATCCAAACCACCCAACAGAGTCTTATGATCTCTTCCGACACTTCACCAGAACATCCCATTGAGGAAGTCCCTCAGAAGAGGAAGTACAAGAGGAGTCACGTGGACTCTCTGCAAGAGTTGATCACTGAGGATACTGATTTCGATGAAGGAGAATGTTCCTCATGATCACCTCTGGAAGATGTTTCATTTAGAGACATTCTCCAGCTCTTAGAACAGAGAGGTATTTGGTCCTCCAGCAACCATTCACTGGAGGAATCCGTATTTCTGGAAGTTTTGGAGCTGAGCTGTCTACCTCCTAGGTTACTCTGCCTGCCGATAAGCTCATTGATTTGGTCTCTAGTTGGGTGTGGAAGGAACCTGCCTCAGTTGAGCCAATGCCTAAGAGGCCCAATCGGATTCTGGCTTAACCTGTCAGGAAGGAATTCTGGAGTAAGGGGGTGCCAGTGGATGCCATGGTCATGGCAACAGCCATCAGGAAGGAACTTGCTGATCAAAGTTCATCACCTAAAAGGGAGTCTAAGGTGATGGACAAATTTGGGAAGCGTGTTTGAGTCAGAGAGCTGTGCTGTAACATTGCTGACCTATTTGGCACATTTTACTAGGCTACAAAGGGACTTGATCAAGGAACTTTCAAAATCCCTTTCCGTGGTCATTAGTGCTGAGGCTCAGTCTTCTATGGCCTCTCAGTTGGCTACCCTTCAATCCATTTCAAATTCATCCATGAGGCTTATCTTGAATACAGCCAAAGGTGCTTCAACGGCATTGGGTTCAGGCATATCCATTAGGAGACATACCTGGATGCTGTTAAATGATTTTGTGGAGCCTTTCAAGTCCTCATTCATCAATACACCCTTTGACAGCAGTTCTTTGTCTGGCCCAAAAGTGAAAGACACACACTCCACGTGTGAGAAAGATGAGAAGACCCGGTCTGCAGTGGGCATACATTTTTCGACTCCTCAAAGATCTTTTTCTAAGAATCAATGAGGGGGTCAGAAGAAGATGTTCAGAAAATCTCAGGGTCCTTTCCCAGGACTCGTGGAGATAGTTCTCTTGGGGCAGAGGGAGGAACTCGAATGGACACCGATGGCCCCATGGCAGAGGAGGCCCGCAAAACCAGGGGTCCAGAGATTTTCTGTGATGGACCCTACCAGCGATTCTAAAAGGAGGCCCAATTTTCCATCACTGGAGGCAATCGGGGGGGGGGGGGGTCTACTATCCCTGCACCAGAGAGCCTGGCTAGAGATGCGAGATACTTGGGTGCCAAGGATTATTTGCAAAGGTTATATAATTCCCTTTTCTCTTCCATCCCCAATTGCATGCAAAATTCCCAGTGTTCCACCCAGTTAGAGAAAAGCAGCAGCAATAGAAATACAAAAGCTGATAGAAAAAGAGATTCATCCAAGAGATCCCACCAGACTAGTTAGAATCTGGAACTTACTCGAGATTCTTTTTAGTGCCAAAGAAAATGGGGGACTGGAGACCAATTTTGGATCTCAGCACTTTGAACATGTCAGTTCAACATACAGAATTTTGGACAGTCACAATTCAGTCCATTCTACCCTTCCTGGGCAAAGATGGCTGGATGTGCTCAGTAGACCTTCAGAACGCATACTATCGCATAAAGATGAACAGACAATCCAGAAGTTATTTATGCTTCTGGCTGGGAGCCAGTCACTGTCCTATGTCTTTCTATTCATATACTGCAAAATTTGTCACATTTGGGGAGTTTGCTTCGAGAAACTCGTACATCCTTCTAGTATACAAAAGCCTAAATGCCACACAGCATTTGGCATATGTCCGCCATAATGACACGTCTGGTATAAAGTGGACCTCAGTACGTACCAATCCCAGAATTTTTCTGCTGCCTGTTTGATCGCTTGCTCCAGCCATTTGCTTGCCAGATTAGTTGTGAACCTTGGTTCAGATAAGTACCCTGTAGGGGTTTTCTTTCTTAAAATTTTGGCTACTGTTTGTTTTTTGGGTGTTTTCATGTCAGCTAGGAAGGGCAAGTGTCAATGGGGAAGACAGATTCCACATAAGGACTCCCACAAACTCTGCTAGTTCTGTCTAGGCCCAGACCATGACCATATTGCTTGCGCTATTTGTAAGCCATTTGTTCCGAAGCCATTTAACTTCTCTTAAGCTTTATTTAGAGAACCAATGCCTTATGCATTTAGCATGTGAGATAGAGGTTACATCAGGCCCTTCGGACGAGCCACAATCAAAAAATGCCAGGAAACCTTGGCGTGATCTTCCTGCTTCACCCTCTCTTACGGGCATCCCTCCCGAGGCTGATGTAGGCCCAGAGGCTTTAACTTTCACAGATACCACAGGGGAAGCCCCGAAGTTGGGAATTGCAGGTGTCTGACTTGGGGGGAAAGGGGGAAACCACGGCTTGTAATTTTCAAAGGCCTGAGTGGCATCACCCAAATCACTGTGTGAGAGAATGTGCACGGATATCGTGAAATGCAGGCCGACATCAGGCCCATCCATCTTCTGTCATATGGAAGGTCTCAAGACGAAAATACTAAAAGTAAAAGCACATGGCTCCTGTTCCACAGGAGCAAGCTGCTGATTGGCAGGCTTTTTCAAAAAGGCTGTTCAGTGCTTTCATGGCTCTATGTCAGCCTTCACTTTCTTTTGTTCCTATTCAGGCCTTCTCTCCATCCTCTTCCTTCAAGAGGACATCTGCAGACACGTCCTCAGATGAAGAGGAATCTTCAGGATATGAGTCCTTAGCTTACTTCACCCAAATAGCTTTCCCTCTGCATTATGCCTCTGCAGAGGAGGAATCTAATGGTACAGATTCCCCTGATGAGGCTATTTCCTTTGGGGAAACTATTTTGAAAATTAATTTTTCAAATCGGACTGCTGCCAAGTATCAGACGTACAAAAGAGGTATTATGACCTCCTGCAGATGGATTCTTCATCCCCTTCTGCCATTCCCCAGTTCTGCCAGCCTTCCTGGATGCCTTTATAGCTGCATCTAAATGCCCGGACTCTCAGCCTCCTGCTCCCAAGTGTCTGTATAGGTTTTACAAGGTGCCTGAGGTCTCTTCAAAGCCCCTCCTGCAGACCCAGCTACCATATCAATCTCAGCTGATAAGGCGTTCAGATTACTGCCTTCTTCCTCTTTACTGCCCTCTGATAAAGAGAGCAAAGTAACGGAGACACTGGGGGAAAATGTTTACACCTCTGCCACTCTGGCCTTCAGGGCAATTAATTATCAGGCCCGCATGGCCAAATAATCTCTGGCTGTCATGTCAGATGCAGGAAAACTCCTCTCAGAGATCCCGGGTTCTCCTGCCAAGGTTAAAGTCTCCACCATCCTCAACTTCTCTGACAAGGTTACTAGGCATTCCATCAAGTGCAGTTATGCTGCGGATGCTTCAGCCAGTGAGGCAGCGTCTGGACCGGTCCTGAGGAGATATTCCTGGCTCAGGTTACAACCCTTACCTGATATCAAGGCCAAACTGTTTGATACCCCTCTAGACAATAAAGCCTTATTTGGTAGATTAGCTGCAGACCTTTTCAAATCATTACAGGAAAAAGGCAAGGAGCTCCAGGATCTTAAACATATCATTGTTTCTCCTGTAACCAGGTTCCAGAGGAACTACCCAGCAAAGACAACCAAGACTACCTTTATTAGGATACCAGTTATGCCTTCTTCCTATAAAAAGTAAGAGAGGCCCCAGGTAATAAGCTTCTTCAAAGTCTACACCATCCACACCTCCTCAGAAAATAGCCCTTTCAGTCCCACTCCAAGCCTGGGAGCCTGTGACTATCTGCCTCCAGAGCCATCCATTTCTCTGTCCCTTGCCTTTATCTCTCTCTTCTTGCTTAGAATCTAATCACCCAAGACACTTGAGTCCACTCCATCATCCAAAAAGGATATTTCATGGTTTGGGGAAACTCTCCCCTCCTTCAGAGGCAACCCACAACCACCAAAAGAACAATT
Source organism: Protopterus annectens (assembly GCF_019279795.1). Classification (NCBI taxonomy): domain Eukaryota; kingdom Metazoa; phylum Chordata; order Ceratodontiformes; family Protopteridae; genus Protopterus; species Protopterus annectens. The sequence goes on along the minus strand of NC_056742.1, from coordinate 300,415,775 downwards.
GGAATTCTTCCCTCAGGTCATTTCTGTTCTTCTCTCTCGGGGGACAATTCAAGTGGTCCCCTCCTCTCAGTTGGGAAAAGGATTCTACTCCAGGATGTTTTTGGTCCCCAGGAAGGATGGCCCTTGGAGACCCATCCTGACCTTTCCCATTTAAACATAAACACCTTTCTGAAAGTTACCTCCTTTCGAATGATGACTTTGCCCACTCTTCTTCCCCAAGTGTTCATGGTGTCATTAGATATCGAAGATGCCTATCTTCACATTCCTATTCACCCTCAGTTCAGAAACTTTTTAAGTTTTTTCTGTTGCTTCCTCACATTTTCAGTTCTGTGCTTGCCCTTAGGTCTTTCCATGGCACCAAGAGTCTTAACAAAATGCTTGGCTGCTGCCATAGCTTATTGCAGACTGCAGGCAATTCAGATTTTCCCTTACCTAAATGATCTCCTTATTCAGTCTACAATGTTAAAAGTAAGGAAATGGTAGATTTGATCAAATATTACTGGGAGTATTTAGTACAAGATAAATTTTTGGCTACTATTTTACCAAAAAAAACTTTTTTTCATACACTAGAGGTAAAAATATAAGAGATATGGTATTCCGTGGTACTTTCAGTATGCCAGCAATGGAGATTAGAAGACCCCTTTAAATGTGGCAAATGTAGTATATGTGCACATATTGCTAAACACATTCCATAGTATTAATAATGTTAAATTTGAACCTGGGGGAATATTTACTTGTGAAAGTAAAGGAGTGATATATGCTTTAAGTTGTCCATGTCATTTGTATTATATAGGGGAGACCAAAAGAAAGTTTTGTGTCAGATTTATGGAACATATGAGAGATATAAAAAACCAAAGGGAAGATAAAAAATATCCTCACATTTTAAAATGTATCACAATAGTGATGTTAATTTGTTGCATGGCACTATTTTGGAACAAACTGAATGTATAGAAGGTAATGAAAATATATTAAAACAAAAATTAACATATAAGGAAAGTATATATATTTTAAAATATAAAACTTTAATTCCTAAAGGTTTGAACAGTGAGTTAAACTGGAAATGTTTGCTTTAAATTAGGAACTAATTTAATTGATTAATTAATTGAATGTAATTTAAAATTTGGTATATAAGGTATGGTTTTTGTGACTGTTTAATTCCTTGAAGGTGGTAGCACTGAGGTGCTAGAATGAAGTGCGCTTGTTTTACTACGTGTTTATTCTTTGCTATTTAAACAACAGAACTACATTTCCATTTGGATCCTGGTTGTCGAGGATCTCCTTATTCGGGCCCAGTCCTCAGACCTTCTTTACGAGATTCTTTCCTTCGCAATTTCCCTTCTGGAGAGTCTAGGTTTCATAATAAACTATCAGAAGTCCTCTCTGACCCCTTCACAAGACAACATTTTTCTGGGCTGTAAGATCCAAACAGACAGGATGCTCGCCTCTCTGCCCACAGAAAAGGTGCCGTTCCTCACTTCCTACTTCCAGAACCTCTTACCCCTTCAATCCCTGACTACCGCAAACTTCCTTTGTCTCCTGGGGGTCATGGCATCTACGATTGCTGTGCTCCCCTTGGCCAAACTGCACATGAGGAAAATTCAATGGTTTCTAAGGACAGTTTGTATACAGCACTTCCACCCTCTGCATTTTGTTATTCCACTCCTGCCTTGTCTAAAAAAGGAGTTGGATTGGTGGATTCTTCAGGTTTCAAAAAATCCAGATATCCCCCTACAGCCACCCTCCCCTCTCAAGAATTGTACATGGTTGCTTCAGACACAGGATGGGGTACAACTCTGCAATCCTAGAGAGTCAGAGATATTTGGTCTACAGCCCAGACAAAGGAACGTATCAACATAAAAGAGATGAGAGCCCTGAGTTTTGCCCTACAAATCTTCAAACCCGAGCTTACTCCCGGGGTGCTAAGGTGGTTCACAGACAACATCACTGTCTTCTGGTACATCAACAAACAGGAGGGAACAAAGTCTTACCTCCTATGCAAACTGGCCCTACTTGCCTGGGAGTTAGCCTTACAAAGTCAAGTTTCTCTTCAGGCTGTTTACCTTCCTTCAGCTCAGAATGTTGCGGCAGACACACTAAGCAAGTCTATGACCCAATCTCACATGAATGTTAGACAGAGATCTGTTTCTGGACCTGGTCCATCTCAGGTAGATCTGTTTGCCTCCCACATGAACAGACAACTTTCCAAATTTTGTGCCAGGGTTCCATATCCCTTGGCCTGGAAGGTGGACGCTCTCTCATTCTCTTGGAAGGGGATGTTTCTGTATGTATCCCGTCTTCCCTCACCTCCAAAAGGTCCTACTGAAGGTTCAGTGGGATTAACCAAAAATCTTGCTTGTGACTCCCTTTTGGCCAAGACAGCACTGGTTCCCCCTCCCCCTGCATTTAGCCAGGGGCAAGCATCACAAGTAACCCCACAAAATGGACCTACTCACCAGGACAAGGGAACTCTAATACATCCACAGCTGTCCAATCTGAACCTTACCCTGAGGTGATAGGGTTTTAATTCCTTTTAGACACCTAAAGACATGCTTCTGGAGCATTTCTCCCCGGGCCTCCGCTGAAAACAGGATCTGTGGAACCTAGTCGGACATTCCCCGTCAACAAATGTTAAATAAAAATAAAATAAATAATTTTCAGAGAACATGCTTCAAGTTCTGCAGGAGGCCAGAAAACCCACTACTAGGAAATCCTACATTTCCAAATGGAAGATGTTTCCATCTGGTGTCTCATAAAGTATTTACAACCACTGTCACTGGATGTCCTGGTGGTTTTGTCCTATCTGTGTGAACTGATGAAGGGCGGGCTGTACTATTTTTCTGTGAAAGCCCACCTTTAAGCTATCTCTGCTTGTCTGCTCATGTCACCTCCTTTAGCCTCAAGGTTAGATGTTAAACTCTTCCTTAAAGGGGTCCTTCATATTAGACCACCAAGAAAGCCACTTCCTCCTCCGTGAGATCTCAAGTTTTGTGTTGGGGAAACTTACCCTGGCCCTATTTGAGCTAGCAAGTTCCTCTTCCTCGCAACATTGCACATGGAAAACTGTTCTGCTGGTGGTCATTACCTCCTCCAGAAGGGTCTCTGAGTTGCAAACTCTGATGTCTAATCCCCCTTCACAGTCTTCCACAGAAAAAGAGTATCTTTGGGTACCAGTCCCTCCTTTATGACCAAGGTGGTTAGGAGTTATTCCTTAATCAGTCTATCAACCTTCTCACCTTTTTTCCTTCTCCTCAATCTCCCAATGAGAGGATGCTGCACACTTTGGATGTACACAGGCAACTCAGATGCTCCCTGGCCAAAACTAAACCTGTCCATAAATCTGAATGCCTGTTTGTGTCTTACCACCCAAGGTCCTTGGTCAGCCAGTTTCCAAAATAACTATCTCTTCCTGGATTTCTAAAGCTGTTTCCTTCGGTTATTCAATCAGTGGTAAGTGCCCTTCTTCTCATAGGTAGGTACTAGGCTATCTGCCCAAGGGCCTAAGTAAGCCTAGCCAACAAGGTTTCCTGGCTTATGGCATCCAAGAAAGTAAATTTCCTGTGCCCCTGTCGAGCAGAGCCACTGAAGTGATCCCCGGGGTGTATTTCCTATTTCCCATCCACTCATCAAGATTTTTCTTGAAGAGTGCTAATGAGGAACTTTGCTTGACATTGATAGGTAGCTTGTTCGAGAGTATAGGAAATCTCTGGGACAGGAATGTATCCCTCCAGCATGTCCTGTTTGTTGTGGTGACAAGGTTTAGGTCCCTAGAGCATGTAGCTCGGAGGGATTGGGATTTCTTTAGATGTAGCATGTCCTGTTTATTGTGGTGACAAGGTTTAGGACCCTAGAGCATGTAGCTCGGAGGGATTGGGATTTCTTTAGGTGTAGCATGTCCAACAGCTCTGGATTTAACATAGCTTTATATGTTAGGCAGAGATATCCTCGGAGTAGGCGATGTGCTACAGAGCAAAGCTGGAGTTTTTTGAGACGGTCAGTGTAGGGCATCTGTTTGAGGCCAGTAATCCTCTCTGTGAGGTACTTCTGTGGCCTTTGTGGCCTTTCCAGCTGCTGCAGAATCTTGTGATGTACATTCCAAAAGGGGCATTGTACTCTATAATGGGTCTAATGAGTGCCGAGTAGAGGGGAACAATGACCTCTTTTTTCCTGGATGAGAACCCTTTTATGATGAGGTGTGCCAAGTAGAGGGGAACAATGACCTCTTTTTTCCTGGATGAGAACCCTTTTGTGATGAGGTGTGCCACATAGAAGGATTTCCTGACTACTGTGGCGATGTGATTATCAAAGGAGAGACTACTGTCCACCTGGGTCCCAAGGTCTCTTATCACACATTCGGCGTTAAGTAGACTGCCGTTTATGTGGTAGATCATAGGTACAGAATTTTACCAAAGGGGATGACAATGCACTTTTTGGCATTGAGCTTGAGGCCATGCCTCTGACACCAGGCATCTGTCTCAGTGAGCCCCTTCCTTAGGATGTCCACATCATTTGGGGACTCAACTATGGCTTCTAGTTTGTAGTCATCTGTGAACGTCGTTAACCAGAAGACTTCTGTGTTAGCCTGTACTTCAGAGAAGTAGATACCAAACAGGAAAGGTCCCAGGACTGAACCCTGTGGTACTCCACTTGTCAGTGGTTTGAAGTCAGATTTGTAGTCTGCAACTTTTACAATGTGGATTCTGTCAAGTTGGCAACCCATCTTGTGATGTAGGGATTTATACCTAGTTTAGTGAGTTTAGCTATAATTCCAGAATGGGGGATGGTCTCAAAAGCCTTGGCGAGGTCAAGATAGGCTGTGTGAACCACCTTACCCTCGTCTATGGCTTTGGTGACTGCCTCAAAGAAGTCAGTCAGTTTCAGAAGGCATGATCTGCCTTTCACAAACCTGAACTGGGTGGAGTCCAGAGTTTGGAGGTTACCAATGTCTTTGTTTATGAGTTCCATGATGATATGTTCCATGGCCTTGCAGACCAGTCTCGTCGGGCTAATAGGGCGATAGTTCCCAGGATCAGTGGTGGCTCCCCCTTTGTGGAGTGGGTAACTGTTGCTGTGCGCCATTCAGAGGGCACAAAGCCTGACGTGAGACTATGATTGAACATGGTGCTTAGGTGGGGAGCCAGTTCGTTCTGAAGTTCGTATAAAATGCAGCCTGGGATGTTGTCTGGTCCCATGGATGGTGTGTTTTTGGTTTTAGAGAGTGCAGTTTTACCTGCATAGATGTGATTACAGGGACTCTGCATTTTTCCTGTATAGATATGGGCCCTTTAGGGGGTGAGAGGGGGGTAAAGTTAGCATTGAACCTATCTGCTAGGATGTTGGCAGTATCAGTTGGCTCTGTAATTTTCATGCTGTTGTGCTGTAACTCAGAGCAGATGTCCTTCATGCGGCCATTCTGCATCAGCAATTTCCGCAGTGTCTGCCGTCAGGCCTTCTTCAGTTCCCGGTTCAAGTTCGGGTCCTCTCCGGGCTGGCCTGCGCGTCAGACTCGCTCCCCTCTGTTGGTTGCCGGGGTGCCACCCGTCAAGCTGTCTTTTGCGACGTTTCGAGCGAGCCCATTACTTCTAAAGAAGCCTTTACGCCAGGACAAACGCTTACCCCGCTTCACCGGACTCAGACTCCAATTTGCCTTGAAGACTTCTAAGTAGCGCCTAATAACCTGTTACTGATTCAAGCCCTAATTTTTAAAGATAATTTAAAATATTGTCTTAACCCAGTAAATGAAAGAAATAAAGATAGACCTCCGATTGAGCGCTTTGCTTCGTTTCGGGTCGCCGAGCCAGCCTTAGAGCCTGTTTTTTTTCACATTATGCGCCAGTAGGCTGGTTGCGTATTTGCCTGACCAGTTTTTGATTCTGATTTTTGACTGCGCCTCGTCGGATAACTGAACTACCCTCAAACCCTGAGAGTGTCTCGGTTTTGGCCCGAAACCAAGAAAGGCAGGCAGAAATATCAGGCTTGAAACCGCAAAACTGATTCGCTAATCCTGAAGTGTCTCTTCTCCTACACAAAGGCTACTTCCCAACAACTTGTTGCCACTGACTTATCAGCCTACCAACTGGTACCCACTCCACTACTTAAACGGGTGCCATCCTTGGATATCTCTACCCCCAGCAAGTGCTGCGCCAGCCTCACCAGCCAGAAGAGTAAGGCCATACAGCCAAAAGCTAGCCCCCAAACAAAACTAAAATCCTACCTGCCCCAAATACAACAGGCCTGGGCCTGGTTCTCATTAAACTTGCTCTCTTGAAGACGATGAATCCAGACACAGATCAATCTCAGATCACCAGAAGACAGAAGCCAAGAAAGACCAGACAGAAAGAGAGAGCCCCTGTGCACCTGACATCTGATGATGAGCCTTTGAGAACAGACCAACAGGAACGATCAGCCAGAGCTTTCTCCAATTTTGAAGACTCTGATGCTGAAGAATCCATTTCCCCTAGCTACCCACCAAGAAGATTTCTCCTCCTGAAACCTTACTACATGCCATGCTCCTTCAATGGCAGGACTTTTCTTTCAGACTCCAGAAAGAAGAAAGGACACCTTCCTGCCTGCACCTTCCACAGCACAGGCCCTTAGCTATACTTCTCTCTGTGGATGATGCAGGATGATGACTGCCCCTTTCTGTCCAACCCCTCAGCTTCAGACCTGCCCCACCAGGCTTAGACACAGTCAGAAATTTCAGGTGCACCACCAAAAGCCCCTCACTCAGCCTTGAAACTCAGTCCAGCTAAGAAAAGACGTGGCAGCCTTCAGAAAAAGCAACCTCAGTGAAAGCTTGAAAAAGTCAAACTAAAAGCCAAGGTCAGGTCTACACCAGCTTAAGCCTAAGCTATCAGTTTAATGTACCAGGTTAGCACACATTTAGAAATGTTTTAAAAATAATGCTAACTAACTAAGTTTGGCTAAAGCTAGATCCTGAGATGATAAATGATGTAGAGATATGGCATAGTAACAAACAATAACTGGTAATGTTACCACAAATTAACCTTAAGTTGTGATAAATGATATGGGAGCTTAGAAAGATTGCATTATGCTCAAAGGTGATAAAGGAGCATATATGAAGGAAAGCAAAAACTGTTACGGAGTGTTAAAAGAAAATTTTAAAGTCAAGTCCAATGTAGTTACAAGGTTGGGTGGAACAAAAAAGCAGGTTATGACTTCCAAAATCTTAAGAAAAAAAAGCAGGAGGCAGGCCAAGGTTTATTTGTTTGTCAGGGGAGAAGGCCCAGCAAGGTGGTCCTCCAGCAACTCCACAAAGGAGGAAGGCACAGAACCTCAGCCAATAACTAGCACAGGGTGCCTACAGAGGACAGAGGGGGGGGATAACAGTAGGACGACAGTGGCAAGGCTGGAACACAAAACAGACCACACAATTCAAAGAACTGGCACTATATAACACCTACAAGCAACAAGGAACAAAAAGCAGGGAAATAAATAGCTCCTCAACTTCCATACTTTTACCAGTCAAAGAGACAATGGCTTTTTCTAAAAGAAATCAAAGGTTTACAAACCATAGATCAAGGTTACGGTTCAGATATGCCTAATCTGAAAGAACCAAAAAAAAATCTACCGGTCAAAAAAAAAACAGAGCATCTATAGCAGCAAGAAGAAAGAGGCAAACATGAGAGCATGGAAGGGTTGCCAACAGCAGAAAAAGAAGTTCCACTAAAAGAAAAAAGTTGGAGTTCATTCTCAGACTTGTCTGCTTAAATACATACATCATTGTCCCCAAAAATCAAAATTCATCCCTACAAAATTCATTTCCCATTAACTTTCTGTATGGCTTGGTAACTCTAGATTCCAGGATCAGAGGATCAGGAATCGATATCTCTGCAGAGAATCCTCAGAAGACTCTCAGACCAAGCATCAGGCATTACCATCATCTCATCATCCTCACTTGAAGCAGGATCAGACTTCCCTTTCTTCCTCTACCTGGCCCCAGTATCACCAAATTAAGTCAGACATACAGATTACAGGGGTCATACCAGTAAGGCTGCACCTGGGCTTGACAACACTGCTACAAGGACACACAGATTTACAACAAAAGATTTACTTTTAGAACTGTTTAATTGCACACAGCACAAGGATGACAATCTATAACATCCCAAACCAATTGATTCCCAAACAAACAAATTCTTGGACTTCTTGATTGGAACACAAAAAAAAAACAAAAAGAACTCAAAACAAACTTCTTGGCACATCCTCTTCTCTTACTTCCAAAAACCAAACAAAGTATACTACATACTGGGAAAAATAAAATCTTTTATGGCATCTTGCCACTTGCCAGACTACATGAAAACTACAGTGGTACCTAATAAATTTTATGATGGTAACCAGAGAATAATTGATAGAAACACAAACACAGCTAATTCTATGCTAAACAGAGGAGTTCCCGAGAACAGATGCAGACTGGTCAGTATCCCAGGGCCAGAGCATGCCACAAGTGCCCTCCCTGGCCATCACAAGACCATCACATCACATGAGGACCTTCAGACTGGGCTCAACCACAAGTGGGGGGCATAAATGCAACAGGCCAAAAGTCACCTTCACATCAAAGACACCTGCATCAACAAAAGAAACTAGACAGTAAAGGGAGCAGTCAAAGATCATCAACAAAGAGGGAGAGTTGACCATGATGACAGACAACACACACCACAACATACCAGTCCACACCACAGGTTGGGGCTCACAAGAATACTCACCCAATAGATGACTTTGGAGCTGTGGACCCTGGCACTCAGCTACAACCACAACCTACAGCAATCATTATACCAGAAAAAAGATACTCTAGCAGACATATTAAGCAGAACCACATCGGATGCCCACATGGAGCTGCACATCTGGACGATAACTTCACTCAAAAGAAAATGGAATGTGGATATTGAACTCCTCATCACCCTACATCACATTAGCAAAAAAATTTCACTGGAACATTTCACCACCCACTAGCAGGAAAAGTGGATTCGCTCTCCTTCAGCTGGAAAGGCCTAACAGCATATGCATTCCACCTCTTCCCTTGATACACCTGGTTACTTAAAAATTAAAAGGAAGAAAGTCCAAAGGATAATCCTGACAGCCAAAAGACACAACTGGTACCTGCTACTGAGCAATGGCAGCAGCTGGCCCAAGCCCCTGATGCAGATGATGTGAAGTTGCAACAACTCACACAGCATCCAACATCAAACAGAAAACATTACAAACTGCATAAAACCTTAGCACGGAGGCAACTAGAACAGCTTGGACAACAAGTTAGAAGAATTATTCTTGAAACATTCAGAAAGAGCAGAAGAAGATGGAATGAAAGAAAATGAAAAAATTTTCCATCTGGGTACTGAAAGAGGAAAAGATGTGTCAAACGCCTATCATGAAACAATGTTCTGGACCTCCTTCATTCATACCATTCCTACCTTCCTCCTACTCCCATCAGCTCATACACACTCCTCATTTCAGCAGAATACAGCTTTGATTTTTCCTTTTGTTTCAGCTTTAGTTCACCTCCATCAAGTCTTTATCAAGAATGTAAAACCTACAGGAACCAAAGACACCCAGCAACCAACTGCCTTAAAATTGACTAGAAATCATGACCATATCACCCTTTCAAAACTACAGCATCATTGACCCTGTCACCCTGTACACCTTTCCTACAACTGGCACTACTTTGCTTCAGCCAAGTTCAGAACTACAGGCCTTGAGCAAGGTGCAACCCTTCCTTCTCTCCACCAAGATAGAGTGTCCATGAGGACTAATCCTACATTGGTACCTTAGGTGGTATCAGGAGTGTCTTTAAACCAGGAAATCCACCTTCCTACCTTCTTACCCAACCCAAAAAAAACCCAAGAGGGAAATAGAATATTACATACAGTGGATGTAACCAGACTACTAATAACTTACTTGGACAGAACAAGCAACAGAAAAAGCCTGTAAAATTGTAGCCTATGGGAAGGGAAGGAAGGAAAAGCTATTAAAAAACCATCTCCAAAAAAATTGGATGGGAAATTGAATACTATTACTCCTTCCATGGATTCCATTTCCACAGAACATAAGACCTCATTCTACATGGAGGCACACCAAAGACCAGCCTTTTAAGCAGGTGGCAAAGATTACATTATTAGACTATATTTGGACCTCCGTTGGCCACATTCCCCAAGCATTATAATTTGCCTCTATATTCCAGATCCGAGCAGGGTTTGCACTGCTCAAAGGCTCAGGATCCTAAACCCACATATTCTTCCTCCTCCTCCTTGCCCAGTTATCTATATTTACCCAGTTGTCAGTTGGACATGAGATGCATTGCAGAGGGACATAGTATAGTTTGTACCTACCATAATGATAATGGAGATGTCCGAACTGCATAATCTTCCCCTCCTCCCTCTCTCCCTCCTCTGGTCCTCCACTGGTGTTTACCCTGTGGTAGCTAGCTGGTGGGGGCTGGTTATGGTGTATTTGTGTTTATATATGTGCATACATGCTTTTTTTTTTTGTATTTACCTCTATCTTTTTTTTGACACAAATATCTAAATAATTTTTAGCCAAGGAGGGCTACTGGCATCTGGGGCAAGAAACATAAAATGGCGTGGATTATTTACTATGCCCCTACCAACAGACCAACAGAGATGACGTCGGGTGAAGTGCGAGCGGAAGCGGACTTTGGCGGACGGAATCCTGAAGGACTGAAGGGCTGCCCTGATGACAGGACAACTTAGTAGCTGCAGATGCTATGCTATCAGGGACATCTACATTTATGGTAGGTACAAAACTGTACTATCTGGGTGTTGCCATTGAGATTCTTGACATAGCTATAGAATGCTTTGTGGTTACCTTTAGAATCAATGGCAATTTTGTTTTTGTAGTTAGCTTTGGAGGATCTTATAAGGGATCTCAGCTTCTTACTGAGGCTGACCAGGGAGCTCCTCCACTCATGGGATTTTACTCTTTTGCAGCAGTTTCTTCCTTCTTTTGTAGAGTTTTTTTATGGCAGGGGACCACCAGATTGGCTTCCTTTTTTTGGAGGATAGCGTCTTGGTTCTGTTTGGGATAGCACAATTCATGCACTCGTGCAAGTGCTTATAGAGTGCATTTGTGTAGGATTCAGCAGTCGTAACCGTGTTGTCCGTCTGCATGGGTGTCATGAAGTTCGCCACTTCTGTCTTAAGATGCATGAAGTTGGCTTTGGAGAAATTTTTTACTGTGGTTTCCTTAATGGTGGGTGGGGACAGGATGCTGATATCTAGGGTGATTAGCTTATTGTCGGATCTGACCAACGAGGAGTTGACTTCAGGTTTGGAACACCGGTCACTCATGTTGGTAATGACTAGGTCTAAGATATTGTTGCCGTGGTGGGGGTGTGGATAAGTTGATCCAGGGCATTGGAATTTATGAATTCCAGAAAGCGTTCAGCGAAGGAGTTAGTACATGAGTAGATTTCCCAGTTAATAGTGGGGTAGTTGAAATCGCCCATTATTAGGGTGCTTGGTTGAACCCTAATATTTTCCAGTATATCAAGAAAAGAAGAGTGGGTATGCTGGGGCTAGGTGGGGGATCTGTCGCAAACTACAATTTGGATTGCAGTTTTGCCCAGAGTTAGTTGCACTTGGATAACCTTAGATGCATTATGCTGTGCAACTAGCCTGGAGGTGTGGATATCCTTAATGAATATGGACACACCTCTGCCTTTGCTGTTATGGTCCAGGTTAGATGGCCAAAAAGTGTGGAATGAGTTATAGCCTGGTAATGCAGGGGTGCTCTCTAGAGCCTTGAACCAGGTCTCAGTCACAGCACAGATATCAATGTTCTCCATTTTAAGGAGTGCTTTGAGTGAGTGCATTTTGAGATTTAGACTTCTAGCATTGAGTAGCATTACCCAAAGTTTTTGCTTGCTTGTTCCTGTTACAGTAGTGAATTTGTCATTTGAACCTTGCCTATTAAAGGCACTATGGGGATGTCGAGACCCTTAGCCAGTATCTGGAATCCCAGGGGTGACAGGTGCAGGCCATCTCTGGCAAAGCATCATGATCTGTCAACCATGTCGTCCCAGGCAGACAGATGCTGGATCCCCTTAGAATGACACCAGAAGCTTAGTCAATTATTGAAGTCACTTATTTTGTGCTTGTACTGCGCTATCATTCTGGGCGATGGCATGATGCTACTCAGGGCTAGGGTCATACCTGCCTGGGCTACAAGATCGGAGAGCTCTTCCATGTCTCTCTTCATGTAGTCCAGGGAGGTACATCTCAGGTCATTCTCACCAGCATGGACAATGACATTGTCATATTTGTACTTGTTGTGGAGTGACCTGAGTGTGTGGGTTATGTGGTGGATCCTGGCACCCGACAGGCAGCTGACAGTAACCTTCTCCTTGTTTAGCCTGGTGAGTGGGACATCAGTGTGCCTGACTATAGAGTCACCTATGAATAGTGTGTTGGGTACTTTGTTTTGCCTTATGGGCTGTGGTTTATTGACACGCTGAGTCTGTGGGCTGTGTGTCATTTGGGTTGTGTTGGGGGGGGGTGGAGGTTGCTTGCGTTTCTGCTTTGGAGGTATCTGTTGCTTGAGCAGATTATTATTGAGAGCCTCTGCGAATGTTTTTTTTTCTGTGTGTGGATTTTGGTGCTGTAGGTTTAGTGGGACTATGTAATGAGTGTGGTGTCGTGCAAGTGTTTACCTTCTCCTCTTAACTGTCAAGTTCAGTCATGTTTGGAGAGAGCTTTACCTCCAGTTTGGCTAGATAAGTACATCTCTCACAGGTTGTGGTGTTGGGTGTCCTGTTAGGACACATTCTACCACAGCAGTGTCCTCCTCGTGGGTCTTTTTTAAAGGCTTGGACACTTGCTCTAACCCGGCGGCAGTTACCTGGTCCTCTGTTCATACTTTCACTAAACATTATAAACTAGATGTCAACTCCAGGTCCAGGACGGGGTTTGCCAGAGTTATTCTACATGGTTTTGTAGAAAAAGCTGTTGCTCCTCCACCCAATCCTCCCTAAGCATGAGCTTTGGCATTCTTCCTAATGTGATGAATATTTATTTATTATTTTATTTATTTTACATTTGTTAACCGGGATGGTCCGACTGGATACATGTCCTTTTTCAGCGGAGGCCTGGGGAGAAAAGCTCCAACAGAGTTACATTGATAATTAGGTACAGTAAATGAGCTGAAAGAACTTAACAAAAACATAGGCTATTTACATACAAGTACAAGACTGCCATTACTATTTCTGAGATTACTACAAATGTAACATTAATAACATATTAGCAAGGACGGTAGGTAGTATAATGACATAGAGTTAGACAGGATACATATATCTTTATCACAGTATACAAAGTACTTATCATCTTAGCTAGTTGTTTATGTTTTAGTTAATGGCACAGAGCTAGTCTGGGTTTGAGCAAGGACATAGCCAGTGTGACTTGAAGTGGAGTTTTAGACTATTTTTGAATTGACTTAGAGAAGTTGCAAGCGTGATGTTATTTGGGAGAGAGTTCCATATTTTACCAGTGGTGTTGGCAAATAGCGCGTCACCACCTAGGTTGAGAGATTTAGTTGTTTAGACAAGGAGTCTGTTTGCTGAGCGAAGGCAGCTTAGATTGGAGTAGGGAGTCATTAAGTTTTTTAGTGCTGGGGTATTCTCAGGTTGTTTAAGGATTTTGAAGGCCTCTATGAGTTGGGACTGGTGAAGAAGGTGTGGGAATTCTATCCATCTAAGCATTTTCAGGTTAGTACAATGGTGTGTTCTGTAGGGTAGGCCTGTAACGAACCTGGCAATGTGATTATAGCAGGATGAGAGCTTGGCCAGATCAGATTTGTTAAGGTGAGTGAGGACAGGAGAGGCATATAGTAGGGTAGAGAGAAGGTGTGAATGGGCTGTGGCTGCCCTGGCATTCGGGTAAGGAAGGCTTTAATTCTATATAGGGTCCCAAGTTTCTTGTTGACTGACTTAATGGCTTGGTTGATATGTATATCAAATCTGAGTTTATTGTCAATGTTTACTCCTAATAGCTTTGTATAGGTGTCTGGGGAGATGATGGTCCCATTATTGGATTTTATAGTGAAGTTTTCAGTCGGAGATCTATTGGTTGGGTAGAAGAGAAGTAACTTGGTTTTGTTTGGATTTAAGATCAGGAGATGGTTGGCAAGCCAGTTTTCGACTTTGGTGAAGCTATGTTGGGTGGTAGTTAGTAGATTTGCAAGAGAGGCATTGGAACATATTATAGTCGAGTCATCTGCATATTGAATGCAGGTGGCTTCAGGGATGACTGTTTGGATGTCGTTTATGAAGACTGAAAAGAGGAGAGGTCCTAATATGGAACCTTGAGGAACTCCTATGGTATTTGGTAGTAGGCAGGAGAGCTTGTTTTGCCACATTACTACTTGTTGTCTCCCAGTGAGGTAAGCTTGAAACAAGTCAAGGGCTGGAGTATCTAGATACAGGGTTGTTAAAGTATATAGAAGTAACTGATGGTTTACCATATCGAAGGCTTTCGATAGGTCCAGGAAGAGAGTGGAGGATATTTTATTATTATCTATATTTTATTTTTATTTGCAACATATGAATAGAAGGACATAGCATAGTTGTGTAAAATCTTACCATAACTATAGATGTCCTTCTCTTCTATATGCTGCAGTATTAATTACCCCCTGCCTTCCCCCTGATGCTTACCTGTTCTGCTGGCGACATGTTTTCTTACCTACGCTCAGGCTGGTGCTTGGCGTCATTCAGTTCTGAGGTTGGTACGTGTTGACGTCTGTGGTTATACCCTATGTCTCTTTATGGCTGACATATGCGCGATGATGTACGGCATCGCATGTACCTTACAGTAGCATTTAGGCTTTTGTATACTGGCCGGACGCATGAGTCAGCAGAAGGCGAACTCCCCAAATGTGATGAATACTGCAGCATATAGAAGAAAAGGAAATCTATGGTTACGGTAAGATTTTACACAACTATGCTTTCAGATCACTGCCCTTTGGTCTCGCCAAATGCATAACAGTGGTAGCAGCTCACTTGAGACTCCAGGGATTCTGAGTGTTTACATATTTAGATGACTGGCTCATTACCACCCTGACCAGGCATCTACTAAGAAGAGCAAGAGATCGTATTCTAAAGATTTGTTCTCATCTGGGGATAACCATGAATTACTCAGTTACAACCAACTCAAACTTTAGAATTCATAGGGGAAGTCTTCAACACAATATCAGTGACAGGTTCTCGTCCTTTCTCAAGACTACAGAATATCAGATTCTAGGTCAAGAAAATAATTCACAGTACCAAAATTTCAGCCAGATTGATCCTTCAAGCCTTGAGGTCATTGTTAGCTGCCATAATCTTAGTTCCTCTAGCAAGGTTTTTTATGAGAATTTTTCAATGGATGCTAGCAACACAGTGATCGATTCTTTACCAGTGCATGTCAGCACAAAAAAGTATCACTCCGACATGCAGGAGATACTTCTGGTGGTGGATTCAGTCAGGTTAGGTTCTACAAGGCCGTCCTTTCATTCTCCCTCAACCCAAGGCCATAGTGACCACGCATGCTTCCCAGATTGGTTTGGGGGGGGCACTTCCTGGAGAAAACAGTCCAAGGCACTTTATCCCTCTGAGGAGACCAAGTTGCATATCAATGTCCTAGAGATGAGAGCAGTGCTCTTAGTGTTGCATGCCTTCCAGGAAGCTCTCCCTTTAGGGACAATTGCGATTCAAACAGACAATATGTCAGTAGTTTGCATGTATTGGTTTCTCAAATTCCATGAATAGCCAGACAGCCAATGCTCTCTTCCCCTATTCGTCATATTCTTTTATCTTCCTGTAAGCCTTCTGCAAGAAAGTTTTGCACCACTAAATGGAAAAGGTTCATTCGCTGGGCACAACAAAAACACATTGAACCTTCCTCAGCTCCTGTACGTAGTATACTTGAGGGAGCTGGTTCCTCTACAATTTTAGTTCAGGTAGCACAGCAATCTCTTAATTTTCTTATTGGATTTGAAAATTCTTCAGTGGCTTCTAAACTTTGTAAAGCATTTTTGAGAGGTACACTCCTGCTAAGACCCCTCTATAAAGATCCTATCCACCAAGGGATTTGAACTTGGTACTGCAGGCCTTAACTCCTTCATCTTTTGAACCAGCAGCTAAATGTGATTTTAAGTTCCTAACCTGGAAAACTATCTTTCTAGTCACCATTACCTCTGCTAGAAAAATTTCAGAGCTTCAAGCATTGTCCTCTAAGCCTTCCTACTTGATCTTTCATAAGGATAGAGTCATATTACATACCAACGCGTCTTTCATTCCTAAGGTGGTGTCAGAATCGAATATCAATCAGTCCAATAATTTGCCAGTTTTCTTTTCTAAATTTGCAATGATGAATAATATGTATATAAAAAAAGGCTAACAACGTACTGGTGTAAAAAAAAAAAAAAAAAAAAACAACAAAAACCTTCACACAAACAGCAGATTAAGTTAAATGCATGTGCAAGTCCTGGAATTAATGAGCGATAGTTTAGAAGGGGTTTTGAAAAGAAAAGGGTTAATGCCTTGATTTTTGGAAGGCATGTGATATTAAAGGGATGATATAAATTGTAAGTTGAATTAAACAACTTGGCCTGATGAAGTTCAATATGAATGAAAGCACTTGGCAACTGTTTTTTTAAGTATTTTTATTAAAGTAAATAACTGAAACAAACGAATGGGTCTGGAACGAAGCAAGTGTAAAACAGTGTAGTCCACAAACTGTAGAAACAAATAAAATCAGCAAAGTTTATTGTCCAACAGATAAGCGCTTTCGCTGTAAAAGCTTCTTCAGATCTTTAACAAATTACCAAACGTGGTTTCAAATATATCCAAGCCCTTAAATCAGTTGGCCTATCAAATAGATTAAATGCTAATCAGCATCTTAAAGGGAAAAAACATTTGATAAGGCATAATATACCAAAAATATATATATATGCATAAAACGTATATATAAAATTCTACTAAAAACACCTGATCAAACAATAAACACAGAAAAAAAAATTTTAAAAGCAAAAAATAAAAATCAACAAAAAGTTTTATATATATATATATATATATATATATATATATATATATATATATATATATATATATATACATGAGTTCCCAAGGAACCCCATAATGCTTTGGCGAAGCATGTTAGTTCGTTTGGGAATATGCATAAGTTTTTATTTAGGGTTCTTGAGGTTATAATTCCAACCATGAGGGGAGGTGACATCAGGACTCACACGGAGAGTAAGGAGAGTGATTGGATAGTTTTATTGAGAGCAGATAGTGGATCAGGACTCAATGAAAGAGCCTCAATTAAACCTAGGTTGAGGAAACGTAGAAATGTTAGATGAAAAATATATATACATATGTATTTCTTGGTCACATTCCTTGGGAACTCATGCATATATATGTGTAGATATATATATATATATATATATATATATATATATATATGTATATATATAAAACTTTTTGTTGATTTTATTTTTTGCTTTTAAAATTTTTTTTCTGTGTTTATTGTTTGATCAGGTGTTTTTAGTAGAATTTTATATATAGGCTTTATGCATATATATATATATATATATTTTTGGTATATTATGCCTTATCATATGTTTTTTCCCTTTAAGATGCTGATTAGCATTTAATCTATTTGATAGGCCAACTGATCTAAGGGCTTGTATATATTTGAAACAATGTTTGATAATTTGTTAAAGATCTGAAGAAGCTTTTACAGCGAAAGCGCTTATCTGTTGGGCAATAAACGTTGCTGATTTTATTCGTTTCTATATTTTGTGGACTACACTGTTTTACACTTGCTTCGTTCCAGACCCATTCGTTTTTTGGGTTATTTACATTTTGTGTTTTTGGGCAGGAACGTTTACCTGGTTTGGCAGCGGTTGTGCTTTTCTTTCATTTTTATTAAAGTGTTTTGGCTGTTTGTGTGAAAGATGAATATATATTACATTTGTTGGATGTTCACAGACAATTATGTTTTTACTTATTTAGAACAAAAGAAATTAGAAAGAAGGATCAATTGTTTGTGCTTTGCGGATGCTAAATTGGGAAAAACAGTCGCAAGGGTAACCTTAGCCAGATGGCTAAAGGATTGCATATCATTTATCTGCAACAAATTGGGACTATCCTTACCAAGGCCTTTAAGAGCCCAATCAACTAGGTCCATGGCAACTTCTTCAGTGTTTCTACCTAGAGCTTCCATGGATGACATATGTGCGGCTGCAACTTGGGTAAATCCTCATACTTTTATCACTTATTGCAAATTGGATTTGGTCTCAAAGGGAAGAGCAGCCTTTCAGTCAACTGTGCACAGGAATATCTGGGATTTTAGCTGGGGGCTCTGTTCCAACAGTTACAGATAGAATGAAAATTGACAGCATCAAATAAAGAAGTTATATACTTAACATAAAGTTCCATTTGTGTTGTCCATTATCAGTCTTCCTCAGTTTCCCACCCATCAAGCACCCAACCCCATTTCATTAAGAATTTCAGGAAGAATGAGAGACTATGAGGACACCACAATCCTTAATATTGAGCTCCAGGTATGGCCTTTCTCTCAGGAAAGTTATTGCATCTTTTCACTTTAAAACAGCAGAAGATATCTGAGGTATGTGAGGGATTAGTCATTAGGGGTAAGGGAGGAGCTCGAGAGTATTTTGGTGGCCACGAGCTTTAGTAATGGCTGAGTCAGATCCGAGGATCGGATCTGAACCAACAGTTGAGGAAGAATGAAAATGGGCAACACAGACAGAACATATTATGGTAAGTACATAACTTTTTTTCAGATGCATGTTTGTTTTGTTTTTTTGCAAAGAGGAAAGTCTTTGACTTCAGTATTTGAAGATGTACATAATTTTCTGTGTTAGTATTAAATAAATAGGTTTTGGTGGGTATTGGGGGTTTGTTTGTTTTTTTTGTTTGAGGGCTTTCAGTAAAACACAAAGTTTTGTAAGATGTGACATAGGTTCAAATGGATATGACAAGAAACAACTATGTAAAAGTTCACCCTGTCAAACAGTGTATGCATGTATCACAAAAGCTGGAACTAGACATTTAACAAAAAAGGTGTTATACATAAAAAGTGGGAATAATAGCTTTTTAATACAATGATGACTTTTGTACTGTCTTTAAATGTTAATGGTCTCACAAATAAATATGAAAAAGAAAGAATACCGTATTAAAAATGTAGAGTGCAAATAGCTATGTTACAGGAGACACTTAGAAATAACTGAACATGTGAATCTGATGAAGAAGGATTTTCATGATGGTTATTAAGTGGAATATCTGGGATAAAGGAAAACAGGAGTACCTATATTAATTGCAAGAGGAGCTCCAATAGTGATAGAAGATGATAAAAAGGATAATAATGGCAGATTTGTAGTGTTGAGGGCTTACTGGCAAGAGAGGAAGATTACACTGTCATGTATTTATATTTCAACTAAAATTGCTATAATGGAGCTTAAGAAATTTCTGGGAGAAATAATCTGTTTTCAGCAAGGAATGTTACTTATAGATGGGGACTGGGATTTGATTTGCAGCACTGAAGATGTGTCTGAGGGGCTTAGAAGGGAAAGTATAATAAAGGAGGGTACTCTTTTGAAGAAATTTATTAAAATATTTGGCTTGGAAGATGTAAACTCAGTAATAGGAGTTGAGTGAATTTGCATATTATTCCCCAAGATATAAAAACTGGGCTAGGCTAGATAGAATTTACATTTCACAGGAATATGTGCATTTAATTGAAGGCCTTGATACGCACCCAATAACTATTTCAGATCATGCACCAATAATAACTAAAATAAAAGCACAGGGTAATGAAATAAAAATGTGACACTGGCTTTCCCACATATCTGATGAAAAGAGAGGAATTTAAGGAATGGGTAGTGGAGATTATTCAGGAGATTTTTGAGAGGATAGAAATTACTTCTGAAAATATAGCTACTGAGTGTGATAAAATTAAGGTGGAGTTTAAAAATAGGGTGGAAATAAGAGAAAGGGAGCTATGGTTAAGAAGTAACAAGAATTATTTAGAGGAATTAACAAATGTTAAAAGTATTGCAGAATAGGGGGAATCTCACAGAACAAGAGGAGGATTAATTGCAGAATGCTAAGCAGACAAGGGATCATCTCTGTAATATACACGAGTTTAGAAAGATTGCTGTTAAGCAACTGTTTTTTGATGACACTAGAGTACAAAAACTTTTAGCACAACAACTCAGGCAACAAAAAGTAGAAAAGGCTGATGTCCTTCTATTCCTGTGTTGCAGTATTTTTGGTGTGGGATTTCCTGCCTTCGGGCGACTCGTACGTCGGCTCCTATACAAAAGCTTTAGCTTGGCTGTTGCAGCTGCATGGGATGTCACACATAGGGCCATAAACCAGGGACCTTAAGTATGACATCCGAACGTACAATCCTCAGAACATTTCAGCTGCAGACGACTTTGCATCTTACGATCGCTGTTCAGACGTCTGATCGACTTTGGATAAGTAACCCATTGGGTTTTTGCATTTCTAATTTTTTTACCAGTCTTTCGCATTGATTAGGCTTGATTGATGTAGCTTTCAGCTGATTTCAGGGAAAAAGAGAAATTGCCAATGCAGGCACCAAATTCCTCATAAGGACACCCATGACCAATGCATTTTCTGCTTAGGCCGGGAACACGACCATAATGCCTGGCCTATTTGTAAATCTTTAAAATGAACGTACCTCCTAATGCTAAAGTACAGCTATCAGTAACAAGTAAAAACAGTACTCATAATGAAGCGCTGTACAACAATGGCCAATGAAGTACGATCCTCTTGAGAAATAAGTAGCGTAATTAAATGATATAAAACTTATAAAAGTGCAGCATATATATAAAGACTTGCATGAATTTCCAATGCTTCAATTGAATGCACTTGCAAGATATCTACGCTGTGAATGCAGTTACACTGTAGCGAAATGATGGTTTCGAGGTGTCCAGTCTTTCAAGTCTGATATACAAAGTATCCACACTGAAGATGTAGTAGCTGCTGTAAAACTATAGCAAACTGTAATTACAACTTAACCAGTCAAACAGTTCAAATAAGAGCTTCTGGCTTTAGTGGCAGTTAAAATCCTTTTATTGTAGAAAAAAATATTAAAATCTTCATTTTGAGTTAAAATCTTGGTATAGAATAAAACAGTCCCTCTATTCCAAACTATAAGCGCTTTCGGTATCTTCTTGAGATCGTAGAGATTGGGACTAAAAGTTCATTTTTATAGTTCTTACTTCCTTTACTGTTGGAAGAATCATTCAATCATCACGCTGTCAGTTAGCTGTTTGAATGCACCAAACAGCTAATTGATAACATGGTGATTGAATGATTTTATTCTATACCAAGATTTTAACTCGACGTGAAGATTTTAATAATATCTTGGATATCTTGTAAGTGCATTCAATTGAAGCATTGGAAATTCTTGCAAGTCTTTATATATATGCTCCACTTTTATAAGTTTTATATCATTTAATTACGCTACTTATTTCTCAAGAGAATCGTACTTCATTGGCCATCATTGTACAGCACTTCATTTTGAGTACTATTTGTAAATCTTTTGTGCCTAAGGCCTTACATAGTCATCTGGCAGCTTTAAACCTTTACTTAGAAAACCAATGCCTCAAACAGCTGGCTCTCAGGATGGATCCTGCTTTGGAGGCCACCCAAGAACCTCCGTGTAAGAAGGCCAAGATGCCTAGGCCTTCATCGCCTGCCACTTCGCACCCGGATGCCCCGCCAACTACCGATGTAGGAGTTGAGCGCTCAACAGATCCATTGGCGCCATCGACCTTCCTCATGGAGGCCGATGCGCAGCCGACGACCGGCACGTCCATGGAGCTTTCTCAGACACTGACGCCTGCCGATGTCGAGGGGGAACCAGATTTGGTGGTTCCTTCGACTGGGATCCAGACTTAGGATACAGCCGCTGCCAAACCCAGCTCTAGACCAACTTCAACCAAAAAAAAGCAGAAAACAAAACACATTATGCCTGCTTCTGAAGGCCCTCCAGACTGGGAGGCCTTCACCTCTTCTCTTATGCAGGCATTTATGGCCCTTAGGCCTTCTGCCTCACCCAGAACTACGTTGCCTCTGCTAAGCCCTAGGCCTCCCTCTGCTTCTTTCATTCCCATGGCTCCCCTGCTTGAGGAAGAAGAACATGAATCTACCTACTCTTCCTCGGATTAATCCATCTCTTATGCATCCCAGATTGCTTCTCCCAAGGAGTAATATTTTCCTGATGAGGATTCTGTAGAAGGGCATTCTCCACCTGAAGACCTTACATTTGTTGAAACCATCACCAAAATGAAAGACTATTTCAAATGGGATACTTCCCAAATGACAGAAACCCTAAAAAGACACTTTGAACTGCTGCAAGTGGAGACCCCTCCCCTACAGCTGTACCCCCCTGTTTTTCCTGCATACTTGGATGCCTTTACTGCAACCTCTAGAGCACCTGACTCACAGCCTTCTGCACCTAAGTACCCTGACCACTTCTACAAGGTGCCAGAGGAACAAAAATTCCTCATAAAGCCACCCTTAGAAGACCCAGTAGTGATTGCCACTGCCCCTGATAAACAGTCTAGGTTGTTACCTTCTGCCTCCCTATTACCCATGGATAAAGATAGCAAATCCACGGATAGGATAGGCAAGAAGATATACACTTCCTCCACTTTGGCCTTCAGAGCCATTAACTATCAAACACACATGACCAAATATGCCCTGGACTTAGTATCCCAAGCCACCTCTATGCTGACTTCAATTTCTGACAGTCCCATTAAAACGGATATCTCCTCCAAATTGTCCTTAGCAATACAAGTGGCTAGACACTCCATAAGATGCAGCTACAATGCTGCAGAAGCTTCTGCTTGCTGTTCAGCATCTGTCCTTAGGAGATATTCTCGGCTTAGACTACAGAATCTGCCAGAGGACTTCATGTCCAAAATCTTGGACGCCCCCCTGGATCAAAATTTCCTCTTTGGAAAGCAGTCTGCAGACCTATTAGACCTATTTAAGAATCTGCAAGAAAAAAGCAAAGAATTACAGGATATTATCCCCTATACCCAAATTTTATAGGAACTACCCGGCTAAGACTACCTTTGTTAGGCATAACCTGCATTCTGCTGCCTTCTCCTCCTTCTCTAGACCCAGAAGAAGAACTAGAAGACATTCCTCATCCAGGCCCACTGGCCCATCTCCTCAGCCTAGACGACCCTTTCAGGACAGGGGAGGTTCTAATAATGCGTGACTGCCTTGCCCATCTGTCCCTCTCAGCTCACCTTACCCACTGTCTCCCCTTCTGGGAAAAAAATCACCACAGACCAATGGGTATTAACCATTACTCAAAAAGGATACTTTCTATCCTGGAATCATATTCCCCCCTGGAAGGGCATTCCATTTCCCCCCAAAAACCAATGCCATCTCTTTCTACAAATTCTGACAAGAAGGAAAGGGATTCTACTCCCATCTGTTTCTGGTCCCACGAAAGGAGGGGCACTGGAGACCCATTTTCGATCTCTCCTTCCTAAACCTTTACCTGCAGGTACCCTCCTTCAAAATGCTGTCACTTCCCACTCTCTTACCTCAAATGCTTTCTTGGTCACCTTGGACCTAAAAGATGCTTACCTGCACATTCCCATCAGGGACTCACACAGACGTTTCCTGTGTTTCTCTGGCCCATCCTCATACTTCCAATTTATGGCCTTGCCCTTTGGTTTATCCACTGCCCCAAGAGTGTTTACAAAGTGCCTAGCTCCAGCTATTGCCTTCTGCAGGATCCAAGGAATCCAAATTTACCCATATCTGGATGACATCCTTATCCTAGCACAGTCCGAAGAGTCCCTCTTAAGACATC
This sequence comes from Protopterus annectens, assembly GCF_019279795.1. Classification (NCBI taxonomy): domain Eukaryota; kingdom Metazoa; phylum Chordata; order Ceratodontiformes; family Protopteridae; genus Protopterus; species Protopterus annectens. Next base: position 300,391,884 of record NC_056742.1, on the reverse strand, counting down.
TACACTTCACTATGTCCCTTCTACAAAGTCTAGGGTTCACCCCAAACCTGAAGAAGTCCTCCCTGAACCCAGACAAGACAAGATATTCCTAGGTTGCAGAATCCATACGAAGTGAATGAAAGCCTTTCTCCCACAGGACAAGGTTTTATCTCTAACTTCCCACTTCCAGGAAGTCTTGCTCTCCCAGGCAGTCACTGCAAGGCAATTCCTTCGACTCCTGGGATTGATGATCGCAACCATTCCCATGATGTCATTGGCCAGAATGCATATGCGAAAACTGCAATGTACCTCAAAAATATCTGGTCAAAACACCAGAGTCACTTGGAACAAGTTATCCCCCTTCTTCCCCATTTAAAGAAGGAAATCATTTGGTGGATCCAACAAGTGCAACTAAGCCCGGGGCTTCCACTACAGCCCCCCTCAACCCACACAAATATTGCATACAGATGCCTCAGACTTAGGTTGGGGAGCCACCTTGCACTCTTACAGAGTCCAAGCCCAGTAGCAACCTCCCATGAAAACCAAACACATCAATGTAAAGGAGATGACAGCAGTTCTTTTAGCTCAACAGGCCTTCATACCCCTACTGCTACCTTGTCCTCTTCTGATAGTGACAGGCAATACCACAGTAATGTGGTGCAGCAACAAACAAGGAAGTACCAAGGCAGCGCCTTCATCATTTTTTTGGTTGAAGTCTCAAGGCATACCAAGTGTGCAGGCTAGCCCTACTAATTTGGGACTTAGTATCCAAGCACAACCTATCACTGCAGGCCAGCTACATCCCTTCACAGGAAAAGCAAGCAAGCAGACCTCCTGAGCAGAAGATCCTCTCCACAACACGAATGGATGCTGGACAGGACGGTCTTCCTAGACATAGTCCACCGGTGGGGCACTCCACAAATAGACCTGTTTGCCTCCCCCCAGAACAGGCAGCTGCAGACCTTCTGCACAAAGTCTTACTCCCCCCAAGCCTGGAGAGTAGACTACTTCAGTTTCACCTGGGAGGGGAAGTTCCTTTACGCCTCCCCCCCTTCCCTCTGATTCAGAAAGACCTTCTGAAAATCTGGAAGGACAAACCAAAAATCTTGCTAGTGACTCCCTACTGGCCAAGGCAGCACTGGTTCCCTCTTCTACACAATTTAGCCAAGGGAAATCACTGCAAGGTACCCCACAAAGTGGACCTTATGACACAAGACAAAGGAAGTCTCCTACACCCACACTTGAAAATGCTATTCCTGACTCTGCGGGTGATAAATTACTAATCCTATTCAGACACCACTATTCAGAGGACGTGCTATTAGTCCTGAGGGAGGCCAAGAAACCCACTACTAGAAAATCATACCTTGGTAAATGGGAAAGATTTACTCAGTGGTATCTGGGAGAGGAACGGGATCCTTACGAGGCTGACACCCCCCTAGTCCTTTCATATATGTGTTGACTTATAAAGGCTGGACTTTCCTATTCATCAGTGAAAGTGCACCTTTCCGCATTGTCAGACTGCTTTCCTTTAGAGCCTCCCTTGTTAGCCAGGCTACTTGTGAAACCTTTCCTTAAAGGGATATTATACATCAGACCACCTAAGAAGCCTATTCCTCCTCCATGGGACCTGAACTTCATCTTGGAAAAAACTCTCCCAGCTCCCCTTCGAACCGGCTAATACAGCCAATCTACAGTTTTTTACTTAGAAAACAGTACTGTTAGTGGCTATTAACTCTGCCAGAAGGGTTTCTGAGCTACAAGCCTTAATGGCATGCTCACACTGAGGACTAACCCCTCCTTCATGCCCAAGGTAGTCAGTAACTTATCTCTAAATTAATCCATTCACCTACACAATTTTTCCCCTCTCCCACTAACGAAGAAGAGAGGATACTCCACTCCCTAGATGTCCACAGGCAACTGAAATTTTACCTCAACAAGACTAAAGACATTAGGAAATCCAAGCAACTGTTTGTATCTTTCCACCCCAGGGCATTGGGCAAGGCAGTCACCAAACAGACCATTGCATCCTGGATTAGAAAGGCAATCTGTTTCTGCAACTCACACCATGGAAAACCCCCTCCAGTTGGGGTTAAGGCACACTCCACAAGAGCAGTGGCCACTTCCAAGACCTTCCAAAAAGGCATGGACACAACTTCCATTATGGAAGCAGCTACATGGTCCACTATCCACACTTTAACCAAATATTACAAATTTGACCAAATCTGCAAAGCACGTGCAGGATTTGCCAGGACAATCCTACAAGGCTTTGTGGAATCATCTTCTGCATCCGCCACCCTTTCATCAAACTAAGCTGTGGTACTCTCCCACACCAAGAATAATGCAGCATAGGAATAGAAGGACATAGAATAATTGTGTAAATCTTACCATAACCATAGATGTCCTTCTCTTCCATGTTGCAGTATTCCTTCCCACCCACCATTCCCCCTCACAGACTCTACCAGTCTAACTGATGCCTCTCTCCATTACAGAAGAGACCCAGCACATTATACATGTCACCTTTGGCAGCCTGTCCTGTTGGGCCATCTACATTGCCTGCTTAGCTTCAAGTTCTGAGGATTGTGCGTGCAGACGTTATACTTAAGGTCCCTGGTTTAACGTCATACTTAAGGTCCCTGGTTTATGGCCCTACATGTGATATCCCATGCAGCTGCAACAGCCAAGCTGAAGCTTTTGTATAGGAGCCGACATGAGTCACCTGAAGGCAGGAAATCCCACACCAAGAATACTGCAACATGGAAAAGAAGGACCTCTATGGTTATGGTAAGATTTTACACAACTATTCTTTGCCAAGCTTAGGGAGCCTATAACAAGGAAGGTAACTCAGAGACCCTGTAGAGGTATTAGAAATATTTCAAAAATTCTATGAAAGTCTGAAAATTAAGAAAAGATAAAAAAATGGAAGTGTTTATGGAAGAATTAAATATGACAAGGTTAGAGGTTGATGAGGCTCTGTTACTAATGGTTAGAATAGGAGGTGGTGAGATAAAAGTGGTGATGTATAACCAATCTACAGGAAAATCCCCAGGAAGCGATGTTATTCCTGTGGAAGTTTGGAAACTAGGAGGGAAAAAAAACCCAATAAAGATCTGGAAGGGTTTGTTTAACAGTATTTTAAGAGGATGAGAAGTACCAATATCCTGGAACAAAGTGGTGGCAGCTGTAATACCTAAAGAGGATAAAGATCCATCAGATCCAGCTTTATACAGGCCCATTTCAATACTAAACTATGATTATAAAGTGTTCATGTCTATAATGGCTAAAACGATGGCAAACATGATGCCAAAATTGATAGATATGGATCAGTGTGGTTTTGTGGAGGGGGTGGCAAACATTTGACAACATTAACAGAACACTGATGATCCAGAGGGAAGCAGAATATAAGAAAATTCCATTGTTGTTGGTGGGTCATAATGCAGAGAAAGCATTTGACAGAGTAAGTTGGGACATTATGAGCAGGGCAGTGGAAACATTTGCATTTCCTGAAAAAATTATAAGGTTCATTATGAGGATATATGAGGGATCAGAGGCAAAAATTAAAGTGGATGGTGTCCTCTCTGATAATTTCTACTTGAGCAGAGGAACCAGAAGGTGGGTGCTCTTTCTCTTTTGTTACTTGCATTATATTTAGAACCACTGGCAAAGAAAATAAGGAACTCAGAAATTCCAAAATATAATTGCTGTGGTGGCCAAGAAAAGCTGGTTCTATTTGCAGACAATATTTTATACCTGACAAAACCAGAAAAAGACATTAGTGTTGTGGAACATTTTGAGACCGGTTCATATCTTTTTGGGATACAAAATTATTGAAGCTAAAACAAAGGCAATAATGATAAATTATGTACCCACTTATGAATTGATTCAGCAACATCCATATTTATGGGGACATGATAAAATTAAGTATTTAGAACTATGGATTAAAAATGATTCTGGTGTGGCAGCTAAGGATATGTGGGAAGAGACTAAATAAAATTCAATACAAAAAATGAGAAAATTGAAGCTTTGTTATATGGATAGGGATAATAAGATACAAGCAGTTAAAATGTTTTTAGTCCCATTAGTCTTATAACACAGGTCAGGCATATTTTTATCGAGCAGAGGAGAAGTTGTAGATAGCAATTAATAAAGAGCTGAAGAACTTTATCTGGGAAGATGGCAAGAGTCAACTGGGATGAGTGGATTCTTCTAGTAGAACAAGGCAGATTGGGATTACCTGATTTGGAGGGGTATTTCAGAGCTGCACAGTTAAGGCCCCTATACATAGCAGAAGCAGAAATCTATAATTAAAAGTAGAAAGAGGGATGTTGATGAAATAGGGAGGAAGCTGAAGAAACAAGGAGAGACTGGGATTTTGTATGTAGGCCTTTAGAACAATAATCATACAGAATATTATATCTATAAAGTAGCAGAAAGTAAACATGGGAATGGAGAAAGGATATTCTGCCAATAGGGGTGACTGCAGTTAGTGATATAGACAGTAGGCAAGTGGGGACTAAAATTTAATGGAGAAAACTGACAAAGGAACAAGAGTATTGGGAGCAAATAACTAGAGAGGGAAAGATGATAGAATGGTTAGACACCAAGAATTTATTTGGATTACAGGTTAGAGATTGCCTTTCCTATCAAGGATTGATATCAGAGTATAGGCAAACAGAAAGGAATAGGGGGGTCCTAAATAAAAGACCAGCACTGGTAGAGATTTTAGTACAATCTAGAAAAGAAGCTAACATTAAAAAAGGAGTAATTAGTAGACAATATAAAATATTGCATTATAACTATAAGAATCAGTCAGAGGAGGTTAGAAAAGATTGGGAAGAGAGACTGGATAAGCAATTTACAAAGAAACAGTAGGAGGATATATGTATGTCTCCCAAATGTGCAAGAAAATATAGAAGATTTAGGATTTTTGCTTGGAAATGTTTACATAGATATTTTTATACCCAAGTAGATTCCAGAGAATTTTTCCTGAGGTAGACAGCAAATATTGGAGGTGTGACAGGGAAGAAAGAGGTAATTGGGAACATAATTTCTGGGAGTGCGGTGAGTTGGCGGATTTTAAGGATTCACTGCAAGATGCTGGGAGGGCAGATTGGTATGATGAGGGAAATGATTTTTCTGAGCTATGGTACAGAATCGGAATTGCCTAGGCATGATAAGGCCTTACTGTGGCTGCCAAAAAAGCAATTACTACAAAATGGCAATTAAAATCTAAACCAGCTATACTAGAAATAGTGAATATAGTAACAGAAACAACTGGAATTAAGATATTTAGAAAAGGGTAGGAGCAAACTACATAGGAAAAATGTGAATTGTGAGAAACAATATCTACAATGGAAGAATGAGGTCTAAAAGAAGGCAGGACTTAAATGAGCTTTGTAATGTTTGACTGGAATGATTGGGTTTATGATTTAAAATGCTTGCAACTATGATTGTGTTGTTGTGATTTTTTTTCATTTATATAAATGTATGATTGCCTATGTAGTAAGTGACGGCTAAATAAAGATGTTTCTCATTAAAAGAATAAACAAGCAGGAATTGAATACTTTATGTAATGTTGCTTAGGTTATATGAGGTATAGCAATATATGTGAAGTATAATGTTTGTAAACTTGAACTTGTTAATGCAGTTTGATTACTTTTACATAAATGTAAATTTGCCAGTGTCACAAGTGATAATTCAATAAAGGTGTTTAAAAAAGAGGAACGTTTTTGTAACTGAAACTAGTCTGTTCTGTTTAACTTGAGAAGTTGTTCAAGTAAAGAATATGAAATTTTGTATGTGTTGGACATTTTGTGTTTGGATTTCTTTACTTTCTGGTCTTTGTACCTCTTTTGGGGTAACATGCATTCTTTAGTTGTTGAAGAGGGAGAATAGTTTAATGAATTAGATTTGATAGATAAGGACTTCACTTATAAAAATCATGCTTATGTGCTTTAGGTACAAGACGTTTTCTAGAACTGACCATGTGCAGTGTTCAGGCACTTTACATCAGTGGATAGCCCATTGGGAAGTGTTACCAGATAGCTATTCACAGATTATTATCCATTGACTTTTCATTTGTTGCCCAGTTGGATTCATCCACCCTGTTTATGGAGGCTGAAAAAAGTTTTTTAAAATGCTTAAACCCTGCATCTATTATTCCAAATTTATGAGAGGAGATTAGAGAGAGAAATTTAAAGGACATAGTCATTTAACAATAAAGAAATCGATAATGCAGGAAGTATAGTGATGGCAACCTAGTTTACAGAAGCAGAAGAAACTGAAAGATGCAGAAAGGGTGAGCACAGGGTTTAGAAACAGGGTAAGATGATAGAAAGTGTAGGTTAGAGGCTGAAAATTGAGGATTTGTTGCAAAAGCTTATCGAGATTCATCCCGAAGAGTTACGGTAGCACTCTGTGGCCCTGTGTCCATGGACTATTAAACATGTAGCATTCAGATTAAGATTAAATCAAGTAAAAATTCATTCTCAGAGTTTAAGACTCCAGTAGGTAAGCTAACCTGTAACAGAACAGAAAATGTCAAAAGTTTTAGGATATAATTACAAGGGCTATGTAATGTCTGAGAGGGGTTAGTTAGGGGAAGAAAGTGCAGAGACTTTTAGATGGCTTGAGGCTTTTCAGTCTGTTAGAAGTTTAAAATGTGTACTTTATGAGCCAGAAAACAGCAGAGGAGGTTGCCTATCAGCTGAAGAAGTTGACCAGAAAGGCTATAGTGCCTGATGGCTTACCATCTGGAATGTGTAAACAAGTGGATAAAGTGATGAGCTAGGACTTTTTTTGAGTAATGTGTTACAGTGAAGATAACGGGAATGGCTCTTGTAAATCTGCTGCTACTACAATATTATTAAAGTGAGGGAATTGAGGGGAGTGAGCCTGCTTCCGTAACAGTACTCTCTCTAGGTAAAATTATAAACTTAGGGATTTAGGCTGAGCATGCACATGTGATAGAAGGAGGTTTAGTTTTGGTAGACCAATGCTGTTTTATAAAGGGCTGAAGAATGCAAAATGCTATCTATAGGGCATTATGGTTAGCTGATTATGCCTGTTTTAGAAATGCTCCTGCCTTGTTCTTTGTGTTTGATGTGAAGAAAGATTTTGTTAATTTGTATTTAGAATAGTTCTTTCCTGTACTGGCTAGATCTGGCTTTCAATTTGCTTGGTTTCAGATTTTGTAAAAAAAGTCTCCGATAGGGCATCTACATATTTTAAGGCAGACCAATTCAGTTGGCACAAAAAACAAGGCAGGTGTGCCCTTGTTGCTACTGTTTGATTTGGTAATAGAGCCCCAGGCTGTTCCTGTTGAGGACAGTTGGTCTATCATAGGAATTAGAAGTAGGTCAGATAGATCAAAAAGTCAGCCCCTTTGTTGATTACCTTTTAGTTTTTATGAACAATCCAACTCTTATTTTTCAGTTGTGGGAAATATTGTAAAAGTCATGCAAGTGGCAAGTAATCCAGTTAATAAGAGGAAAACTGTTCTAGCTTTTAACTCCTACCCAGCTGAACATGTAGAATTGTTTTCTCTAAATTAGGAGGGCTTTGCGACTAAATATATTGGGATAAAAATTAGGAGATCTAGGAAAGATATAAAGGAAATTTTGTTCTCAGATCTTTGAAGGGAGGTTAAGGAGTGTGTGGGCACATTGAGTTGACTTTCAATCCCCCTTGAACAACAAAAATATCTGGGTATAAGGGTGATTGTTTTCCTGAAATGGTTATATATATCTAGTATGGCTCAGGACATAGGTCCCCAAGGAAAATGTTGAACCATTGATTGGGAATGGTTATAGGGTTTATTTGATAGACTGCAAAGGTACACTTCCTTGTACATCATCATGGAGGACTTGTGATTTTGGTGGCTTAGGACTCCCTGATTTACCAAAGCCACACACAGTTGTTTGGCTGTAATGGTAGCACAAACATTTCCAATGCCATTGAAATAATTGGAGGTGTATCTCTTTTTGTCTTGACTGGTAGATCCTCATTTCATTGAGGAAGTGGAGTATCACCTTTTAGACCGTCTGTTATAGAACAGGGTACACTTAAAAGATTATGTCCCTTCCCTATGTTCTTGCACTCGAGAGTTTGCTAGCAATTTCTCTTGAATTGAAAGGAATCTGGTATACTTCTGCCACAGGGGTTTAAGGAGGACATTTCAGTTGTTTGAATCAGTGGGTGTATGTTAAGAGGCTAGTTAGATGGACGTTTAAGTAAAGCTGTCCACTGGTTTATGGAATTTAGAGGGCCATAGACCAACAGCCTGTGGGAAAATAAGAGACACGTAAGGGAAAGACAAGATTACAAATGTTAGAGGTCCTCAAGGACAGGTGGGAGTGTATGCCATGGGCAATATATAGATGGAAACAGTTTCACTTTTTCCTGTGTAGACTGTACAGTTTGGACTCTGTGCTTATCAGAGTGTCACCAGAAATCTGGTGGTGTGAAAGCACTGCTGTTGGGAAGAGGAGCACATGTTCTGGTCTCATAATGTATTACAGACCGTTTGACAAGAGATAGAAAGAGCACTGTGAGAAAGTTGAAGAGAAAGTATTAACTAAACTAAAAATGATTCTCTGTAGAGTGGATTTACATCCCCCTTGGAAAATTAATTGGGTCATGATATTATTTGCACAGAAATGTCTAATGTGCAGATGGAAATTATCTAGGTCAATAGTTCAGGACTGAAAAGACAGAGTACTGTTGGAAGTGAATGTCTTGTTTAGACTGATCACAGTCGTTTGATATTTGCAAAAGTCAAGATTAAAGTGGACAAAGTTTCCTTTGTCTTATTTGTCTTGAATAATTTGTTTACATGTACTCTACTTAGGTTTTGTTTCATCAATGGACATGCTTAGTTGTTTGAGCAATCTGCTTTTAACTATCGCATGTGATAACTATGAAGGATGTGAACAGTAACCAACAGGGGCAATGGGAGATTTGGATTTATACGTAGTCATGTTGTGTGTAGTTTTTTTATTTTTATTGTGTACATTTGTTAACCAGGTAAGCCCACTGAACAGAAGTATCCATTTTCTGAGATGACTCTGGAGCACTTTCTGGTAATAAATTGCTCAGAGTCACATAGAGGCTAATAGCGGACAGAGTTGAACCATGTAATGTTGGTTACAGGAAGCAGCTCATTAACAGTTCAGAGCCTTCATCCTCTGCACTAATTGCCCAAATATTACCACTAATTTTATTAATAGGGTTTTAAATAAAATTTGTCTTTTTTCATCAGGCATTAGAGATTAATACGAATATCTGTCACGGGTTGTATGTCAGCACTTGAAATTTGTATATCTAATACTTATTTTTAACTTTATGGTAATCATACTTTAGTTATGTAGTCATTTTGTTAAAAAAAAAAAAACTTACAGGGACAAATGAGAGAGATTTTTTTTTTTTTTTTTTTTTTAAGTTTGGGCCTGTACCAGGATATTGATTCCTTTTCTTCATCAATGCGTCCTTCCTTCACCACCTTCTGGAGCTTTTTGAAACTAGTCTTGGGTGGCTATTGCACTATTTAAGTCCATATAGCTGCTGTTTCTGACTTGTGTGTAGGTGAAGACTATAAACTGTTGGCTTACCTTATAGCCTGTAAGGTCTTCCTCCGTGGCACTTTCTTCTTTGGTTTCCAGTTAGGGATCCAGTTTCTCCTCGGGATGTCCACTTTATGTTTATTGTTCCCCCATTCATTCCTTGTACTTCGGCAGAATTAAAATTCTAACTTTAGAAAACTTATTTTGTTTTATAATGCAATTACCTCTTCCAGGCAAATTCCTGAGATGCAAACCGTATCCCCAAACATTTGCCTAATTAGTCAGATGTTCTTCGTGTTTCGCTGTTGCAGTCATCACATTTGGGCCTGTAGGTAGCCCTCAGCCGGCCTGAATACCAGAGTCTTCGGATTTCTGCATCAGATGCTGTCGCTTCTTCCTTGATGTCAGGTCGTCAGGGGTATAAAACATGCAGTCGATGCCATTACATCAGTCGTTCTTGCTGTGCGGTTCCTGAAGCAGAAGCAGTTCGCAAGTGCCATTCGGCCGACTCCTGAAATTTTCGTTTTCGAGTTTCAGACCCGAAGTCTTCAAAAAAGCTAAGTACCCCCATTGGGGATCCTTTTTTTGCTCTAACTGATGTCAGTAAAAGTTAATAGTTGTCTTACCTGTGGAAAGCAAATACCTCATAGAGATTTTCATTCTTACTGCATCCCCTGCTTAGGCCCAGACCACAACGTCTCTTGTTGTCAGTTTTGTGCCTTATTCAATGCCCGAACTATCCGTTGGGCTATTTTTGCAGCTAATTATTTTCATACTCATTCTGTGTACTCCGAAATGGCTTCGTCAAGCCATCTGACTACCGATCTTTGAAAAAAACGTAAGGATAAAGACAGAGACAGACCACATAGGTCCAAAACTGCCGATGACGCTTCCGTTAAACTAGTCACCAGTCTGCCAGTACTCAGTGAGGCGCTTTCGCAGCCCCTGATACCTGCTGCTTCTGATTTGCAGGCCTCTGCTGAGACCCATTCGGAGTCCGGGTATGCTGCAAGATGCTTCTGCGACTATGGAACCTGCGGATGTCTCTACCTTGGATGGGTCCGGAGCCTCTGGGCAGGCACCGGCTTCTGAGTGTGTATTCAGGCCTACAGACATTCATATTAAACCAACGCCATAGTTTTCATCCAGGCCTAAAACGCACACCATGCCTAGAAAACCGACGACCAAACCGCAGGCCCAGGCTCAGGCCCATATGCATAAAACACAAATGCTTAGAATGGCTGAAGACCTCATTACCTTGATTAGGGGAAGCCAGCCTTCCCCCTCTTAGAGACCTAGAACTGAGTTTCTTTCTGATTCTTCTGATCAGGAATCTGATATTTCTGCTCCTTCTGATTACCAGGATTTGCCCTTATCTACTTATGAGGATTCTGATGCAGAGGATTGCATTCTGCTTCCCCTCCAGAAGATTTTTCTTTTGGTGAAACCTTGCACACTGTTAGGGAGCATTTCCGCTGGGAAAGCCAGGATTACTTTGACTCCAAAAAGAGGCTTAGGAAATTCTTACTCCTATCTCAACATAGGCCTTTAGCTATCCCTCCTGTTCTGTACATTGTAGATGATGCTTTCTTGGAATTTAGCCTTTCCCCAGACACTTTACCTTCAGCTCCCAGAAAACCTGACCGGTATTACAGAGTACCTGACTCTCACAAGTTCCTCTTCAAGAATCCTTCTACGGATCCAGAAACCATTTCCCAAGGACCAAAAGGCATTAAGGCTACTGATGCCAAAAATCCTACCCCTTCTGATAGAGATTCTAGAGCCTTAGACAGATGGGGTAAGAAGGTATACACTTCTGCTACTTTGGCCATCAGGGCTTTAAATTGCCGGTTTCATTTGTTAAAGTATCATCTGCATGTTATGGGGCTACTTAAACAGAAAATGATGTTGACTCCTGACTGTACTGAACACAAAGAATTACAGGATTTAATGCATTCTGCAGAACGAGTTTGTAAACATACTTTGCAATGTGGTTTTGACGCTTCAGAAGCATCTTGCAGGGCTGCTGGAACAAAACTTGCCAGATCATGTAAAAGCTAAATTATTGGATGCTCCCTTAAACCAAGACTGCCTTTTTGGCAACAAAGCAGAAGAAGTCCTCAAAAGGATGGAGGAAAAAGCTAAATCTATGCAAACTGTTAAATATTTCCTAGTAGTACAGCCTCCCAGATTCAGTAGGCATTGGCCTTCTAAGAACTGGTCCTTTCCAGTCCCTTCTAGGCCTTTTCAATCCAAACCCAGGAACAGCAGACCACCTAGGCTACAGTCTCAGGCTTTGCACAAACCTAAGCAGTGGGAGGCTCCCACTTCCAAAGCAGGGAGTAGTAAGCCAACCCCCTATGCAAAAATGGCACAATGACTTAACCTTAACCCTTCGAAGCCCTGCTCTACTACCTGCTCCCTTAGGAGGAAAGCACGCCCTGCATGCAAAACTGCATGGGAACTCATTACCCAGGACAATTGGGTTTTGAACATAATTTCCCAAGGATACAGATTACAGATTCCACTTCCACACCCTACCAGCACCAAATGGTTGGCCAGACCTACGCCCAAATCAATGGGCGGAGGCCCAACAGCAGGTTCTCTCTCTCCTCAATATCAGGGCTATTCAGCCCGTCCCAGCAGAACAAAGGGGACAAGGCTTTTATTCGACTTTTTCTGGTACCCAGAAAAGACAACTCCTGGCATCCTATCCTGGACCTCTCTATTCTCAACAACTTTCTGGTAGTTCCAAAATTCAAAATGCTAACTCTGCAACAGCTTCTTCCCATGCCAGCCACGGATGCCTAGCTGGCAACCCTAGACTTAAAAGAAGCTTACCTGCACATCCCAGTAAGGGAATCGTGCACGAAATACCTACGCTTCAGGGCAGACTCCATGCACTATCAGTTCTCTGCACTTCCCTTTGGCTTATCTACTGTGCCCAGGGTATTAGCAAAGTGCCTAGCTCCAGCCATTGCATTTTGCAGACAGAAAAATATTCATATTTGCCCATATTTGAAGGATTGTCTGATTCTGGCAGAAAGCCAGGACTTGCTATTACAACACCTGGCATTCGTAAAGAAACTTCTAACATCACTGGGGTACACCATCAATGAAAATAAATCTCACCTAGTACCCTGCCAACAGATTGTATTCCTGGGAGCAAGCTTGAACACAACTTCCCAGATGGCATTCCTCACTCCAGAGAAACAAGTTTACTTGACAACGTACTTCAAGCTATTAGCCACAAAACCCCAGCTATCTGCAAGGAAAATACTGCAAGCCCTGGGGTTCATGGCATCTTGCATTTTACTAATTCCATATGCAAGACTGAATATGAGGAAACTCCAATGGTATCAAAAAAGCCTATGGTGTCAACATTCTCAGGACCTGGAAACAATGATTTCTATCATTCCTTGTATCATGACAGAGTTTCTTTGGTGGGCAGAGGCCTGCTACCACAACAAGGGACTCCCTTTCACTCTATCCCCTGCCGCCCAAACCCTAACAACAGACACATCCAGACTATACATGGGGGGGGCTCACATGGCAGGGCAGGGCAGTAAATTCAGGGCAAATGGAACCCGAGACAGATGCACCTGCATGTCAGTCAAAAAGAAAAGCTAGCTGTACAGAATGGTCTGACTGCCTTCAAAGACCATATTCTTCCAGGGCAACTATTGGTAAAGACAAGACACCACAGTTATGTGGTACATAAGCAGGGAGGAACCCACTCGTACCCTCTCTGCAGACTAGCCATGGCTCTGTGGAACACAGCCTTGAGCTACCAAGTATACCTGCAAGCTCAATTCCTGCCAGGCATACTAAATTCACTGGCAGACGACTTAAGCAGAAATCTCATGGACCCACACGAATGGAAACTAGAAGCAAAAATATTCAACCTCTTGAAAACAAATGGGGGACTCCAGAGATAGACCTGTTTGCCTCCCCTCAGAACTACCAATTGAACAATTTCTGCACAAGAACTCCCCACAGTCAAGCTTGGAAAGTGGATGCCCTGTCCTTTACCTGGGAAAGCCTCTCAGTTTATGCCTTTCCCCCTCTGCCTCTCCCCTTGAAGGTTCTATTAAAGATCAAACAGGACAAGCCAAGGACAATACTGATTGCACCAGACTGTCCACCCCAGCACTGGTACCCCCCTCCTGCGCAGTATGGCACTTGCCTCAGACCCCTTCCCTGCTGTCCCAGCAGGTGGGCCAGGTTCTGTCCCCTCAGTTTCAAACCCTGAACCTGGCAGCCTGGCCAGTTCCTTGAGCTCTCCCTTAGCATCTCTCTGTAAGCAGGTACTGGATGTCATTCTGGAGGCAAGGAGGCCTAGTACTAGAAAATCCTATGCTGAAAAGTGGAAAAGATACTGTTCCTGCAGCCTGGCTCAGGGGGTAGGTACAACGGTGCCCAGCTTACCTCAGATTCTACAGTACTTAACAGGAATGCTCCACAGGGGCCTATCCATCTCGTCAATTAAAATTCATGCCTCTGCCATTTCAGCACATTATAATACAGAGCCACCCCTTGCTAAAGCAATTCCTTAGAGGGGCCAGAAATTTAAGGACCCCCCCCCCCCAGGAGAGCTCCTACTCCAGCCTAGGACCTTAACTTTATTTTGGAAAAGCTCACTCTTCCCCCAGTTTGAACCAGCGGCTACAGCTGAGTTGAAATTCCTTTCTTGGAAAACAGCCTTCCTTCTAGCCATCACTTCAGCTAGAAGAGTGTCTGAATTACAGGCCCTCATGTCAGTGGAACCCTTTATTATCTTTCATGAGAACAGGGTTTCCGTCAGGACTAACCCTTCCTTTATGCCCAAGCTGGTGTCTTCTGTGGCCCTAAATCAGTCCTTTCATTTGCTTACTTTTTTCCGTAATCCACAAAACAAAGGGAACGGAATACTGCACTCTTTGGACGTGCACAGACAACTTAGATTCTATTTGGACAGGACTAAGCCTACCAGAAAATCTGAGCAGCTGCTAGTTAGCTTTGCTGCAGAGGCAGAGGGGAAGGCCATTTCAAAGCAAACCATTTCCATGGATAGCCTATTGCATTAATTTCTGCTACAAGCACCATGGAAAACCTACCCTACAAGGGATAAGATCACATTCCACCAGGGCTGCATCTACCTCTGCGGCATTTCTCAGAGGGGTCCCTACCAGGGACAACCTAGAAGCTGCTACCTGGAGTTCTGTACATACCTTCACCAAGCATTACCACTTGCGTATCTTTTCTAAATCCAGAGCTTGATTGGCCACTGCAGTCTTGCATGGATTAATTGCTGGTCCTAATGCTCTTTAACTTCCTCCTCCCTTCCTTAGCTTTGGGAATTGACCCAAACGTGATGACTGCAACAGTGAAACAAGAAGAACATAGTACAGTTGTGTACACTTACCATAAATGTAGATGTTCGAGTGTATTCACTGTTGCAGTCCTGGTTACCCTCCCTCCAGCCCCCTGACTTCTCCTGGCTGTACCTCTCCTTATGGTTGGTATGCCTATTTTTTCTTGTGTATTTGCTTTTTGATGGAGGTTTTACCATGCCATTTAATTGCTTCCTATTATGGGGGCACCTGACATCTGGGGCAAGAAAAACTGATGTAATGGCGTCTGCTGCATGTTTTATACCCCTGACGTCAAGGAAGAAGTGACAGCATCCGACGCAGAAATCTGAAGGCTCTAGTATTCAGGCTGGCTGAGGGCTACCTGCAGGCAGATAACATAAATGTGATGACTGCAACAGTGAATACACTCGAACATCTACATTTATGGTAAGTGTACACAACTGTACTTTATATAGAAAACATTTAAATGCACACAGACCCCTCCTTCATGCCCAGGATTGCTAAGGAGACTAATTTAAATTATCAATTACATTTCCCAGTTTTCTTGTCATAATTTCCTAATGAAGACTATTCAATACATGGGATGTACATGTACACAGGCAGCTCAGGTACTATATAGAAAGGACAAAGCCCATAGTAAAAAAAAAAAAACAATATATATATATATATATATATATATATATATATATATATATATATATATATATATATATATATATATACATACATACACATGTGTGTGTGTGTATTTGTTTGTTCGTGGTTTGTTTCCTTCACCAAGGATCATGAGATCAAAAAGATTTTTTTCCAAATCTGTGGCTTTCATATTGTCTTTTGAAAGGGCATGGTTTATTTTTCACTTGTTATTAGCTTATTTTACATCATACTTGTAAGACTGTATATGTGACTGCACACTATGCATAAGTGTTATTGCTTTTAGCTAGACTTAGCAATTGTATTTAGTTTTCCAATGTTTTTGTCAGTGTACTTGTTTTGTTTATACAGTCACATTGTCTGTGAAAACCTCTTTTAAGACTGTGTGTTTTTGATTATCAGCCCAGGTTGTAGCTGGTAAGAGTCATGCACCAGACCACTCACCCAGTTAATGAACAAAATAAATAGGACAAACATTGCAGAGCTCCACAGAGCTGTCCTAAAGAACATTATTTCAAAGCTGCCTTTGCATCTGTGATATTCTTCCATAAAGTCTTCTTGATTTACATTTTCACAGCTGTTGTCTGGACATCCTGGAATACCTTTATAAAGCATGATATGCTGGAGATGGTATTTAGGTGTAGGTGATTTTCTGTACCACTGATATTAAAGTAATGTTTCCTCAGAGCAGCATTTCAGAAGAATTGAACTGAAGACTCTCTTACATGTTCCTTTAGTTGGAGCCTTATGACATCAAATACAAAAGTTATGGGTGTTCATTGGAATAATGAATCTGTGAGTAAAGCAATGGTTGCAGACAAGCATGTCACCCTCCCTCCACATGTCTTCTCTCTCTTCTAGACTAATGGATTATGAGAGTTGAGAGTGAGACCAGTCTGGGAAACCCCTGTGTGCCAAGTCTTCTTAACAGTGTGAGATCAGTCTGATCTCTTTCTACAGACTGTGCTGTACTCACAGATGCATTGCTGCGGTGAGTACCCGTGCTTCTGTTTTTGTTTTGATGTGGAGATAATGGACTATTTCTTTTAACTTCTTTTAACTTTACTTCATTGAAGGGTAAGTTTGATAGTCAGCATTTAATGGCCCCAGTCTTATGGTTTGGAGTTGGAGATTTTATTAAATACCTTTATTGAATTAACATTTGTGACATATGCAAATCAAACCATATTAACAAAGTCACATTTACAAACATTATGCCTCACATATAGGATCGTAGGAGGTTACTGTGCTATTAGCCCTGAGGCCCTTACAAGCCTAGCCAAGAATTTAGCCCATGTTCTGACAAGTCAGCATCCAATGCTCCTGTCCAGCAGGGACACAGGTGGAATCCCAGGGGTGTATTTTCTGTTCCCCATCCAGTTATCCAGGTTGTGCTTAAAAAGCATTAATGACGTACTCTGCTTGACGTGGAGTGGGAGTCCATTCCACAGAAGGGGGAGTCTCTGGGATACAAATCATCTGTCCCGACAGCAAGTCCTGCTGATGTCACAGACCAGGTTGAGTTCACATGTGCGGGTTACTCGAGTAGAGCTTCTTGACTTGCAAATATGCAGTAGTTCTATCAAGGCGGGGTCTGAGATTCCTTTTTATGCCAGGCAGAGGTCACCTCTGAGGAGTCTGTAGGAGACTAAATAGAGGGACAGGGCCTTTAGCCTATCTGTGTAGGGTAGATGTTTGAGGTCCTAGATTCTCCTGGTAAGGAACCTGTGTAGTCTCTCCAGCTGCTGCATGTGCTTTGTGAGGTACATGCCAAAAGGGACATTGTACTCCATAATGGATCATATGAGGGAAAAATACAGGGATGTCATGACCACCTTGTTCCTTGTATGAGATACCTTTACTAATGAGGTGGGCCATGTAGAAAGCATTCCGTACAACGGAGGCAGTATGGTGGTCAAAAGTCAGTTTGCTATCAACCTGGGTGCCCAAGTCCCTCACGACTGATTGCGTGCTTAGGACCTTGTTATTAATGTGATAATTCATGGGGACATCACTCTCCCTAAAGGAGATGATGATGCATTTTTTGAATTCAGTTTGAGGCCATATTTCTGGCACCAGTCATATGCTTGGGTGAGACCCTCTTGAAGGAGGTCCGTGTCACTACGGAAATTGATGCTTACAGTCATCTGTAAGTATAGTATGTACAGTTAGAATGGCGCAGTGGTAGTGTCGCCTCACAGCAAGAGGTTCTCCGGTTCGATTCTCAGCTGGGATGCCTTCTGTGCGGAGTCTGCATGTCCTCCCTGCATTTGTGTGGGTTTCCTCCGGTTTCCTCCCACGTTACAAAGACATGCATCTGGAGTGTTTCTTCCAGGGTCTCCGCTGAAAATTGGCTTTGTTCCAAGTCAGACTTTCCCGGTTAACAAATATTAAATAAATAAATAAAATAAATAAATTCTGCAAACTTGGCCTGCACCTCAGAAAAGTATATTCCAAACAACAAGGGCCCCAAGACTGATCCCTTGGGTACACCACTCATTACGGGTCGACTGCTTGAGGTGGCTTCCCCTGTTTTGACTAGGTGGGTTCTGTCAGTGAGCCAGTTTGCTATCCATCTGGTGACATACGGATTGATATCTAGTTGAGAGAGTTTATCTTTTATACCCAAGTGGGGAATAGTATAGAAGGCTTTAGCCAGGTCAGGGTAGGTGGTGTGCACCGTCATCCCCTTGTCCATGGCTTTGGTAACTGTCTCAAAGAAGTCAACCAAATTTAGTAGGCATGACCTCCCCTTGACGAAACCAAACTGTCTGGGATCAAGTGTCTGGAGGTTGCCAGTGTCCTTGTTAATGAGGTCATTGATAATTTGCTCCATGGCCTTGCAGATCAGGCTAGTTAGGCTGATGGGTCTGTAATTTCCTGGATCGGTGGATGGTCCATCTTTGTGCAAAGTGCTGACTGTGGCTGTCCTCTACTCGGTTGGGACGAAGCCAGTACTCAGACTTTGGTTGAATAGGGTGCCTAATGGTGCTAAAGGCTCCTGTCTGAGTTCATGTAGGATGCAGCCTGGGATGTTATCTGGTGCCATGGAGGCTGTATTTTTTGCCTTTGAGAGGGCAGTGATGACTTGCTTCCTAGAGATAAGGGGAGGGGGGAGGTCCTGGGGATGTCCTGATTTACTGATGTGGGAGTAAAGAGGGATTAAGTTTTCACTCAACCTCTCTGTCAGCAATATCTACAATGTTTGTGTATGTGGTGTCCTTGACCACCAGTACTGAACAGGTCTGGGTGCTTCTCTTGAGTTTGTGGACATATGCGAAGAAAGCCTTGTGATTGGCTATAGTAGATGTGGCCAGTTTGGACTCGAACTTTACTTTGGAGGATTTTACTAGTACTCTTATTTACTTGTTCAGACTAAGGAGATAGTGCTTCCAATTAGGCACCTGCTCCTCCTTGGTCCTATTTTGTCCTTTTATTATAGAGTGTATTTTTTGCAGATGTCCACCAGACAGGTTTACTCTTCCTTGAGGAGGAAGATTTTGTCCTGTCAGCTATTTTTGATTCCATGCAGCTGTATAAGTGCTCGTATAGTACTTTGATATAGGTTTGGGCATATGTGCCGGTTCCTGTGGAGGGGGAAGGAGCTGTGAAGCTGTTTATACCTTCCCTTAGGCGGTTGTAATCAGCTTTCAAGAAGTTTTTTTTGTTTAACCCCTATCTAGGGGGTGGTCGGTGGAAATGATGACTTCAAAAGTGACCGCTTAGTAGTAGGATCCTACCAGGGAGGATGATACTGTAGGGATACTGCAGTGGCTACTCATGTTGGTTAATAACAAGTCCAAGATATTTTCACCTCTTGTGGGGGTGTCAGCCAGCTGGTCCAAGGCATTTGCATTGACCAAATCAAGGAATCTTGGGCATTTGTGTTTTGATATGAGTAGTTCTTCCAGTCTATGGTTGGATAGTTGAAGTTGATCAGGGGTAAAGGGTTGAATCTTGATAGATTCGAAAAGGTCCAGCTAGATGGAGTGGGCATCTTGAGTCAAAGTTGGGGGCCTGTAGCTAGCTATAATTTAAATAGGGGTCCTGTCAATGGTTAACTGCACTTGGAGTTTCCCCTGTGTGTTGCTTTCCTACCCATGGTGTGGTGTCTGAATGTATAATAGGATGAGTAACGTGGTATGGCTGGGGTGTTCTCCACAGCTTTGAACAAAGTTTCTGTGACTGCACAAATGTCAGCATCTTCCAGGGTTAAGAATGCTTGCAATGATTGGAGTTTCATGTTTAGACTCCTAGCATCTAGCAGCATGACCTTTAATTTGCGTTTTGATGAAATTTTAATGTTGATAGTTTTGACCATATGGCTTTGCCTAAAAAAGGCACTATGGGGAGGCAAGAACCTTTGCCAGGAGCCTGAAGCTCAAGGAAGACAGGTGCAGGCCATCTCTGGCAGAGCATCGTGGTTTGTCAGTCATGTCTTCCCAGGCTGTCATGTACTGGATTCCCTTGGACTGACATCAGAAACTAAGCCAACTGTTAAAGTCAGTCATTTTCTGTTTTTATTGAGGCATCATTCTGGGTGACTGCAGAATGCTGCTTAAGGCTAGGAACATAACTGCCTGAGACACACATTCAATGAGCTCTAGCATGTCTCTCTTCATATAGTCCAGGGAGGTATGTCTCAAGTCGTTCATGCCAACGTAGACTATGACAGAGTCATAACAGTACCTGTTGTTGAGAGTCTTGAGTGCATGGGTGATATGGCTGATTCTGTCACCTGACAAACAACTAACTGTAACATTCTCCTTATCCAGCCTAGTGAGGGGCACATCTGTGTGTCTCACAATGGAGTCTCCTATGACTAATATAATTATGTTTAGGCCTTAGTGGCTGTGAGACACAGGTGTGTGGACCATGTGTGGTGTGGTGGGCAGTAGAGTTCGTGTGTTTTTGCCTTGGTGGTCTCTTTTGTTTGGGTATGTTTTTGTTGAGGACCTCCACATATGTGGGTGTGTGTTGTGTAGGTGTGGATGGTGGTTGAAGTGTGGTGTTTATGTTGACAGCCTTCTCAGTACCAAATATGCTTGTAGTGAGAGAGAGAGCATTGACTATAGGATCTTAATGTAAGTGCATCTCTCACAAATTGTGTTTCTAGATGGTAGTAGTAGTAGAGGGTTGTCCGTGTACAAGAGTCAGTTGGTACACTGTCTCAGGATGCCCATATCAACGAGACTGGCAGGAGAAAGTGTAGGAAATTGACCATCCACATTTGTCAGAAACTGAGGGAGAGAGACCAAAGAGAGCTAAGAGGGAAAAGGGTGGAGGGTCTAAGAGTAGTACTACTAGGTGATCACACAAGTGCTGCTAAGGGAGAATTTGTAGCTGGAATACCTTACAAAGGGTTAAAAACAGCACAGCTGCAGCTCTGGATGCAGCAAATCTGTATCAGACTATGCTACTCAATTTAAGGGTTAAGAAAACATTAAAACTCACAAAAAACGCACAGATTAACCACTACAGAAAAAAACAGAACTCACAGTATGAAAAAACAGTTAAACAGTAATGAAATGCAGTAAAATGCAATTAAACAGTAATGCGTTGCAGTAGATAGCAATGAAATGGTTAATCAGTAAATTTGCTGTAATACAGTGCAAATGTGATAAATTAGCTCACAATCACAACAGTAAAAAGCAGCTGAAAAAGTATAAGGCTACTGACAAGCAGTAACAAATGTGGCAAACTAAATGCAGTTGAACACCTAAGCACAAGCAAAATGAAGTAGGAAGAGGCACAAGTTTGTTTTGTTGTTTTTTTTTTTTTTTTATAGTAGAAAGTGAGGAGACTG
The DNA here is from genome assembly GCF_019279795.1 of Protopterus annectens. Classification (NCBI taxonomy): domain Eukaryota; kingdom Metazoa; phylum Chordata; order Ceratodontiformes; family Protopteridae; genus Protopterus; species Protopterus annectens. Next base: position 300,370,534 of record NC_056742.1, on the reverse strand, counting down.
AAGGTAATTCAAGGTTAAGAAGCTAAAAGGGTGGGCCCTCACAACTGATCTCACTGTACTCAGTAGAATGAGCTGATGTAATGGGACTGGGGGGGGGGGGGTCCAATATGAAATTTATAGTAGAGGCGGGCAACTCAGAAGCCACCAAGCTTTACACTGCAACAGCAATGGGTGGGTGGCATACGGGATACAAGATCAGAATACAGGTAAGGATTGAATTCACTAGGCCTAAAAAACAGATAAGCCATAAATATTGTTTAATCAGAAGTGCAGAAACAGTTGAAAATAAGCAACTTATCTTTTGTAGTCTCTCGGCATAAAACAGCAGAGCAAGGGCAGAAGGCCTAACTCACTGCAGCTTCTAGCAAACAAGTACAAACTGGTTTAAACACTAGCTATTTAATGCAGAGAAACAAGGAACCAGCAAATATCCAATCAAAAAAAAACCAAAGCATTGTGTAGTACATTCCATCCAAATCGGGCCAGTCTGAAACCCCCTGCCACAAAGAAAGAGCTATGCTTCTCTAGACAAAAGAGTGTACTACAAGCTCTAGGGGTCACAAATAGTAATAAATACTCAGCTCTGTGCTAGTGTCTTTCCAGTAAAGCCATAAGTAAAATGCACAGAACAAACAGAGAAACACAAAGGAGACAAAAATCAGAACACAGGTAAGGACTGAATTCACTAGGCCTACAAAACAGTGCATATATTATTTTGATTTACTATCACATGTACGAGTTGCAATATAGCAATTGTAATAATGCCGAAAGTTATAAACATGATTATTTTGTATGAACCAGAAATATGTGAATAAAACAAAATCGAACAGAAGTGTGCAGTTGCTCAAGTGGAATTCGGTAATATAATGTGCGACCAGTCAGATTGTCGCACAATTCAATGCATATCCTTGCTACAGGGAGTCCTCAGTTTAAAGTCTAATCCAATGCCATGAAGTGTAAACAGCAATACGCTGAAGAAATGTACGTACTGGCAAGATTGTAGTGATGGCAAATGCATCAAAGGTATGTTAAGCAATAGATGTAATGTTCCGTGTCCGGTTGATTATAACCTTGTTGTACAGCAAATTATGTTATTGTAATTCTGAAGAGTTAACTTTTTATTTACCGGCAAATAAAACAGCAGATGAGACATTCTTACCAGGAACTATCAGGTGTACACCACCATAGACACACAAAAAGGACGGAAAATGCTGGTAGTGGATAGTTACCAATATTACCTGGAGAAGGCATCTAGTAATAGGAACTATTGGTGTTGTTTACCTAAAAATAGGGAAAGGTGTAAGGGTAGGTGCATCACAGAGGGGGGTGTAGAAGACAAATACTGAAAAAAGTACAGCACATTTTCATGCCCCAGACCCTAGGAAACCTGAAGTCTGTAAAGTTAGAGCAGCCATAAAACAGAGAGCTGAGCAGTCTGTAGAGGATTCCTGCAGAGTTGTATATGAGTTATTGGCGAGTACATCCACTGTGATATTTCAACAGAACTGCCAAATACAAATGCTCTGAAGCAGTCAGTTATTAGAACTAGAAATAAAGTTAAAGGAGATACTTTTAAGGGATTGATTAATTGAAAGGAACTTACTTCAGATATGTTACCAACATAAAATGGCAACTTTGTAATTAAAAATGATGGTGATGGAGGACGTAATAATAATGTTGTAACAACTATGAAAAATCTACAGATCTTATGTCAAGCTGAATATGTAATGGTGGATGGAACATTCCCTGTAAACACTAGTGACTGCAAACAGATTTATAGCATACGCTGTCCACTTCCTGGTGTTGATTACCGCAAGAATATTCCTGTAGTCTATGGCTTACTATCTAGTAAAGTAGAAGTGACATATGACATGTTTTGGGGAAATGTTAAATGCTTATGTGAAGAATATTCATTAACACTGTCACCTAAAGTGATAATAAGTAATTTTGAGAAGGGTGCTGTAAATTCACTTGAGCTAAATTTACCAAATAGTAATCCAAAAGACTGCTGGTTTCATCTATGCCAGGTAATATGGAGGCAAATACAGAGATTATATTTGGCTGGTGAATTCAGTAGATGCAGGATTTTTTCTACATTATGCAAACAAATACCAGCACTTGCTTTTCTTACTTCTGAGGATGTTATTCCTACCTTTGAGAATATAGCAAATAACATGCCTGAAGCTGCCCAACCACTGTGTACCTTTTTCAGGAGAATTATATAACAGGAAAGCCAAGACGATTTGGTATGAGAGGGTCTACTGCAGAGACGATTCCTCTTCTATTTGATATTCCCTTTTGGAATCAACATGATACTTGTATGCAGGAATTCCCACGATCCCAAAACGCTGTTGAAGGGTGGCATAGGCATCTGCAAAGCCAACTAGAGCAGAACCATTTGGAGGACTTGCTGTTACGGGTAGAAGTATGTGCACCAGTGTCACCTAAACAGAGACATTTACAACACAAGGAAGAAGCTTTTGCAAGGCTGCTGGCTAAATGGGATGCCTTCACTTACAGGGGATTCACTGAGCTAGTTGCCAAATATTGCTCATTTTAGTCTGGCATATGTGGAATGTAGTTGCTGTAGCATATCCAGTGTACTTTGGTATTGCAGTATTTACATAATGGCATTTTCAAGGATCTGTATATATTGCACATCATTTATTGCATGCATTATTTGTTGTTATTGGTCGCACTGATGTAAAGTACACTATGGTATACTTTGGATATAGCATTTCAAAAATGGACTGTCACTGCATTTGCAATGGACAGTGCCAATCATTTACATCTACAAAGTAATCATTTACATCTTGGAAGAATGTTTATTTACACAGGATCACTCAGAACGTCTGTATCATACGGTAAGTGTACATAAACAGTCATCAGTGCAATATGGCATTGGGTTATCACGGACTTGCAACGTTCCTGATGTTGCAGTTTGAATAACTTCGAATTCGACTTTCTCAATGCTTCTGTTCAACATTTTGCATTGTCAGCATTTTGTTTTTCGCTCATTACTGTCGCACATAAGCATTTTTAGCATTATGCAATCCGACATGATGATAGTAAACCTATTATTTTATATCCTATAATCTAAGCAGCTTTGCATATTTTTTCATTTTCTGCCTCCTCATAAACTTCATTCCTCCTATAAAACATTTTTCTGCTTGTATTGTTACCATAATTTCAATTTTTCCTATGTAATTTACTCCTACCCTTTTCTGAAGATTCCACTTGCTGTTCTTTTATCTCCGTTACAATGTTCAGTACTTCAAGTATAGTTGGTTTACATTTTGATTTCCATTTTCCAGTAAATGCTTTTTTGGCAGCCACCAGAATTAAAATTAACAAGACTTTACAATATCTAGGCAGTTCAGATCCCATATCCCAGCTCAAAAAAATAATTTTCTTGGTTAAAGTCATTTGCTTACCCAATATTCCTGACAGAGCACTCTGTAAGGAATTTTTATAGTCTGCCAGCTTATTTTAGTCCCAAAGCATATGTTCCCAGTTACCTCTTTCTTCCGCATCACACTTTCAACATTTGTCATCTAACTGAAGAAAATTTCTTTGGAGTCTGCATGAGATATAAAAGTATGTATGCAAACACTTCCAGGCAAAAATCCTAAATCTTCTAGATTGTGTTGCCTGTTTTGGAGCTATGCATATGTCCTGCCATTGTTTCTTTGTGAATTGGATATTTTATCTCTCTTCCCAATCTTTTCTCACCTCCTCTGATTGATTCTAAAAGTTACAGTGTAATGTTTTATATCCCCTACTAATTATCTTTTTTTTTGATTCAATGAAAAAAAATCAAAAAGTGCAAGTCTTTCATTTAGGATTCCCCCATCCCTTTCTCTTTGTCTATACTCTGATATCAATCCGTGGTAGGGTAGGGAAGGCAATCATTAGCCTGCAGTGCAAATCTGTGCTGGGCCTCTTCCCATTCTGTTACATTTCCTTCTCTGATTATTTGTTCCCACTACCTTGGTTTCTTTGCCATTTTCTTCCAGTAAATTCTAGTCTCCTCTTGTCTAATTTCTGTGCTCGTAATTGGAGTTATACCTATTAGCAGAATCTCCTTTCTCCATTTCTGCATTGGTTTAGTTTAGTATACTTTATGCAACTTTATGAATATAATAATCTGTATGACTGTCGTTATTCTCCTTAAGGAGCTATTTCCAAAATCCCTTTCTTTCCTTACTTCTTGAATTACCCCTCTTCTTCGTCATCCCTTTCCATTTTGAATTGTAGCTTTCTGCTTGAATTATATACAAGAGCCTTAACTATGTAGCTCTAAAATATTCCTTCAAATCACGTAATCCTAGACCTCATTGTTCTTTTGGGAGGATCAGCTTATCCCCTCCCAAATAAAATCCTTCAACTCTTTATTAATTACTGTCCACAACTTCTTCTCTGGTTGATAAAAGATATGCCTAACCTGTGTGTAAAACTAAAGGGACTAAAACATTTTACTACTTGTATTTTGCTATCCGTATCCATTGGTGAAAGCCTCCATTTTCTCAGTTTTTGTATTATCTTTTGTTTAGTCTCTTCCCACATATCCTTAGCTGCCATAACTAAATCCTTTTTAATCCATACTCCTAAATACTTAATTATTATGTCTCCATAAACACGGATAGTGCTGGACCAATTCATATGTGGGTACACATTTTATAGCTATAGCCTTTGTTCTATCTTCATTAATTTTGTATCCCCCAAAAAAAAAAAAAACGGAGTTGTCTCAGAATATTCCACAACACTGAGATGTCCTTTTCTGTTTCCATAAGGTACACTACAGAATAATACCACAAAAGGTGCACTGAAAGCGACCCACTAAAGCCACGGATGAATACAATCAGTATATGTAACATTTTATTAAAGAAAAATTCACACTAAAAACACTCCATCTTCCATTAACGCTGTTTGAAAATCCGTTTTCGTTTCATCACACTTCATCAGAAGTTGGTTAGAGTGAAAGACAGCTCTTTTGTATGCATAGAAAGGAAAACATAAGCATACAGACATTTTGCTGTTGTAAGTTTTAGGGTACAGAATGCAGTCCCAGGTCAGACAGAACTTTTACCAGGATTGTGAAGCTGCTGGGAACAGAACTGTAAAGCAGAAACTGTATGCTTCTTATGTTTTCCTTTCTATGGTTTGATTGTATATAAAAGGGCTGTCTTTCACTCTAACCCACATCTGATGAAGTGTGATGAAATGAAAATGGATTTTCAAACCGCGTTAATGGAGATGGAGTGTTTTTAGTGTGAATTCTTCTTTAATAAAAACGTTACATATACTGGTTGCCTTCGTCCATGGCTTTATTGGGTCGCTTTCAGTGCACCTTAAGTGGTTTTATTGGATTTGCATTGTGTACTTTTGCCTGCACTTGGACACTACAGAATAATACCATCTGCAAATAAATAGCAGTATACACGGAGATAGTAGCCACTGAGTATTCCAAAACGTTTATTGTAGCCATAAACGAACGGAAATAATTATACAGCAGACCATGAACGCCTTATAAAGCTCATTACATGCGTTTTCGTCTATTCATTGACTTCATCAGATAGTTAATGGATCAGTCTATTTCACTGGTATATAGATATATATATATATATATATATATATATATATATATATATATATATATACATACACAATCCTTAATTGTAGAACCAATAGAATTCAGTATCTCATTAAAATCCCGCTAATTTTTGTTAGGATGCCATTGTATACATCAAAAACCATTTGTGCAAAACTTAAATCTTGTATTTTTTTATATTTTATTAGTTAAAAACTTTGTATGAATTAAAAAACGTTGTTATAAAAGTTACTGTTAAAAAACTTTTGTTAAAAACTTACTATTTAATAATGTTCCTTTTTCTAAATAAATAAAGAAGTGAATAAATAAAATCCTTTCATTATTAAATTCCAAGCACCGTTTAGTGACAGAATTTAATATAGTTCCTCTACCTCACTCAAAGTTTTGCTGACCTTAGTTTTAACAATGGTAAAATGGAAATAAATTCATTTAACCCAGGCGTTTTTCCTGCCTCTAATGTTACTTGCCACCACAGTTCTCTAAATTCTATTCTTTCTTCCCAAGGGCCACCTCTAATATCCTGTGGAATTTGTTCTAATACCATAAACTTGTATTTGTATCCTGGGCATACTTTACTATGTTTGTATAAAGCATTGCATTCTTTCTCCGTTGTTATTTCATACATGTGCTCATAAGTCCTTCTCTTCAACATTCTCTCAGTTTTTCCTATATAGAAGGACCCACATTTTTCACAGATTGTCATGTAAATTATTCCCTTGAATTCACAGTTATAATACTCCGAACTGTAAATCCATCTTTTTCTACTTTCCAAATAAAAATTATTGTTGTTCATTATGTGTTTACACTGACTACAATGCCCACATTTGTATGTACCAATTCTATTTCTGTTGATGTTAAATTTCTTTTTATTTTCTATGATGTTTCTTATATTTGGTGAATTCTTATAAATTATTTTTCTAGATATTTTGGTTAGGTTGTCTATATCTAAAAAAGCTACAAATTTCTCCCATTCTGTCAAAAATATATTTTAATATAATTATTACACCATTATATTCCAATATTAAAGCCTGTTGGAATTCTTCTCCTTTATACTCATTATTGTTAGTACTTTCCTTCTTGTTATTGTCACTAGTTTTTTTTGTTTTTGTGAATAGGTGCAAATTTCGTTTTTCTTCCAACTTCCACATCTTTCCTGATTTGTTCGATGAAATCCAAAGGGTAGTAACCCCCCTCTATAAACATTTTCTCTAATAATTCACATTCGTCCTTAAAATCATTGTCTAAACTAGTCATGCGACTACCCCTAACAAACTGTCCCTTGACAATATTTCTTTTGCAGTGAAGGGGGTGTGCACTTTCAAAATGTAGAAAGGAGTTACAAGATGTCTTTTTTCTATATATTTTAGTTTCCAATTTTTGCCCTACTTTGTACACTTGTAGATCCAGATATTGTAGTTCATTTTCTGAAATTTTGTAGGTAAAGTTTAAAAAATTTGTGGTGTTACTAATATATGTCATGAATTCATTAAATTTATCTCTTCCTGCTGTCCAAAAATTACTATATCATCTAAAAATCTTCTGTACATAATCCAGCAGTTCTTAAATTCAGAATCCAAAATATATTTTTCCTCCCAATTTGCTAGTATTAAGTTGGCGTAGGTTGTGGCGCATGCTGCCCATTGCTACCCCTTGTATTTGTTGAAAAAATTCACCTTTAAAATTGATAAAATTGTTTTTCAATATTAAACTCATCAACCAAATGTTAAATAATTTATCATTGTGTGTCACTTCCTTATTTTCATATACTGTTTCTTCCAACATTGCCATACCTTCAACATAAGGAATACAAGAAAATAAATCTACAATATCTATAGTAATAAAGAGAAGATTATCATGACCTATGTAGTCTGGTATTTCCTTTAAAAGATCCCAGGAATCTCTTAATATACTTGTCCTTCTTGTCCACAGGCTTTTTAATTTTATGTCAACATATTTAGCTAAGGTGTAAGTTTTAGATCCCTCTGCTGATACTATAGGTCTGAGAGGTGGGTCATCTTCATTTTTGTGGGTCTTGGGTATGCCAAATATAGTGGGGGTTCTTGGTTTATCTACCTTTAAAAATTTATAGGTGTTATAATCAATGAGTTCCTCTTGTAACATATCATTTAAGTTAATATCAATTTTATTATAAGCTATATTCATTTCATTTATGGAGACTACTGCATATTATCATTTAAGTTAATATCAATTTTATTATAAGCTATATTCATTTCATTTATGGAGACTACTGCATATTTAGTTTCGTCCCATAGTATAGCATTCATTTTACTCTCATATATTATATTATCCATAAACACTATTCCTCCCCCCTTATCTGGTTTCATAACTCTAATACCTTGGTTCTTTTTTATTTCGTACATCAATTCATTTTTTTTTTACTTAAATTCCATTTCATTTGGGCCCCTTTTCCCACTTCCTTATCTCACTTTCGATCACCATTTCCAGATTCCTCAACTGAGGGTGTAGAGGTGGATTGTAGGTACTCTTCCTTCTTAGTTCTCCATTATAGTTTTTCTTTTCAGGAAACATAATACTCAAATTCATTTTTCTTAAGAATAATTTAATGTCTAACACACTTCTAGTAATTTCCCCTTTCTTGTATGGTATAAACTTCAAACCTTTAGAAAAAAGCCCAAAATGTTATTTTTCTATATTAATACTACTAAAATTGTATATAGTGAAGTTAAAATATTCCATGACAAAGATGCGTGTTGGGATGGGTTGGATAGGTATTACTTAAAATCTCCTCTGCCCCCTTCTCCCTCCTCTCATCTGAAAATTTGATTGTTGTGGACCCTGTCTATCAACCTCTCTGATCTGCGTAATGGTGGGTAGGCTTGATCATAGTCTAATTCTCCTTCCCCAAAGGGGATATTTCCACCTTCATTATTTTCTATATGGTGGTCCTCTTTATTATACCCTATATCATAGTTGTAACTAAATTGTTTGTTGGGTGGCTTAGGGTAGCTAGTGTGGCCCTCATACTCTTTAATATCTCTTTCCAGTTTCTTAATTTTCCTATTTATTAAATTCTCACATTGGTGGTCTATGTCTTTTCTAAGGTCATAATATTTGCTTTTTTCTTCCTGTACACCAAATATCAAATCATTTTTAATATACTGATCTAAAATATCTATATCTTTCTGAATAGACACTTGAATTCTAATATTGTCTCTGATAATTAATTTCAACATGTCCAAACCACATTTATTAAATACTTCTATAAGTTCTTTATAAAGATCAGAGTCTGGATTAACATTGTTGGGAAATTTATATATTCTTAGTCCTTTTGGAACCATCTCTCTGGAAACAAATTCCTTTAAATATTAATTTTCAATGCCTAAAGTCCTGTATTTGAACATTAGTTTGGAAAGCTGGTCCAGTTTGTTCCTGTAGGACCCATCCTCAATATGTTGTTTCTTGTTACCATTAATTTTAAAATTAGGTTTGGTCTGTAACCAGTCATTAGTCTCTTTATAAACGTTAATGTTAACAGTACCTGCAACCTTCTCTCCCTCTTTGTTCGTTTTGTGCCAAGAATCTGCATTTCTGCCTTTACTTCCATAAGAGACAATAGTGGAACTTTTAATCCAGCCTCCACCCCTAACATTTTTAAAGCGATGGAAAAAGGATTTAATGGAAGTAAAGGCAGAAGTGCAGATTCTTGGCACAACACGAACAAAGAGGGAGCGAAGGTTGCAGGTACTGTTAACATTAACGTTTATAAAGAGACTAAAGACTGGTTACAGATCAAACCTAATTTTAAAATTAATGGTAACAAGAAACAACATATTGAGGATGGGTCCTACAGGAACAAACTGGACCAGCTTTCCAAACTAATGTTCAAATACAGGACTTTAGGCATTGAAAATGAATATTTAAATGATGCGTTTCCAGAGAGATGGTTCCAAAAGGTTCATAGGTTCATACTAGGCTATCTGCCGTAGGGCATTTATAAGCCTAGCCAGAATGTGTTTGGCTTTCGCCACCCATTTTAAATTTATTTTGCTATGCCCTTTTTCGAGGTTAGTATACTGTGCCTCTAACAGTGACACAGAAGTGATACCCGGGGTAAACCTACGATCTCCCATCCACTCATCAAGATTCCTCTTGAAGAGAGTCAGTGAGGGACTCTGCCTAACCTGGACTGGGATTTTATTCCAGAGTGAAGGGAGCCTCTGGGTTATGAATCTGTCCCTCCAGCATGTCCTATTTATTTCAGTGAATAAGAGTATATAAATTTCCCAACAATGTTAATCAAGACTCTGGTCTTTATAAAGAACTTATAGAAGTATTTAATAAATGTGGTTTGGACATGTTGAAATTAATTATCAGAGACAATATTAGAATTCAAGAGTCTATTCAGAAAGATATAGATATTTTAGATCAGTATATTAAAATGATTTGATATTTGGTGTACAGGAAGAAAAAAGCAAATATTATGACCTTAGAAAAGACATAGACCACCAATGTGAGAATTTAATAAATAGGAAAATTAAGAAACTGGAAAGAGTATGAGGGCCACACTAGCTACCCTAAGCCACCCAACAAACAATTTAGTTACAACTATGATATAGGGTATAATAAAGAGGACCACCATATAGAAAATAATGAAGGTGGAAATATCCCCTTTGGGGAAGGATAATTAGACTATGATCAAGCCTACCCACCATTACGCAGATCAGAGAGGTTGATAGACAGGGTCCACAACAATCAAATTTTCAGATGAGAGGAGGGTGTAGGGGGCAGAGGAGATTTTAAGTAATACCTACCCAACCCATCCCAACACACATCTTTGTCATGGAATATTTATTGAAGGAACTAAAAACATTTTCAATAACTTCACTATATACAATTTTAGTAGTATTAATATAGAAAAAGAACATTTTGGGCTTTTTTCTGAAGGTTTGAAGTTTATACCATACAAGAAAGGGGAAATTACTAGAAGTGTGTTAGACATTAAATTATTCTTAAGAAAAGTGAATTTGAGTATTATGTTTTCTGAAAAGAAAAACTATAACGGAGAACTAAGAAGGAAGAGTACCTACAATCCACCTCTACACCCTCAGTTGAGAAATCTGGAAATGGTGATCAAAAGTGAGATAAGGAAGTGGGAAAAGGGGCCCAAATGTAAATGGAATTTAAGTAAAAAAGAAAATGAATTGATGTACGAAATAAAAAAGAACCAAGGTATTAGAGTTATGAAACCAGATAAGGGGGGAGGAATAGTGTTTATGGATAATATAATATATGAGCGTAAAATGAATGCTATACTATGGAACGAAACTAAATATGCAGTAGTCTCCATAAATGAAATGAATATAGCTTATAATAAAATTGATATTAACTTAAATGATATGTTACAAGAGGAACTCATTGATTATAACACCTATAAATTTTTAAAGGTAGATAAACCAAGAACCCCCACTATATTTGGCATACCCAAGACCCACAAAAATGAAGATGACCCACCTCTCAGACCTATAGTATCAGCAGAGGGGATCTAAAACTTACACCTTAGATAAATATGTTGACATAAAATTAAAAAGCCTGTGGACAAGACGGACAAGTATATTAAGGGATTCCTGGGATCTTTTAAAGGAAATACCAGACTTACATATGTCATGATAATCTTCTCTTTATTACTATAGATATTGTAGATTTATTTTCTTGTATTCCTTATGTTGAAGGTATGGCAATGTTGGAAGAAACAGTATATGAAAATAAGGAAATGACACACAATGATAAATTGGTTAACATTCGGTTGATGAGTTTAATATTGAAAAACAATTTTATTCATTTTAAAGGTGAATTTTTCAACAAATACAAGGGGTAGCAATGGGGGCAGCATGCGCCCCAACCTACGCCAACTTAATACTAGCAAATTGGGAGGAAAAATATATTTTGGATTCTGAATTTAAGAACTGCTGGATTATGTACAGAAGATTTTTAGATGCTATAGTAATTTTTTGGACAGCAGGAAGAGATAAATTTAATGAATTCATGACATATATTAGTAACACCACAAATTTTTTAAACTGCCTACAAAATTTCAGAAAATGAACTACAATATCTGGATCTACAAGAGTACAAAGTAGGGCAAAAATTGGAAACTAAAATATATAGAAAAAAGACATCTTGTAACTCCTTTCTACATTTTGAAAGTGCACACCCCTTTCACTGCAAAAGAAATATTGTCAAGGGACAGTTTATTAGGGGTAGTCGCATGACTAGTTTAGACAATGATTTTAAGGACGAATGTGAATTATTAGAGAAAATGTTTATAGAGAGGGGTTACCCTTTGGATTTCATCGAACAAATCAGGAAAGATGTGGAAGTTGGAAGAAAAACTAAATTTGCACCTATTCACAAAAACAAAAAACTAGTGACAATAACAAGAAGGAAAGTACTAACAATAATGAGTATAAAGGAGAAGAATTCCAACAGGCTTTAATATTGGAATATAATGGTGTAAATAATTATATTAAAAATATATTTTTGACGGAATGGGAGAAATTTGTAGCTTTTTCAGATATAGACAACCTAACCAAAATATCTAGAAAAATAATTTATAAGAATTCACCAAATATAAGAAACATCATAGAAAATAAAAAGAAATTTAACATCAACAGAAATAGAATTGGTACATACAAATGTGGGCACTGTAGTCAGTGTAAACACATAATGAACAACAATAATTTTTATTTGGAAAGTAGAAAAAGATGGATTTACAGTTCGGAGTATTATAACTGTGAATCCAAGGGAATAATTTACATGGCAATCTGTGAAAAATGTGGGTCCTTCTATATAGGAAAAACTGAGAGAATGTTGAAGAGAAGGATTTATGAGCACATGTATGAAATAACAACGGAGAAAGAATGCAATGCTTTATACAAACATAGTAAAGTATGCCCAGGATACAAATACAAGTTTATGGTATTAGAACAAATTCCACAGGAAATTAGAGGTGGCCCTTGGGAAGAAAGAATAGAATTTAGAGAACTATGGTGGCAAGTAACATTAGAGGCAGGAAAAACACCTGGGTTAAATGAATTTATTTCCATTTTACCATTGTTAAAACTAAGGTCAGCAAAACTTTGAGTGAGGTAGAGGAACTATATTAAATTCTGCCACTAGATGGTGCTTGGAATTTAATAATGAAAGGATTTTATTTATTCACTTCTTTATTTAGAAAAAGGAACATTATTAAATAGTAAGTTTTTAACAAAAGTTTTTTAACAGTAACTTTTATAATAACGTTTTTTTTAATTCATACAAAGTTTTTAACTAATAAAATGTAAAAAATACAAGATTTAAGTTTTGCACAAATGGTTTTTGATGTATACAATGGCATCCTAACAAAAATTAGCGGGATTTTAATGAGTTAATGAATTCTATTGGATCTACAATTAAGGATTGTGTGTGTGTGTGTATATATATATATATATATATATATATATATATATATATATATATATATATATATATATATATATATACCAGTGAAATAGACTGATTCATTAACTATCTGATGAAGTCAATGAATAGACGAAAACGCATGTAATGAGCTTTATAAGGCGTTCATGGTCTGCTGTATAATTTTTTCCGTTTGTTTGTGGCTACAATAAACGTTTTGGAATACTCAGTGGCTACTATCTCCGTGTATACTGCTATTTCGTTGGATTTTCTTGGTATTTTTGTGCAGTTTCCTTGGCTTGGATCATCTGCAAATAAAGCCAATTTTTCTTGAGCACCATACAAATTATATCCTCGAATTTCTAAGTTCTTTATTTTCTTTGCCAGTAGTTCCCAATGTAACACAAATAAAGTAGAAAGTGGGCACTTGCCTGCTTCCTCTGTTTAGACACAGCTTGTCAGAGAAGAACCCTCCTACTTTGATCTTTGCATTCATAGGAGATTTTATTTGTCAAGGATTTTTTTCCTATCAGTCACTAAGCTGTCTTAATTGTCAGCATGGAAGAGTTTTCGCCCATTATTTTGAGATTGAGAGTCTATCAGTTGCCTGGGCACTCTTTCAGTAAATGCTGATATTGCCACGTAAATTTGCCGAAAACCAGTTATTGTTGCACAACTATGTAGTTGAGATGTGCAAGTATGGGTTGGTTGTGAGAGTGTCCTCCTGTATGAGGTGTGTAGGGGGCAAGAGAATTTGTCCTCCTGCTAAATAAAAACTTAGTCCAAGGTTTGCTGAAATATCTTTCAGCAAGTTATTTTTGCAACTTCTGCCCTTGCTAAAAGTTCCTTTTTATGAACTTCATGATTCATGAGGATAAGGGTTTAGTGTCTTTTCTTTTTCAACCTCTATATATTCTGGGATATCTTTCATATTTGCAGGGTACAGTATTATTGTTTTTAATTTGTCAATAACGTCTGTGTTTTTCAGCACATCTGTGAAATCCTTTTCTCTTCTTCCAGCCTGTTAGATGTGAGGATAATCATTGTGGGAGTACTTGAGTATTTCACCTTAACTTTACTGAGAAGCTTGCTGTTCGTAATCAATATTTTAATTCTTTATGCTTGACCAGATTGATGAAGTTTACCCTTTAACTTGCATTTCTTCTTCCTTAACTCTGTGAGAAGCTGTCCACTTACCATATGCACCGTAGTTTCATATTTAAAAAGTTGAGATAAAAAGTCTCTTGTACATGCAATAACTAATTTTAAATACCCAAGTCATGTCCGTTGCATTCTTGATAAACGAACATCCTAGCCTGTAAAGATTGAGTGATCATTGCTAATTCTGTATACCAAACCATATCTGGAAGGCCTAAGCTTGCAAATCATGTAGAAATAACCTAGCAGTCCAAGGGTGTCTCCTCCTCAAAAAAAAAAATTCATAATAAGTTTGCGAATTTTAGCAGGCAGTGCCATTTTATCCAAAGGAAGAATGTTTTGCAAAAAAAAAAAAAAGATATTTTGATAAACAAAACATCTTAATCACTTTAATCTTAGTAATAAAAGGTAGGGACAACTTCTTCCAGCTCTCTATACTTTCCTTTTGTACACAAAGAAATGGTTTTACATTTAAATCCGGGCGATCCCGTACCTTATTCGACGAAGTAGTACCCATGAATGTTGCATTCCTACCTTAAGCTGTAGCCGCTCTAGGTATTCCTTTCACTTTCCCACAGCTACATTTAAGGGGAGTACTGTACACTTTTTAGGATTGATTGACAGTCCAGACATCATTGTAAAGTGCTACAAGATGTAATAGTCCTGGTAAATATCTAACCAGGTCTCTCACCCAAATAACCCCCATCATTAGCAAACTAAGAAGAAGAGTATTTAATATTGTTAGACATCCTAACACAAGCCTAATCATAGCATTTCCTGATATACGTGGAGATAGTGGTCATGCTTGTTATGCAGTACATAGGATAATGAAGGTAGACTGTTCATCACTAACTGTGCCATGAGATCTGTGTATAAAAGTTTACATTTGTCCAAATGTGCTACAAATACCGTAGACTTGAATGGATTCCCACATAAATGCCCGTTCTACTGAATCAAATGCCTTCTGAAATCAAGAAAGAAACTTAGAACTGGATGTCTCATAGTCTTATAAATTGGGTTATATTTAAACATAACTTAAAGTCTGGTCCTCCCCTTCCTACCTTTGTTGAGAGACATGAATAAGTTTAGTGATGATCTTTTCTAAGCGAAGTGCCAACATTTTATCATAGATTTTAATCTGTATCAGTTTGAGAAATTGGTCACGGTCCTAATGCTGACAAAGTGCCCTGACCTGGCTTAGGAAGGAAAATAATCGACATCATCCATCATGTTGATAACAGGAAACAACTTGGTGACTCTGCAAAATGATCTAATAGGATCAGTAAAGAAAATGGCATAAAACTCTCCTGAAAGGCCATCGGGGCCTGGGCTTTGATCCTCTGAAAGGCAGGTATGGCCCTAACAATCTCTTCTAAAGATATCTGCTTATTAAGGTAGTCCAAGCCTTATGCAGAGATTTGAGGTAAGGAAATTTGAGAGAGAAAATTGCAAGTTTGAATAGAACTTGTGACCTAAGTATGGTAAAGTTTTTTGTAGGTGGTAGGCATCATCTGATTGATAATAAATGCTGTACTACTGAACATTATCCTTGCTATTAATTGCTACTATGTAAACCCCCCTTTCCTCTCTCTAATCCTTATGTAAGATTACTTTTTACTAATTACAATTCTTGTCAACAGTTATGCTCTGCAGACAGTCTTCCATGTCAGATGCAACAAATATGTAACCAGTATGTCTGTTGATTTGTGAAAACCTCCTATTTATTGACTGCATTTTACTCTTTTTATGTACACATGCTATCTCCATCAGTTTCTGCAGGTAGATTTTCTTGTGAACTTGGTATAATTTTATTATGCTCTTGTTTTGTGTCTTTTTAGGTTGAGTTGTTGCTCATTGCATGGGAGGTTGAAATAGGGAGCACAGGGGCTGGATAGTGCCCTACTAGCCTGGTATGTAATGCCAAGGTGTGTGTACACTCCAGACCATGAGAGCTAAGTAAATCTCAGGACTGGGTCAAGTTGATGATATCTGAAGAGGAATCCTGCTAATTACCTACATCAATGGGTTGTTTCACAACTCCATTTACAGCGTTTGAGTGCAGATCTGTTATGTGGAAGATGCATTTCCGTATATCGGAGCAATGTGAGAATATCCAGCAACAACTGATACCTACTTTTAACCATTAGAATCAACTGGAATATAAGTAACAGAAGGCATAGGAAAAGAGAGTGCTACTAATGAATTATGTTGTAATGCTTATACTGCATTTCTACCTGTACTGTATTAATCAGTGGGGTTTGAGGCTGTTTGCGAATTGTCCTACTCTCTGCTAAATATATAACTGGTGCCATACTACATTATTTCAGAATGCTGTGACTGCAGCTGGCCTGATTGTGAAGGATAGGAATAAGCCAAACATTAGCTTTATTTGGAAAGTATGATGACAACTTTTGTATTACTACACAAATCTTGATGTTATGCATTGATGTACTAATGTGCGTTAGTTACTTCTGTTTGTTCTCCAAATTGCATACAGTGAATCATTGGAGGTTGTTTGCAAGGGACAGTGGCTAGTAGCAGAACATAGTTATGGTATGACTTGGATAATTTAAAGTCCATTAGTCAAGGGCTTAGTAAGCACAAATAAAAAAGGGTGGGGAGTAGGGGGCACTGACTTTCATTTACAGCTGTCTTACTCAGAAAACCGTAGTGTGCTAATTTGCATTTAATGTAAACATTAGCAACTAATATTCCAGGTCAGCTGATATTATTCTATTATGAATGTATTTTTCAGGATGCAAAGATTGATCCAGAAGAATTTACTAGCCGTCTTCAAACAGAGCTTAAATCTGCCCCGCAGCCGTATTTGGTTCCTTTTCTTAAGGTACGTAGCATTTGGACAAAAGAGAGAACTATTTCACGATGTTGCAGCTTTAGTCTTCATCTCAGTAAGTTTTGTTGTTGATTTTCTTGACATCTAACATGTTGAAGAACATTTGACTGAATTTGAAACCCATTAGTGTGTTTTTGTAATGTTTTTAGGAGCCACACCTCACTAAAAACATTGCTAGCTTCAAGGTCACCAAAGTTCAGGGTTATAAGATGGTGGGTTGTCTAACGTTCCACTCTGGATAGAGAGGTCTTCAGCAAGTTGGACATTGACACAGTGAATGTTATGTTATCCTTACTTTTATCTTTATTTCTTTAATTTGTTTCATGTTCTACCATATGTTGCTGTGTGCCATGTCAGTCTGCTTTTTTTTGTCTCATTATTTATAGCTCATTTGATAATTTCCCATTGGTAACAATTTTGAACATATATGCTGTGAATTGCATTAAAAAACAAACTAATTGTAAAGCTGCATTTTCTTCACATTTTAACCTTCTTTGTCTTAAATCTCAGAAAAGTTTACCAGCCCTGAGACAGTATTTGTTGAATAGTCAGCAGTCCTTCACGCAAGGACAGCAGCATTCATCCCAGCAGTCATCCCGACAGCAACAAAGCAAGCTCTCTCATATAATACCTCAGTCTGTCTCTGGAAGCCTTCCTGCACTTTTAAGTACACAAGTAAAGCACGCTAATAGCACCAGCATGAGGACAGTGATTTCAAGTACTTTACAAAATGCACAGAATAACGCAGCACCTTCACAAACAAGTTCACAACTGGTAAGTACTGTACTGGTTAATGTATGCATTCTGCTTTTTGTGCGTTTCACATGATCTTTCAGGCTGTTGCAAATGCTTTGTATGTTATTGCTGAATGCCATTAAGTTTAAGAGCTGATTGAGAACTTTTGGATTTTTCTGTTTGTTTTTGTCCTTTGCTATGGACGTTTTATAACTCAAATAAAACCATGTTTTAGTTTGGCTTTCTGTTCCTGGGGTAAAATGGATATAAAGCAGACTGGTGAGGCCACTGCGTAGCTATATGCATATACATTATTCATGCACATGCAGATACACGCCTACACACCATTCGCATGTGTGTGTGTGCGTGCAAACGCGTATATATATATATATATATATATATATATATATATATATATATATATATATATATATGTGTAATTTGTTTGTTTGTCATTTCGGCTTTTCCCCGGTAAGGGGTCGCCACAGTGGAACTCCGGTCTGCTAATGATTGCCAGTTGATTTTTACGAAACGCCGAGGTGCCAGCTCGACGCCCAACCTTCAACGAAGGCACGCCCATTTACGCACGCATGTCTTTCGAACTCTACCTAACCGCAGGGAAGACATGCAGACTCCACACAGAAGGCACTTCCAAGCCATGCTGAGAATCAAACGGGAGACCCTCTTGCTGTGAGGTAACACCGCTACCGCCGTACCACCGCGGCTACATATAGATAGATATGTATATATATATATATATATATATATATATATATATATATATATATATTTTTTTTTTTTTTTCATAAGTATACACATATACATGTATAGACAGATAAAATGAGATATGTATGTGGTTTGGTAGGTAGGGCTCAATTTAATACAAATGTTTAGAAGTACTATTTATATGGTTTTGTAGCAAAACTGTGTCGTTTGTGGATAATCCAGAACACTGATAGCACATTAGTTAGTGACCAATTGGTAGCTAGCCTTATAGCCTGTGGCTTGTGAGAGTTCTGCCTGATTTATCTTTTTAGGTATTAACAAGTGTTTTACTGCAGGCTATGTCTAAGGTGCTTATACTGCACTAGCTACATGCCTAGTACCATACCTCTCAGCACAACAGTTCTGGGCAAAATGAAAATAATGGGGGGAGGGGACAAAGGCCCAAAAATAGGGACATTTTTTCAGTATTACTCTAATAATATACCTCAGGCTTTCTGCCCACTGAGTGGCGCACAGCTGCAGTTATCCCACTCTACAAGGGGGGAATCCAACTTGGATCCTGGGAACTACTGCCCCATCAGTCTGACGAGCATGATCTGCAAGGCCATGGAACATATTACCATGGAATTTATAAACAAAGACATTGGCAACCTTCAAACACTGGACCCCCCAGTTTGGGTTCGTGAAGGGCCGATCTTGTCTCCTGAACCCAACTGACTTCTTTGAATCAGTCTCCAGAGCCTTGGACGAGGGTAGGGCAGTCCACACAACCTATCTGGACATCGCCAAGGCCTTTGACACCATTCCCCACTCTGGAATCATAGATAACCTTACTAAGCTGGGCATTCATTTCTACATCACTCGATGGGTTGCCGACTGGCTTACTGACAGAACCTGCACTGTAAAATAGCTGACTCCAAATCCAGCTCCAGACAAGTGACAAGTGGAGTACCTCAGGGTTTAGTCCTGGGACCACTCTTGTTTGGCATCTACTTCTCTGAAGTACAGGTCAATACTAAGGGACTCTGGCTAACAAAGTTCGCAGATGACTGCAAACTGGGAGCCATTATTGAATCTCCAAATGATGTGGATACTCTAGAAAAGGGCCTTACAGAAACAGATGCTTGGTGCCAGAGCCATGGGCTCAAGCTCAATGCCAAGAAATGTATAGTTATCCCCTTTGGGAAAAAACATATACCCGTGAATTACTACATAGGTGGCAGTACACTAAACACCAAAAGTGTGATAAGATACTTAGGGACACAGGTGGACAGTGGTCTCACCTTCGATAATCACATTGCCACAACAGTCAGGAAATCCTTCTATATGGTGCACCTCATCACTAAGGGCTTTTCATCCAGAAAAAAGGATGTCATTGTCCCACTGTACTCATCCCTCATTAGACCCATTATAGAATACATTGCCCCATTTGGTATGTACCTCTCAAGACACCTGCAACAACTGGAAAGGCCATAGAAATACCTCAATAAAAGTATCACAGGCCTAAAGAAGATGCCCTATGCTGACCGCCTTAAACAACTCCAGCTATACTCTGTCGCATATCGTCTACTCAGAGGCGATCTGTGCTTAACATACAAGGCAATGTCAAACCCAGAGCTGTTGGACATGCTACACTTAAAGAAATCCCAATCCCTCAGAGCCACACACTCCAGGGATCTAAACCTTGTCATCACAATAAACAAAACCTGCTGGAGGGATAGGTTCCTGACCCAGAGACTCCCCAGACTCTGGAATAGACTGCCCATACATGTCAAGCAGAGCGCCTCTTTGGCCCTCTTCAAAAGGAACCTTGACGATTGGATGGGAGATGGGAAATTCACCCCAGGTGTCACGTCAGTTGCCCTGCTAGACAGGGGTCCAGGAAGTAAATAGTGTGGGAAGAAATAGCCAGGGAATTGTTATGGCTAGGCTTGTATAGGCCCTAGGGCCGATAGCCTAATTACCAACCTATGAACCTATAAACATACAAAGTTAGATAGTTAGTTAGATAGAATAACAGGCTTTGTATACATTTGTTGAAGGACAGGACATCTAAAATTCATGTGTCTGTCTTTATTTAGTGACTTAAATCCTCAATGATATTTTAGCAAATCACACATTTTTTGAAGAACAAACCAAAGATATGAGGCAAAGATCTGGATATTCTACAAATACAGTACTATAGATTCATTTGTTCATAGGTAAATACTAGGTTAGCTGCCCTTGCGGGCCATTTTAAGCCTAGCCAGTTTCCTTTTTTTGTGCTCGAATTTAACCTTATCCCATTTGGTCAGAAACAAGCCTTACCCATCCTGTGGTTGATAATTATATGTTACCTGTAATAACTTGGATCATACCATAAATAATTTGAGGGGACCCATGTATGGGGTAAAGCATTTAGAAGCTGCCTCTGTCCATTAGTAGTGCAGGAGGCAGTCCTGGTGTAAATTTTCTGTTTCCCACCCATAGATCCAAGTTGCGCTTAAGTATGGACAGGGATAAACTTTGTTTCAGAGCAGCAGTATCCTCTGTGAGATAAACCTGCCACTCCAAACCATTCTGTGGTTGTTGCAGAGGAGGTTTAGATCCCTAGACGTAGTATTTCTGATGCTATTTGATTTGCTGATCAGTAAATCCATCTATACTGGGTCAGAGGATGGCTTGTACACCAGACAAAGGTCACCTGTTAACAGTCTGTAGCATACCAAGTATAACGACAGGGCTTTGAGTCGGTTCATGCAGGATATGTTGTTCAGGCCTTGTATCTTTTTAGTAAGGTATCTCTGTGGGTGTTCCAGTTGTTGCATGTGTCTGGGGCCAAGAGGGTGTTATATTCAATGATTAGCCTACTGGGACTGAGTAAACAGGGACGGTGACATCCCTAGATCTGGACACAATCCCTTTATTTATAAGCTGTGCAATATAGACAAATTTTATTATAACAGTGGACACATGCTGGTCAAAAGTTAGGTCACTGTGCAAATAAGTTCCCAAATCCAAAACAACTAAGTCAACCTTTAGAGGCATACTGTCAATATGGTAGTTCCCTCAGGTAGATGACTTTTCAGAGGATACAGTAATGCATTTTTGACATGCAGTTTCAGTACATGATTTTGGCATCAGTTAGTTATTTGGGATAAAACTTCCTGCATGATGGCTAAGTCATTTTGCGGATTCAGTGACTGCTCCTAGCTTCCAGTCATCTGCAAACTTAGTCAGCCAGAGCCCTTTGGTGTTGCTTTTATGTCAGAAACGTAGATGCCAAACAGGAAAGAACCCTGGGGGACTTAACTAGTGACTGGTTTCTTTGTGGAGGTAACTTCTTCTATATCGCTTTCTCTGTCTTGTCTGTGAGCCAGTTGGCAATTCAGTTCTTTTCTACTATGCCTGAGTGGGGAATTGTGTCAAAAGCATTGGCTAGGTCATGTTATGTGATGTGTTCCTTTTTGCCTTCTTCTGTTGCTTTGGTGACCTTTTCAAAAAAAAACTCCATCAGGTTGAGTAAGCATGACCTGCCCTTGACTAATCTAAACTGAAACAGGTCCAGTGGTTGGACATTGCCTGTATCCTGATCGATTAGTTCCATGGCTTTGCATATGAGGCTGGTCAGACTTATGGGTCAGTGGGAGGTCCTTCCTTCTGCAGAGGAATGACTGTATCTGTTCTCCATTCGCTTGGTACAAAATCTGTGTGGAGGTTGACATTGAACAGTATTGTTAGGGGTGTGGCTAAATCGTGCTTCATGCTATTTAAGATGCATCAAGGGATATTTTCAGGCCCTGTAGATGCAGTATTTTTAGCTTTTGGTAGGACTGGGTCTTGTATGATAACAGAAGAATGTATGTGATGTGTAATGATTGTAACTGTGAACATGTTAGTAGGGTTTGTTTTCTTGTATACAAATGTAAGCTTGCCTATCTCACAAATGATAATTCAGTCTTCTTCTTCTTTCGGCTTTTCCCAGTTAGGGGTTGCCACAGCGGATCACCTGTTCGCTCATGATTGGCAGTGGAGTTTTACAGTGTCGCGTTGCCAGCCCGGCGCCCAACCTTCCACAGAAGGCATACACATGCACGCACTCACACTTAGGGCCGATTTAGTGTCCAATCCACCTACAGCATGTCTTTGGGATGTGGGAGGAAACCCACTCGACCACAGGGAGGACATGCAGACTCCGCACAGAAGGCACCCAAGCTGAGAATCAAACCAGAGAGCCTCTTACTGTGAGGTGGCAACACTAACTGCTGCACCACCGTAGCCACCCACAAATGATAATTCAAAAAGGGTCTTGGAAAAAAAAAAGCCAATTATTGAAGTCATTCATTTTTGACATAATGTGGTATAATCCTTGGAGGAAGGTAGAATGCTGCTCAGTGCTCAGCTCATACCTCTCTTGGATGCACAGTCTGAGAGCTCTATCATGTTTGTCTTCATGTAGTCCAGGGAGGTACACCTCAAGTCATTGACGTGGGCATGAACTGTGACAAAGTCATACTGGTACTTGTTGTTCAAGGACTTGAGTGCATGGTTGATCTGATGGATTCTGGCACCAAGCAAGCAACTACCCATCACTCTTTCCTTGCTCAGCCTGGTAAGAGGCACATCTGTATGCCTTACAATGAAGTCAACTATAACAAAAATGTTTGGTTGGGTCGATGCCTGCCTTATGGGCCCAGCATCAGTGATTTTGGGATACCTTGTGGTGTGTGAGGAGGCAGGCTTATCTTGCTGAGTGTGCTTTGTGCCTGTGTTATATTTCAGAGGTCTTTGACGTTTAAGCAAGTTAATCTCAGCATGTGATGGATTGTGTATTGTGATAGCCTTGGAGAGGTGTGATGTGCGGTGTGCTGCTGACTCTTTTGGTGTCTGAGTTTACTGTATGTGACAGTTTTGCTTCCAGGGATATTGCATATGCATATCTCTCACACACTATGTTATGCTGTTTGAGTAATATTGGATTCCCAAGCAGCATGAGACAATTCTTACACTGTCCCAAGATACCCATCTCAGTCAGGCTGACTGGAGAAGTTGTGGAGAAGTGCTGCTCCGTGTTACCAAAAGGAATGACTAGGGGCAGAGATAACAATAACTGCTTGGAGTTGTACAGAAGTTAAACAAGTAGTTTGCCATGAGTGGCAAAATCACAAAAGATGTGTACAAGGACGGGTCCCTATCAGTTGATCAAGTGTTCAGAAATTTGAACTCCGTATAGCGGAGACCATATGATCAAGCTTTTGAATGGAGATTATGGTGCAGAGAGGATCAGAACATTTACCCTTTCTTCTCATTGTAGTGTGGTCTCCATGTTGATATATATATATATATATATATATATATATATATATATATATATATATATATATATATATATATATATATATATATATATAATTTTCAGGGAATGTGGGGGGTGCAGAGGGGTTTGTCCTCATGGAAAAATGTTTAAAAAAAAGGTAGATTTTTATGGTTGGTTGGTTGATGATCAAATTTTTGGAAACTCGATCATATGGTCTCTCTGATATTTTTTCAAGTTTCTGAAAAGTCGATCATGTGTCATAGACCCCACAAGGACATATCCCCCAGTAGTACGACTTAATCTGATTTCTTTGGCTCTTGTATAATTCTAATTAACTAAAAATGTTTCTTTGAAGGGGTGCTATTTTAATGTTGTATAAATGTATGGAATTTTTTAGGAAGAAACAAAACCATTCAAAGTGGGAGGTGCCCTTTGTCACTTCCTTTACAAATTTAAAAACATATGAAAGATTACTGCAGCACTCATTGTTCTGGGAATTTTGTTCACTTGCACTTTCCTGGTATCCCTTTTTTTTTTAAGATATTTTGTCGATTTTTTTTTGAAAGATATGACTATTTTTGGCCAGTTGTAGGATGATTGTGCAAACTAAATTCTCTTCTAGGAAAAGCCGCCATTCAAGTCCATGATGCAGTGGGCCATAACCCTCTTCGATCCAGTTTTGGCAGTATTGGACCTTAGGGGAAAGGGACATGGCCCTCCCCCACCTTAAAGCAATGTATTGTGTGTATCTACAATATGTAAATTTACATATTCTCATGTATTCTACCTGTGGCTACAGATGTCTTGTTTCATTAGTAAATCACATCTAAATTTAGAATGGTGATAAGTATGTGCTAACGTAATTTCTAAGGTTCTAATAACTCATTTTAACTATTTTTATTTACAGCAGTAGTAATCATTTACTGTCAGGAAAGATAAAAAAATAAAAATATATAAATAACTATGTTATTCAGTTTAAATTTATTTATTTATTTACAATTTTTAAGTCATAGTTGCCTTTTAGTTCAGAAGATTTTTAACAAACCCATGTAACCCAAACCCAAAAATTAAACTGACCAAAGACCGAGGGAGTAGGATCTTTTAAGTACGTATGTAAAATTGCACAGTTTTAAGTGCTTTTATCTTGAGCAAAGACTTCATTAAACTATCTGTTACAAGGAACAATAATTTAAATACATAAGAGATTAATCACATATTTAATTAACCATAAAAAGACACAAGTGTTTTCCCATTAAACCGCATTTGAAGTTTGTACTTAAATTTCTGGGCAGTGACATGCTTTTACTTTAAGCTGCCTGGAATATTTTTATATTCCAAGGCATTTTCAGCATCCCCAAACTTTCAAATAAATTTTAATATAATATAATGCTAAAACGTATTGCACCAACTATAGATTTTAGAATGTCCATGCAAGGAATTAAATTCTTTGTGCATAATGCATACACATGCTCTTAAATTCTTTTCTGCAATCTGCACACAGTCTTGTCTGTATGTAACAGTGAACATGCTAACAAGGAAAGGCTTAGAAATAGAATAGCATGGTACTAAGTTTTTCTGTTCTTTTTATAGTACATCTATCTCTCTTTAAATATTGTCATTGATTCCCATATGGAAAAACTCCTTTTTATTCTTTGTCTACAAGCATCTCTTGTAAATATCTCTTTGAAATATTTACATTTTTTATAAACATATTGTGAGATTTTTTTTTTTTGCTTGTGCCTTACTGTTCTGCACATGAAGGTTAGATTTACCACCCTGTGACCTTGCAAGGGGTCAACCACACTAGTCCGTGTCCCCACTACACTGAGGGCATTCTAAGCAAGCAAGCCTACACTATGAAATAAGACACTGTGGGCTGCATCCCCAGTCCCTACCAGCACTGATCATGCCTGTGCTTGAGCCCCCTGAGTAGGTATACCCTTCTGATGTTCATCGTGTTTCACTGTTGCAGTCATTACACTTGGGTTATCCTGCTGGCAGGCTACCCGCAGTCAGCCTGAATTCCAAAGTCCTGGTCCGGCGTCTGTTGCTGTCGCCTCTTCCCTGATGTCAGAGCGCCAGGGGTATAAAAGATGCAGCCGACACCATTTTCTTCAGTCTTTCTTGCCACGTGGTGCCCGAAGCAAAAGCAGTTCGCAAGTGCCGGTCGGCCAACTCCTGAGATTTTCTAAATTGAATTTCAGATCCGAAGTCTTCTATAAAGCTAAGTACCCCATTGGGGAAACTTTTTTCTTGCTCTAGACCGATGTCAGAAAAAGTTATTCTTGTGGGAAGCAAATACCTCATAAGGATTTTCATTCTTTCTGTATTCCTTGCCTAGGCCATGACCACGACATTGCTAGTTGTCAGTTTTGTGCTAGATTTAACCAACGCACTATTAAGCATCGGTACGATTTTGCTTTTCATTACTTTGGCCGAAGGTTTAACTATATAATGCCGTCAGAACAACTGACTGGAATTCATAAAAAGCATAAGGAGAAAGAAAAGGACAGGCATCCGAGGTCCAAAACCGATGACGAAGCCTCTTCTAGGCCAGTCGCTGGTTTGCCGGTGCTCAGTGAGGTGCTTTCGCAGCCCCTGACACCTGCTGCCTCAGAGCCACAGGCCGCCTCCGACTCCCATGTGGGGACAACTAGGCCTCTGGATACTCAAGGTATTGGCCATTCGGAAACTAATCCCTCAGATGGGTCTGGAGCCGCTGAGCAGGCATCGGCTTCTGAGGGTGTTTTCAGACCTACACAGCTTTATATCAAGTCTACTTCAGCATCCAAGACAAAGACTAAAACAATTTTAAAGAGAAGGAAACAAGTACAGCATTCTCCAGGACAGACTTCCATTCCTAAGAAACAGATGCTCAAAATGGCCGAAGACCTAATTACTTTGATCAGGGGGTTCCCATCCCCTCCTGATAAGAGGCCTAGGCAAGATACTGAATATGATTCCTCTGATCAGGTTTCCATTTCCTCTGACTCCTCTTCAGAACAGGGATACTCTATTCCTCCCTATGAGGATTCCGATGCTGAAGAATCTATTCCTTCAGCTTCTCCTCCTGAGGATTACTCATTTGGGGAAACCCTGCATACCATGAGGAAGCATTTCCACTGGGAGAGCCAAGATTGTTCAGACTCTAAGAAAAGACTTAGAGACTTTCTTCTACTACCTCAGCACAGACCTCTTGCTATTCCACCTGTTCTAGACATTGTTGATGATATATTTTCAGAGTCCGGCCTGTCTCCCGACTCTTTACCTCCTGCACCTGTTAAGCCAGACAGATACTACAGGGTTCCAGATTCTCATAAATTTCTATACAAAAACCCTGCTGCTGACCCAGAAACTATTTCTCAGGGTCCCAAAGGGGTCAAGGCTGCTATTGCTAAAAACCCTGTCCCCTCAGATAGAGATTCTAGGGCACTGGACAGATGGGGGAAAAAGTCTACACTTCTGCTACCTTGGCTGTAAGGGCTTTAAATTGTCAGTTTCATATGCTTAAATATCAGCAATACTTAATGTCTCTGTTAAAACAGAAAATGTTGACAAATTCTGAATGTTCTGAGAACAAGGAATTGCAGGATTTATTGCATGCAGCTGAACAAGTGGGAAAACCTAGTTTTCAATGTGGTTATGATTCACTGGAGGCCTCTTGCAGGGCCGCTGTAACAGGTTCTGTTATTAGAAGGCATGCTTGGTTAAAGGAACAGACTCTGCCTGATCATGTTAAAGCAAAATTATTAGATGCTCCATTACAGCATGATACTTTGGTGTTAAGGCAGAAGAGGTGTTGAAGAAAATGGAGGATAAAGCTAAATCTATGCAGACAGTGAAGGATTTCTTACAGGTACAGCCACCCAGATTTAGCAGGAACTGGCCTTCTAAGATTTGGTCCTTTCCTGTGACAGGCCGCAAAGAGGCTGATACAGGCGCCCTAGAGGCAGGCAACAGCCCCAAGGCTCATACAGACCCAAACAGTGGGGTGCTTCTACCTCCAAAAGCAGAGAAGACAAATCACAGCCATATAGGAAACAGTCCCAATGACTTCCCTCTGTCAATGCCAAGCATTTTTCTCTTGGCAGCACCCTTAGGGGGAAAGCTAGCACTTTTTTCACAAAATTGGCACATGATCACACAGGACAAATGGGTCCTAAACATAGTCTCTCAGGGCTACAGGTTCCACTTTCACACCCTTCCAAAGGCAAAAGGTATGCCAGACCTGCCACACAATCAATGGGCAGAGGCACAAAAACAAGTAACATCACTCATGAAACATCACTCATGAACATGAGGGCCATTCAGCCAGTGCCACAACAGAAGCAGGGACAAGGATTTTACTCAAGACTTTTCTTAGTACCAAGAAAGGACAAAGCATGGAGACCAATTCTGGACCTGTCTATTCTAAATACTTTTCTGGACGTACCAAAATTCAAAATGTTGACTCTGCCCATGCTGGGCAAGAAGGATTGGCTTGTAACTTTGGACCTCAAAGAGGCATACCTGCATGTCCCAATCAGACAATCTTGCAGAAGAAACCTCAGATTCATAGCTGGCTCAATGCACTACCAATTCTCTGCACTGCCCTTTGGCTTATCTACTGCACCCATGGTCTTTACAAAATGCTTGGCACCAGTAATTGCATTCTGCAGACAAAGAGGAATTCAAATATATCCCTACTTGGACTGCCTTATTCAAGCAGAGACCAAAGACATTCTACTAAAGCATCTGGCGTTTGTAAAAAGATTACTAATTTGCCTAGGGTACACAGTAAACAAAAAGAAATCAAAACTAGTACCCTCTCAAGAGATAATATTCCTGGGTGCAAGCTTAAATACAACTGCCCAGATGACTTATCTCATGCCAGACAAACAAAGGCAACTGAATTCTTACTTCGAAAGCATGGCAACAAAGACCCAGTTATCAGCAAGAAAAATTCTGCAGGCTCTGGGCTACATGGCCTCCTGCATTCTGCTAATTCCATATGCAAGACTGCATATGAGGAAATTACAACGGTATCTAAAAATTGTTTGGACTCAACATTGCCACAGCCTGGAATCATTCATTTCACTCATTCCCTGCCTGCAACAAGAGTTTCGATGGTGGGCACAGGCCTGTCACCACAACAAGGGACAGCCATTCACTTTACCCACAGCCAGGCAAACACTAACAACAGATGCATCAGATTATGCCTGGGGGGCCCACATGGCAGGAAAATGTATTCAGGGCACATGGCCCCCAAGCCAAAGGCATCTTCACATCAAAGAGATGCTAGGTGTACAAAATGCCCTGACAACCTTCAAGGACCTACTTCATCCAGGACAGCTGCTGATAAAGACAGGCAACACCACAGTTATGTGGTACATAAACAAGCAGGGGGCACACATTCCTACCCCCTCTGCAGACAAGCCATAATTTTGTGGAACACAGCATTGACCTACCAAGTACACCTGCAAGCAAAATTCCTGCCAAGAAAAACAAATGCTCTGGCAGACGAACTAAGCAGAAACCTCATGGATCCTCACGAGTGGAAACTAGATCCACAAATCTTCAGCATGATAACAAGGAAATGGGGATGCCCAGACATAGATCTTTTTGCCTCCCCTCACAACTGCCAACTTCAGAGATTCTGCACAAGGACTTATCCCAAACGAGCATGGAAAGTGGATGCTTTGTCTTTCAGCTGGAACAACCTTACAGTATATGCCTTTCCTCCACTGCCTCTCCTCCCCAAGGTACTCCTAAAGGTCAGACAAGAGAAGCCACAAATGATACTAATTGCCCCAGATTGGCCATGCCAACACTGGTACCCAATCCTATGGTGCTTGTCTCAAGGCCCAGCCTGGACATTGCCTCAAATATCTCATTTGCTAACCCAACAAAACAATCAGATCCTGCACAGCCAACTCAGAACCCTAAATCTAGCTGCATGGCGGATAGTGTAACCATTCAGAATACACCTCTCTCTAAAGCGGTTATGGATGTTATTTTGGAGGCCAGGAGGCCCAGCCCCAGGAAATCATATGCAGAAAAATGGAAGAGATTCTGTGCTTGGAACCAGGTGCAAGGATTTGACATGCTTGTACCAGATATTCCTCAGATTTTACAATGTCTGACTGAGATGCTGGACAAAGGCCTATCCTTCTCATCAATTAAGATCCATGCCCCTGCCATTTCAGCTCATTACAATACAGAACCACCAATTTTTTCACATCCACTGCTTAGGCAGTTCCTCAGGGGGGCCAAAAACATAAGACCTCTAAGGAGAGCACCAATACCTGCATGGGACCTCAATTTTGTCTTGGAAAAACTCACACTGCCTCCTTTTGAGCCAGCCAATACAGCTGATATAAAATTCTTATCGGGGAAAACAGCTCTGCTCCTAGCAAAAACTTCGGCAAGAAGAGTCTCAGTGTTACAGGCATTAATGGCTGTGGAACCTTTTATTATCTTCCATCCGGGCAGGGTTTCTCTAAGGACAAACCCAACATTTATGCCTAAGGTGGTGTCTAGTGTGGCTCTTAACCAAACCATTCATTTGCCTACTTTTTATCCAAACCCACAGAATAAAGGGGAGAGACTTCTGCATTCTTTGGACATACACAGACAGCTACACTTCTACTTGGACAAAACTAAAGCTTTCAGAAAGACTGAGCAGCTTTTAGTGGCATATGCTGCAGGATCACAAGGAAAGGCTATCTCAAAGCAGACTATTTCAAAATGGATAGGACACTGCATTCATTTCTGCTATTCACAACATGGCAAATCAGTGCCTAAGTGCATTAGACCACATTCTACCAGGGCAGCAGCCACCTCTGCAGCCTTCCTCAGAGGAGTACCAACCAAGGATATTTTGGAGGCTGCAACCTGGACTACAGTGCACAGTTTTACCAAGCACTACCACTTACCTCTTTACTCTAAATCCAGAGCAGGCTTTGCCACTGCAGTTCTGCAGGGCCTTATGGCCACTCCTAATTCTATTTAGACCCATGCTCCCTACCTCAGCTTTGGGATTCAACCCAAGAGTAATGACTGCAACAGTGAAACATGATGAACATAGTACAGTTGTGTACCTACCATAAATGTAGATGTTCGAGTGTATTCACTGTTGCAGTCAAGGTTACCCACCCACCATACCCCCTTCTTTGCTGGGACTTATCTGTACTTCTCTATCCTGTACAACCTATGTAGTGTATTTGCTTGTAGATGAAGGTATTGTTTATGTTAGTGCATGCTTTTATTAGCAATGTTTTTATAGCCTGCCCTTTTGGGGGCACCTGACATCTGGGGCAAGAAAAACTGAAGAAAAGGGCGTTGGCTGCATCTTTTATACCCCTGGCGCTCTGACGTCAGGGAAGAGGTGACAGCAACCAACGCCGGACCAGGACTTTGGAATTCAGGCCGACTGCGGGTAGCCTGCCAGCAGGATAACCCAAGTGTAATGACTGCAACAGTGAATACACTCGAACATCTACATTTATGGTAGGTACACAACTGTACTTTTCTCTGAGACAGGCAGTTGAGCTCTACCACTTCATTCCTCTCTCCTCTCCTCTGCTCCACTTTTCCATTTCTGAGAGTGTTAATGGGACCGTGATGATATTGTAGTAAGGGTGCCTGCCGTTCCTCTACATTATGGTGCTGGGCACATTTGTATTAAATTTGTCTGGTAGCAGAAGTAGACTGTAGGCATCTTTAGTCTACCTTTTAAGCACATTAAGCATTCCACATTCTCACTATTCCTGACTGTGCTCATCCGTTTGTCCACTTGTCCAGTGCCTTTTTGGATGGTTCTGTGGATCACCCTGTGTTCTATTTGGGTCTTATCTCCACCAACAGGCAAGCTTTTCAAAGCTTGAGGACAAACCTCCACATACTCTTAATTGTCAGGAGCTTGAGCAGAGCTCCATATAAAAACACAGAGTGCCCAAATCTTCAGAGCTTTCTTGCCACCAGAGTGTGCTCCTTTATTGGATTTTGTGGAACTGTCAGTTAGCCAGTGATCCATCGAGGCTAGGCAGACAAGTTCCCTGTTGGGGAAAACCTTACAAAAATAATTTTCAGTTGGGAAACATGTATGTCTAGGACCGTCTCAACTTGTCAGGGGATTATTGTGAATGCTTGTGTGAACAAACTGTGCGAAATCTATTTTTTGACGTTCTTTCCTACATATTTGTGTTGGTTCTGTGTATTAGGGGCATGAAGTCATGCTTTCTGGGACTGTCAGTTGTTTTCTTACCTCAGAACTACCTTTTTGCAATTGTTAGTTTTACCATCTCACAGGCTGCACTACTCATCTTCAGTGTTTCCTTCGCAGCTGATGCTATGGCATAGTTAGCAGTGTCCACATTTCTGCTTTCCCCTATCCACAAGAAGAGCAGTGATTTCAGGGATTCTTTGTGTGTCCAGCTGGCTCCAGTTATAATTCAGTCACCAGTGAGTGAGACTGCAGGGGCTGGAGTTGATTTCTTGGACTGCTCAACGTTTTCCCCTGGTGCCTCAATTGTAGCACCTATAGCCACTAATTACTGAGAGCGAGAGACATATCTGACTGTAGGGTTGCCTTTGTGGGCAAAGGAAAAACACTCTTACTGTCTTAGGGGAAGGGGGGAGGTGAAGGTCTACAGGATAACAGGGAAAGGGATTCTGAGCCCTGGGATAGTATGCTTGGGGCCCCTTTAGTATTGTAGTTTTCCAGGAAGGAAAAAAAAAAAAATGTCTTCTTCTGCCTCTCTTTTTTTGGACAGGGAAGATTTGCTGAGATGTGCTGGAGAGTTAATTCCGGCTTTTACTTTTACTACTAACTCTTCAAGAAAGAAAAGGAAGAGTTCCTTTCCTTTCTGATCCTGATTTTCAGTCAGAAGATCAAGGATTGGAGGGAGAATGTTAATACTTCAGGATTTTCTTCTCAACCTGAAGATTCTGATTCTGATGAAAGTATTTCTTCATTTTTCCTTCCGTACGAGTTTTCTTTTAACGATACTTTATCTAAAATTAAAGAGGTTTTTCAATGGGATCTGAATGAAATTACTGTTTTCCAGTAAATGCATCATGATTCATCACAGTTAGGTATTCCAAAAGTCTGCACCTGTTCCTCGTGTTTTATTTGCTTATATAAATGTTTTTCTCACAGCTTAAAATTTTACCCAACAGTCAATCTCCTGCCCTTAGGAAGTCTTAAAGGTTGTAGAAGGTACCTCAGACTCATAAGTAGTTTTCTAAGTTAAAGCAGACCATGCAGTGATTTCAAAATGTTGCCCCTTCAGATCCTGTTATCTCTTGTCTCCTTACTAGATTTCATGGTAAGGCTAGACTTAGAATTGAATGCCATTATATTCCTTTAGCCAAACATTTCTGACATTTCTCAAGATTTTGTGTATCTGACTTGCATTATCACTTCTCTGTTCTTAACTTTTGGATTATCTGCTGCTTCAAAGGTATTTACAAAGTGTCTGGTTCCAGTAATTGCTTATTGTAGACTTCAAGGCCTTCACATTTTCCATATATGGCTGATTGCCCTATATTTGTAGACTATTTTCTTGTTGTCAAGAGAGTCTTTAGCAAGTGTTCAGAGTCTTAAACTCAGTCTTGGTTTTCAAGTGATTTTACAGCAATCCTCTCTCCTCTCTTTTCACAAAATTGTTTTCCTGAGATGTCTGTTGCATTCTGACTTTAGAAGAGCCTTTCATCCTCCAGCAAAGTAAATCTAGATGTTCCAAAAGTTCTTCCTGAATTTTTCCAATCTGTGAGAGAATCTCTCAAGGTTCAGGGGCTCCTGGTTTATATGACTCTCTCAACTCCCCTGACCAGACTTCATATGTGAAAAATCCAGTGGTATCTCAGGTCAGTCTAAAATTTTCATCTACACCCTTTATGTTGGAACAAGGCAGTAATAAATGCTTTGAAAGCCCTAAATCAACTCTGATCTCCAGGACCTTTACAAGTTATCACAGACAACACAGTGATGTGGTATGTAAACAAACAAGGTGATACCAGATGTTACCCATTTTTGCAACCTTGCTATGATAGCCTGGGAGGTAGCAGTTCAGCTCAATTTCACTCTTTGAACTTCATACATTCTATTGAATCAAAATTTTAGCGCAGACAAACTGAGTAGGACCAGAGCAGACCATCGCAAATGGAAACTTCACACTGAGGTTGTCTGAGAATTGATCTAGCTGTGGGTGAAATATCAAGTAGACCTGTTTGCTTCCTCTCAGAACAGTCAATTAAAACTGTGCTGTAGGATTCCTTGCAAACAGGCCTGAAAGACAGATGCCTTCTCGTTCTCATGGATAGGAATGTTCATATATGCCTTTTCACTGATATCCAGGAGTTCTTCTAGACAACCAGGAGTCCCCGAAGATTGTAGTGGGGACTCCATTTTGGCCCTGGCCACAGTGTTTCTCCATTCTTTTGAAATTGGCCAAGGACAATTACCACAGGCTTCGTCATAGAATAGATTTCCTCACACAAGACAGGGGTTGCTTGAAACACCTCAGTCTGAAAACTCTTCGATTGACTGCCTGGATGATAGAATGTTACCTTTTTGGCACCTATTTTCCTGAAGACATGCAGCAGATATTAAAGGAAGATAAAAAAGCCTGCTACTAGGAAATCATATATGTGTAAGTGGGAAAGAATTTCTAGTTGGTGCCGTTCTAGGAATCTGGACCTTTTTGTCGCCTTGGCTGCTTGTGGTTCTTGATTATTACAATCCTTTAGCCTTTCTTACTTCTCTGTCAAGGTTCATTTGTCAGCCATTTTGGCTCGTATTTTCTTGGATCCTTCCTTTCTACTTGTCCTCAAGTTAATCAGTTTTTGAGAGAGATTTTATTTATTTGTCCACCTAGGAAAAAAAGGTGGCTCCTCCTTGGGATCTTAACTTTGTACTTGAAAAGTTGCTCTTTTTCTATTTGAACCAGATCTCTTTGGGGAGATTTGAGGTTCTTAACATGGAAGCCTGTTTAACTCATTGCACTGACTTCTGTTAGAAGAGTTTCTGAGTGCGAAGCTCCTATATGGTGAATCATCCTACCTCATTTTCCACAAGGACAGTTTTTTTCTTTTGAGAACTAGTCCTTATTTTAATCCTGAAGTGGTCTCAGAGTTTACCTTGAGCCAGTCTATTAATCTCGTCTTTTTTCCTGAACCCAAAAACAAGGGAGAACATCTTACTTTGGATGTTCTCAAGTAGCTCAGGTACTACCTAGACAAAACTCAGTCCTTCAGGGAAGCCAATCATCTGTTTGTCTCCAATGAAGGTAAGAGGAAAGCTCAACTAGTGTCAATGCAGACAATTTCTAGATGGTTCTCTCATGCTATAATTCTCTTTGCTATTCTCACAATAACACACCACTTCCAGGTAGGGTTAGGGCCCATTCTACTAAGGCTTTGGGTTTTCATTGACTTTCTGGATAGGGTGGACTTAATATTCTAGAGTAAGCAACTTGGTCGTGTATACTTGCATTTACTAAGCATTACAAACTGGATTCTTTTTTCATGTCCAGAACAGAGTTTGGCAGGATCGTTCTCCAAGGGCTCCTGGAATCTTAATTGATTTCCTCTAGCCTCTTTGTTCCTAAGGTATGATAACCTACCCATATAGCTTAGGCCTCTGCAACAGTGATCTAATGCTGAACATAGTACAGTTGTGTAAATAAACTTATCATGAGTAGATGTGCTAATCGATCGTTGTTACAGTAACCGTCCATTATGTGAGTATGCATCACTCTCTGAAAAAAAAATGCTTCCATGAATCCAGAGAAAAATGAATCTTTACAACATGTTTCCTGTGTGCATTCCTCATGCCATGGGGTGGTATGAGTGCATAAGGTGTTGAAAACACAGACATCTGTAAAGTGAGTGGTATCTCCTATACATGTAACTTTATGTTGACTTTTTTTCTTAACATAAAAAACAGTTTTACACATTCCTTAAACAAAACTGAATGTTTTTATAGCAAAATGCAGCACCTGGGTACTGTGAGCACAGGAAGAGTTTGCTTTGTAGGTTTTCTTTTAAGTGCCAGCTCAGAGCAATAAAGAATTTCCTATATTTTAATCATTATAGTGTGTAAAACAAAGGTACTCAGCTTAAACAGTATAATTAAAAAAAGAATAAAATAACTTTAATGATGGAATTCTCTCAATAGCATTTTCCACCAATATGTAGTAGGTAAGCAACATAAGAGGAGAAATGGACTTGAGTGAACTAGCATGAAATATGTTTTGTTTACTACACCTGCTTCCTTCAGGAAATTAAATTATAATGAGTGAATTTCCTCAGTCTCATATACACAGCATTACATTTTGGTTAATGCAACTTGTCTTTCATGTCTCACAAATAAATAAGTAAAAAATAAAAAAAAATTCATACATTAACTTTTCCTCTGGAGATTTGTCCCTGGCTCCACTCTACTTTAGCAAGTTTTATTTTTTTCTGTTTTTTTTTTAATCCAGGGTTGATCTCAGTTTATTCTTTTGTACATAGATCTCTCGATAGACCGTTTGAGACCCCATATTTTTTCAGTCCTAAGCTAATTCTTTTTTTTTTCTTTACCAAGTGGCTGTGTTTGGCAAAATATACCTTACAGACAAGGTACAGGGTTTGATTCTGACCACAGGTTATTGGCTAGGCTTAAAACGGCCCTTCAGTGCAGTTTGGCTAGTATCAGCCTATGAATGTATGAAACCTTGCCCCATTTCATACATGAGCTCTTCCAGACCACCACCTATTTCTCTTTCTTGAACTCCAACTCCAGTTCTTGATTCTTCCTTTCCTGCTTCTGCAGATCTCCTATTAACTGTAGGATGGTGTAGTTTCCTCCACTTAGAACATGTGTGTAGAAACCTCTTCCACAATACCGACACATGACAGTTGCATATATCATGCAGCAACAGCAGCTGCTAGGGAGCACTGTACCACATAAATCCTCACCCTGCTCTGGCCTTATAGGTATGAGTGTCTGTCATCAGTAGGGTTGCCACCTTTTCAAATGGCCAAAGTGGGACATTTTTGGTAGAGACATCAGATTTTACAGGCCGACACATACCCACGGTCAGTACAAAGGATAGAACTTAACTTTTTTGCCTAAATAAAAGCTTATTCTTGTAGCATTTTAGTTGCTTATTCTGTTTCTTATAACATTTAGATATTTTAGATACAGAATAACGGTTTTATGCAACTATTACATAACATATAGGAAATAATTTTGTCCTATAATCTCAGGACATTTGCCATTTTTAGAATTTTTTGTCAGGACACAACTGCCCAAAGAGGGACTGTCCCTCGCAAAGTGGGACAGGTGGTAACCCTAGTCATCAGTCAACTTCCAACATGACTGTCGCAGAGGCTGTATGGCAGCTGGCTATTCATTCAGAATCTGAATTTGTTCATCCAATTCTATGACTCCTTGTGACCTTT
Organism: Protopterus annectens; assembly: GCF_019279795.1. Lineage (NCBI taxonomy): Eukaryota > Metazoa > Chordata > Ceratodontiformes > Protopteridae > Protopterus > Protopterus annectens. The sequence continues at coordinate 300,333,286 of NC_056742.1, read as the reverse complement.
TTTTGTTTTGTTTTTAATGTCTCCAGTTGCTCAGAGTCCTTTTTCATGTTGGCTTTGTTATGATGGGTTCTCCTGTTTGCTTTCATGGATCCTGGTTTCTCTTTAGCTCTGACATTTTCTTGCCTACTACTTTTTTTCTTCTTTTTATTTCTTTCTATGTTTCATTTTGCTATCTCAGTGCCTTTTGTGTGGCATGTGTTCTGAGACTTATTTTGTGTTTGCAAACTCTAATACTTGGAGAACTACTCCAGAATACTGTTGCCTAGTTTCCGGACCTTTTTTAGAACTTTGTTCTCCTTCTCCTGCATGGCAGTGAAAATAGATATGTTGGTACATTGTTTATCTTTTATCAACTTAATTTATTCAGTTGGTGCCTGTAATAATTTTCTTGAGGTAGAATAGAGTAAGAAGACAAGTTGTGTTCATGGTCTTTATCTCTGGCTTACAACTCTCAAGATGTTCATCATGCATACAGCTGCAGTCATAACAGATGGGTTCTCCTGCCGTCAGGCGGGTCCTCGGTTGGCCGAATTCCAAAGTCTAGGTCCGGCGTCGGTTGTCGTCACTTCTTCCCTGACGTCAGTGCGACAGGGGTATAAAAGAACCAGCCGACGCCATTTTCTTCAGTCTTTCTTGCCGCGCGGTGCCCGAAGCAGAAGCAGTTCGCAAGTGCTGGTCGGCCAGCTCCTGAGATTACGAAAAATTTGGAACCGAAGTCTTCTTAAAAGCTAAGTACCTCGTTGGGGAAACTTTTTCTTGCCTCAGTCCGATGTCAGACAAAGTTAATAATTGTATTTCTTGTGGGAAGCAAATACCGCATAAGGATTTCCATTCCCTCTGTATACCTTGTTTAGGCCCAGACCACGACGTCTCGGTCTGTCGCTTTTGTGCTGCATTCAACAAACGCACTATTAAGCGTCGGGCGAAGTTCGCCCAGCATTATTTTGGGAAAGCATTTAACTATACTATGTCGTCGGATACTCCGACTCCGGTTTTGTCTAAAAAACGCAAAGACAAGGACCGACACTCGAGGTCCGCGGCCTCTATCGACACCACGCCAAAGCCGACTACACGTGCTCCGGTTCTCAGTGAGGCACCTACGCAGCCCCTGATTACCGATGACACATCTTTGGCGGTGTCTCCTGTACCCGAGGTCGCAGGCTCCTCAGCCCACACCCTGACTACAGATACCGAAGCCACTCTTGGCGTTGAAACACAGAATGTGGACAGGTCCACCTCCACTCAAGGTGTCTTCAGACCTTCCTCTTCTTTCTCCATCAAGGCTTTCACCAAGTCTAAAGCTACCATGCACCCTAAGAGACCAGCTACACAGGACCCATCTCTAGGCCCCATGCCTAAGAAACAGATGCTTAAAATGGCTGAGGATTTAATTACTCTAATCACAGGTTCTCAGCCACCTCCGGACAAAAGACCCAGAGTGGAGGAAGATTCCCCCTCCTCTGATCAGGGCTCCATTATTTCAGAGCACTCTGATTATCAGGAACAGTCTTACTCCCATTTTGAAGACTCTGATGCAGAGGAATCTATTCCTTCTGTATCCTCCCCTGAGGATTACTCATTTGGTGAAACTCTGCATACCTTAAGGGAACACTTCCACTGGGAAGGCCAGGATTATTCAGATTCCAAGAAAAGGCTCAGGGAATTTCTTTTGTTACCCCAGCACAGGCCTCTGGCTATTCCTCCTGTTCTGGACATCCTAGATGATGTTTACTCGGAGGCCTGCCTTAACCCGGACTCTCTTCCTCCAGCTCCAGTTAAGCCTGACAGGTACTACAGGGTTCCTGACTCACACCAATTTCTATACAAAAGCCATGCTGCTGACCTAGAAACCATCTCACAGGAGCCCAAGGGAGTTAAGGCCTCCATTGCCAAAAACCCACTGCCTTCCGAGAGGGATTCCAGATCCTTAGAAAGGTGGGGAAAAAAGGTATATACCTTGGCTACCTTATCCATGAGGACCTTAAACTGTCAGTTTCATATGCTAAAATACCAACAGTTTCTGTTATCTCAATTGAAAAGTAAAATGTCACAACCTGAACAACCAGACATGAAGGAGTTGCAGGATTTGATGCATAGTGCAGAACAAGTGGGTAAACATATCTTACAATGTGGTTTTGATGCTCTGGAGGCCTCATGTAGAGCTGCTGTTACAGGCTCAGTCATACGTAGGCATGCCTGGCTCAAGGAACAAGCCTTGCCTGATCATGTCAAAGCTAAATTACTAGACGCCCCTCTTCAAAAGGATGTACTATTTGGGGCAAATGTTGAGGAAGTATTACGGAAAATGGAGGAAAAGGCTACATCAATGCAAACTGTGAAAGAATTTCTGCAGGTTCAACCCCCACGTTTTAGTAGAAATTAGCCTTCCAAAAACTGGTCCTTTCCTGCCACAGACAGACCCCAAAGAGGCAGATACAGGCGCCCGAGGGGCAGAGGGCAAACACAAGGCTCGTACAGAGGCAGCCAATGGCAAGCTCCTACACAAAGAGGTGGTGAGGACAACTCGCAATCTTTCAGAAAGCAAAACCAATGACTTTCCCCTTTGCATGCCAACCAGGTCGCAAATGGCAGCCCCCTTAGGAGGAAAGCTGGCACTATTCTCAAAAAATTGGCATATTGTTACAAAGGACAAATGGATCCTGAACATTATAAACAGAGGCTACAAATTCCATCTTCATACCCTTCCAAAAATGAAAGGCATGCCAAACCTGCCACACAATCAAAGGCCAGAGGCACAAAAGCAAATTTCAGATCTTATAAACATGAAAGCTATTCAAGAGGTACCTACGCACGAACAGGGTCAAGGTTTTTATTCCAGGCTATTTCTGGTACCAAGGAAGGGAAAAGATTGGAGACCTATTTTGGACCTATCCATCCTAAACACATTTCTACTCGTACCAAAATTCAAGATGCTCACTCTACAGCAACTTCTTCCCATGCTGGGCAAAGAGTCTTGTCTGGTAACATTGGACCTCAAGGAGGCATACCTGCATGTCCCAATCAGACAAAATTGCAGAAGATACCTCAGATTTCTTGCAGGTTCAACCCATTATCAATTCTCTGCATTGCCCTTTGGTTTATCTACTGCGCCCAGAGTATTCACGAAATGCCTGGCATCAGTAATTGCCTACTGCAGACTTCAAGGGATACAAATATACCCTTATTTGGACGACTGCCTGATCCAAGCGGACAGCAAGCACATTCTTCTGAAACATCTGGCTTATGTAATAATGTTATTAAACTCTCTAGGATACACAGTCAACAAAGAGAAATCAAGACTAATACCCTCTCGGAAGATAATTTTCCTGGGTGCCAATTTGGACACAAACACCCAGATGGCCTACCTCACGCCAGAGAAGCAGGGGCAACTAATTCAATATTTCAGAACACTGGCAAATTGCACCAGGCTGACTGCAAGGAAAATCCTGCAGGCTCTGGGATTCATGGCATCTTGCATCTTACTAATCCCATGTGCAAAGCTGCATATGTGAAAACTACAATGGTACCTAAAAAACATATGGTCTCAACACAGCCACAGTTTGGAAACAATAATACCACTAATTCCATGTCTGCAAAAGGAATTTCTGTGGTGGGCTCAAGCATGCCAAACAAACACAGGTCTTCCATTCAGCAAGCCTCAAGCAAATCAAGTCATCACAACAGACGCCTCGGACTACGCCTGGGGGGCACACATGACAGACCGGTGCATTCAGGGCAAATGGACCCAAAAAGAAAAGCACCTTCACATCAACCAAAAAGAAATGCTAGCAGTGATAAATGCTATTACAGCTTTCAAGGACCTTCTACAACCAGGTCAGCTATTGATAAGAACAGACAACACCACAGTTATGTGGTACATAAACAAGCAGGGAGGAACACATTCTTATCCCTTATGCAGACTGGCCATGTCACTTTGGAACATGGCCATGGACTTACAAATGGAACTACAAGCACAGTACTTGCCAGGCAAGGAAAATATGCTGGCAGACAACCTAAGCAGGAATATGACAGATCCACACGAATGGAAGTTGCATCCAAAACTTTTTACAGAAATAATCCAAGAATGGGGAAGGCCAGACATAGATCTCTCTGCTTCCCACAAAAAATCATCAATTGGCAAAATTCTCCTCAAGGATCTTCCATCCAAAGGCCTGGAGAGTGAACACTCTCTCTTTCAGTTGGACATCAATGACAGTTTATGCCTTCCCGCCTCTTCCTCTACTGCCCAAAGTCCTATTGAAGACCAGAGCAGACAGACCACAGATGATCCTCATTGCTCCGGACTGGCCAAGGCAACACTGGTACCCACTCCTGAGGAGCCTGACGCATTCCCCACCATGGACCCTGCCTCTAATGCCTCTTCTTCTGACTCAGCACAGCTTCAAAACTCTTCACAGTCAGCTGAAAACACTCAATCTAGCCGCATGGAAGATTCCTTAGCATCGCAGCAGGACCTGCTCTCCAAGGAGGTGCAGGATGTCATTTTGGAGGCCAGAAGGCCATCAACTAGAAAAGCTTACTCTGCAAAATGGAAATGTTTCTGTGTTTGGAATGAGAAAAAGGGCCAGTGCCCTGGAAAAATGAATTTACCTCAAATACTACAATATTTGGCTGAACTGCTAAGCAGTGGACTTTCGTTCTCCTCCATCAAAATCCATGCCTCAGCCATTTCTGCAGAATACAACACTGATCCACCTTTATTCTCTCACCCTCTATTAAGACAGTTCCTCAGAGGGGCTAAGAATTTAAGACCTCCAAGGAAACAACCAATACCTGCTTGGGATCTTAATTTCATTTTGGAAAAACTGACTTTGCCTCCTTTTGAACCAGCTGCCTCATCAGATTTACAATATTTGTCCTGGAAAACAGCTTTCCTTCTGGCTATCACTTCAGCTCGTAGAGTTTCAGAACTACAGGCTGTTATGGCTGTCCAGCCTTTTATCATCTTCCATCAGGACAGAGTTTCATTACATACCAACCCGTCCTTTATGCCTAAAGAGGTATCCAAGGTAGCTTTAAATCAGGCCATACATTTACCTACTTTTTATCCTAATCCTCAAAACAAAGGGGAGAGATTACTGCATTCCTTGAACATCCACAGACAACTGCGTTATTATTTGGACAGAACAAAACCTTTCAGAAAATCAGAACAGCTTTTTGTGGCCTATGCGGTAGGAGCTCAAGGAAAGTCAATATCCAAACAGACCATCTCAAAATGGATAGCCCACTGCATACGCTTTTGCTATTCCTTTCATGGCAAAACTGTACCTACAGGCATTAGAACTCATTCTACCAGGACCACAGCCACCTCTGCAGCCTTCCTCAGAGGAGTTCCTACCAAGGATATTTTAGAAGCAGCCACTTGGAGTTCTGTACATACCTTCTCCAAGCACTACAACCTACCATTATACTCCAAATCTAGAGCAGGCTTTGCCACTGCAGTCTTGCAGGGCATTTTGGCTCCTCCTAGCTCCACCTAGTGCCTACCACCCCTTTCTTAGCTTTGGGATTCTACCCATCTGTTATGACTGCAGCTGTATGCATGATGAACATAGTACAGTTTTGTACCTACCATAAATGTAGATGTTCGAGTGCTAATACAGCTGCAGTCCAGGTTTCCTCCTCCTTCCCCTCTAGGGGTCTTCTTTTATGGTGTATTTGCTTGCAACTACTGGTCTTTGATTATATTGCATTGCATTATTACATAATTGTATGTATTGCCTTCCTTCTGGGGCACCTGACATCTGGGGCAAGAAAAACTGAAGAAAATGGCGTCGGCTGGTTCTTTTATACCCCTGTCGCACTCACGTCAGGGAAGAAGCGACGACAACCGACGCCGGACCTAGACTTTGGAATTCGGCCGACCGAGGACCCGCCTGACGGCAAGAGAACCCATCCGTTATGACTGCAGCTGTATTAGCACTCGAACATCTACATTTATGGTAGGTACAAAACTGTACTTTCTCAGTTATATGTTTGTCAGTTGCAGCAGCATTTCTTTTACTTGTGGGGTGCATTATTTTGTGTTCCTTTTGTTCCTGGTGATTCTGCATCACCACCTGTGTATCAGAGGTAAATTTCTAGTGGCAAAATTAATATGTTGGCTTTCTCTTGGCTTTTTCTCTGGTCTGAATTTCTACCAGTATGTGATGAAATGACATTTCATTTTTTTGTAGTCATATTTTTGAGAATTGTTTAAAAACACCATTTTTATCCGTTAGAGTGCATTTTCATTTAAATAATTTCTAAAATTACTCGCCCGGGCTTTAACTGCGGTGGTAGTGCTGCGGTAGCATTGTCGCCTCACAGTAAGACGTTGTCCTGTTCGATTCTCAGCTAAAGCATCTTCTGTGTGGAGACATGCGTGAATGGGCGTACCTTCATTGAAGGTTGTGCATCAGGGCTGGCAACTCGGCATGTAAAAATCTACTGCCAATCATTAGCAGACCGGAGTTCCGCTGTGGCGACCCCTAACCGGGAAAAGCCGAAAGATACAACAACTTGCCCGGGCTTTAGCTTTATTAAACTTTTCTGTTATATATTTGGGTAATATAGGCACATTTAGTTTGTACTATTCCTGAATTTCAGGAGGTGTTTGTGACTGCACAGGAATTAATTCAGGATCTGTGTTTTCTGCTGTGTGAGTCTCTCTTTTTCAGCACAAAACTTGAACCTGGTATGTTTATTTTTCATTTCAGACTCGTGATACTGTTAACACTGCATCCTAAAACTGCTATAATCACTGTGTGCTTAGGCATGCTTTCCATTTCCTAAGACAGAAGCAGCATTTCCACATCAGGCAGTTCTGCCATTCTGTTAAGCATCACAAGCTACATGTCAGTCTTTGGTTCACTTCCTGAGTGTTCTTCTCCAATAATTTGCCTTTTTTGTTGCAGAAGGCTTAAGCAACAGCAGTCTCTTTTGTTCTTTATACCCTTTTTGTTTGTCTTTGTTGGCCGTGAAAGTCCGACTGGCCAGAGCCCATTTTCAGCGGGGGCCCAGGGAGAAAAGCTCCACCACAGTACATTTAAATTAACAAGTGAATTTCTGACAGTTTTCAGAACAGCAACAGTTACACTTCTCAGTAAATGACAAACATAATTACAAGATAGGTATATATAGTAAAGTATTTACATCAACAATTATAAGTCTAGCTGTAAAATCTTGTAGAAGGAAATGGATTGATACTGCAAAAGGGAAACGTTATTGTAAAGAAGTTATGTTACATTTCAATAAAAAAGATTTTTCAAGGAGTTCAAGATATATGTAATGAAGTTAGTTATAAAATTATGTAGGAAGGGAGATTTTAATATTGTATAGGTTTGTAAAGAGTTCAAACGATATAATAAAGTAAGTTATAAAATTATGTAAGGGAATGGAAGATATTAACATTGTGTAGAAGGATAGTGGTAATAGCATATGAATGAGAGAGGATGGTTTAGGATTGGTTCTGTTTAGATTTCTTGTTCCAAACTGGTATATTTAGAAGGTTTATAACTTGGGTATACAGGAGATGCATGAGAGAGGTAGAGCGGTGGATAGGGGCGGTTAGAAAAAGAACAAAATGAAGTGTTGTTTGTAAGGGAGTGAAAAGTGATGTGTTAATTCAAATTCAGGCTGAAAAGTTGTTAGGGATGTAATGATTTAAGTAGAGGAGGGCAAAAAGTTAGTGAAAAGCACTAAGAAGTTTATGCTTTCACTAGAGGTCTCAACCTGATGACCATGAGCATGACCAGGATGGGGTCACTAGAGGTCTCAACCTGGTGATGACCATGAGCATGACCAGGATGGGGTAAGGTATTGTTTGAGCTGGATTTTGTAGCTTGTGAGTTTTATATTTATACTTGTAGGTCTTCCAGAGAAGGACTTACATTATACACAGGTGGTAAATCTTTTGGTTTAGACTGCATGGCAACACCTTAGATATTGTATGTTGCCATTTTTTCTTAGATGTGTTTCTGTGGCTTTAGGTTCTGTGTCTTTTTGTCCTACAATCATCCTAGGCTCATTAGTCTGTAATACAGCACAATTGTCTGTCTTTATGGCATTCAAGTCGAGAATATTTTTGTAGTTTTCTGTGACTTATCACGTACTGCTTTAAATAATTACTTTACTTTTTGCAGTTCCGATACGCTGATGTGATTAATATTTTTACACTCTTCAAGGCTTACATTTGCTCAGTCATTGTTATCTCTTTCTGCAACACATTAAGGATGCAGTCATTCCCCTAGAACATCTGTTCTGGATGCTGTGTGTGTATTGACTACATGCATTTAGTTCACACTCATATCTTTGTACATCTTTACAGACTGAGATGTCAGTGGCTCAGCAGGTAGCTTACTCAACTCTGGTATTCGAAGATCAGAAGCATTTGTGTTCTCTTCCCACTCCTAGTAATTGGATTCACTTTTTTTTTTTTTTTTAACCATTACTGACACTGCAGTGCAGTGTATTGCAATGCAACATTAGAAGGTACTGCATTCCTGAGTGTGCTGTCCTTTAGATGAGACATTAAAATGAGGCCCCATCTGCCTGAATTAGTGGTAGCCAAGGTGGGTTTAAAAGATCCCATGACCTTTATTGAAAAGAACAGGGTATTTCCCTGATGCTCCAGCCAAATTCCTGTTGGTCAGTATAAATACTACCTTGGGTCTTTCTGAAAAAAAGGCTATAACTAACCCAGTCACAAAAGGATGGGTGGATACTTGTTTACGGGTCTATATAATATATTAGAACTTTCTAAACTTAGAATCCCATATGTTCGACAACATAAGATCAAACTTTAAAAGTTCGAATATATAATAAAACAAAAAAAAATAATAAACTTACCTTAACGGTGCAGGCAGGGGGGGCAAGCCCCCCTGCACCCCCCACACACCCCCTACTTAAATATACCAGCTCCGAGATCCCACTTCAGTGCAGAAAAGGAAAATTCTCCCATTCTGCACAGAATGGCGCCGCTGCGTTTAACCTTCGAACACTTGAAATTTCGATCATATGGTGTCGACCATATGCCATTCGAAATTTAAAGTGTTCGTGGTTCTAATAGGAACCCTGCTTTTACAGACTCGTTACTGGTAAGTGCCAACTTTTTTTTTTTTTTAAATCAAGAACATATTTTTATTTATTAAACCATTGACAACAAAGTATAAATGTAACATATCTTAGCAGTCCAAACTTAAACACATTTGCGAATATAACTTGTATATACATGGTCTTGACAGATGCATTCATGCATTCATAAATCTTGAGCATCCAATTTATGCATTTCTAATTTCCCATTAAAGTTCCACCAATCATGGCCATTTTGCATATAAACGAATCGTCCATCTTCTACAAAATGACTTCAGCAATTTATAACAACTTTAAAAATTTCATAGTACCAACAGATGTTAAGTTGTCAATCTCGCCTTCATTCTTGCTGGATGGGTTCGGAGCCGATCCTCGGCTCTGACTCGGCACTTGCTAAGCTCGAGAGTCACTTTTACCAGCTCGAGGCAGCCCCATATCCCATGATGCAAGGCGGTAATTACCCAGATCTCGTTTGCCGCTTCGCTGATGAGGTCAGTCTTTTTACCAGCTCCTGGTAAGTGATATTTTTCTTGCTATTTGTCAGGTTTTAGGTGTCTCAAACCCTAATTTATAGTCTTTATACCCTTCAGTGTACTTTATTCACTTAGCTCCATACCCATTTCCCCTTAGTTCACTTAGTTTTAGCGTATTCAGGCCTTTCCCACCCTCACAGTTCCTGTCAGGATTTCCCTCAGGTGTGTGTGTGTTGTGTCACTCTTATAGTAATAACTAATTATTATTATTAGTTATTTATAATTTTTATTTGTTAGTGTCTTGTTTAGACTGATTGGTGTGTGTGAGTGTTTTAGGACTGAGATATGTCCAAAGATACTAGGGTCTCAGGTTTCAAGAAGTGTGACTCGTGCTGTCAGAAGATGTCTCTGACAGACGGTCACACTTCTTGTATTTATTGCCTGGGACCCCTACACCTGCAGGACTCCTGTGCTATATGTCATTCTTTCAGCCAGAGAGTCCCGCAGAAACGTAGAAATAAGTTGATCCTCAGGGATCTTCTTAAACCAGAGAGCTCCCGGCTAAGGTCGGCTCTGGGAAGCCCTCCAAACCTTCCAAGACCCAGGCTTTGGTGTCCAAGTCTGTGGTCTTGGTTCCGACTCCGCCGGAGTTGACATCGGCTCCGTCCGGAGCCGATCCTTCCTTGTTGGAAGTTTCTGTACCGGCGCCAGTTGGCTCCGATACCCTGGCTTCGGCACCTGTGTCGGCTCAGTCTGGAGCCGACACCCTTGCGTCGAAGCATGTCTCGACTCCGGCTGGAGCCGAGATATCTTTGTCTCCTCTTGGAGCCGACAAGTTGTCGGCTCTGCCTGGAGCCGAACGTTCTTCGGCTCCGATGGCTCCATCCAAGAAGAGGTCTAGATCTCCTTCTTTGGAGTCTATACACTCTGCTCCAGCCTCTCCCTTGCTTTCGGAGCGGAGCCATCGGAGCCGATCATCGAGGTCGTCCAGGCTCTCAGACCACGACTTAGAGAGAGTGGTGAGTAGGCTATTAAAATCACAGGCACTAGCCCAGATGCTCCATAGCCCGTCTCATCAGACGTCAGCTATTCTACACCCCCCTGAGATTTCTCCTTTGACTCTCTTACAGAGTTCGGAGCCGGAGATTATTGGTACCGTGACTGTTGCTGCTTCGGAGCCGATACCACGCCTTTCGGCTCCATCATCTTTGACTCCTATCTCCTCCTTGAGACTTTCCTTGGAGAGATCCGGGAGTCGGGCTACTCTGGTCGGTTCCGAGGGGGCGAGTGGCATCGGACCCTTGTCCGACCCCGTTCTCCCTCTCGGAGCTTCGGCCTTAGTGAGCTTGGCTCCGACATCTGCTTCGGAGCCTTCCCTTTCGGTGGGACCGGGAATCCCTGTTTCTTCGGAGCGGGATCTCTCGGCCCTCCCTGGGAGGAGAGCCTTCGAGGTGATGAGGAGTGTGCTAGCCCCAGAGCTCAGCCAGCAGTCTGTTCCTTTAGCTCCTCCCTCTATGGTGCCTGTAGATGCCTCTTCCCGCTTTCTTGCTCCCGGACCCAGAGATCCATCGCTCCAGGTTTCCCCATTGGGAAGGACTTCCTCTTCCGAGGTTTCTCCTGATCCTTCAGGTGAACCCCCGCGTAAGCGGACCTGCAAGAGGAAGCATTTAGACTCCCCTGAGTCTACAACATCAGATACCGATTTAGATGAGTCGGAGGGGTCCCCAAGATCTCCCTCTGAGGATGTCTCCTTTTCAGACATCCTTGAACTCCTCAAACAGAGGGGGAACTGGCCCTCCATTAATCTCTCCGAGGATGAATCGGTATACCTGGAGGCTTTTGGATCTCAACCCTCCACCTCCTGGGTGTCTCCGCCTTTCGACCCCCTTATGGAAGTCATAGCTCGTAAGGCGTGGGCATCTCCTGATTCGGTGGAACCAGTCCCCAGGAGACCTTCAAAGTTTATCACGGCCCCCGCTGAAAAGCAGTTTCTTTCTAAGGGTGTCCTGGTTGATGCCATGGTGGTGGCGGCCGCCACCAAGAAGGAACTTGCAGATCCTTCCGTGCCAGTCCATCCTCCTAACAAGGAGTCTAGGGCCATGGACAGGTATGGCAAGCGGATGTTCTCTTCAGCGACCTTTGCCATGCGTTCGCTGAATTATTTGTCACTTCACCAGACTTCAGAGAAACATCCTCAAAGAGCTAGGTGAAGTAGTACAGGATCCGTCAGCAGTAGGGGCTCAAGAAAAGATCGCCTCTCAGCTGGGAATCCTAAATTCCATAACCAACTCCTCCATGCGGCTCATTTCTTATGCAGCCGATGGGGCGAGTAGAGCTGCAGGCACAGGAGTGGCCCTCAGACGTCAGTCCTGGATGCGGCTCTGTAATTTTGCAGACCCCTTTAAGGCGTCCTTCACAAACTCTCCCTTTGATGGGACAACGTTGTTTGGCCCTCAGGTGAAGGACACTTTAACCAGGTGCGAGCAGGACGGCAAGACTCTTTCTGCCGTAGGAGTCCGTTTCTCCACTCCTTCTAGACCTTACCCCAAAGATCAGAGGGGAGGGAAAATGTGGTTCCGGAAATCACAAGGAGTCACGCCTGACGCACGTGGTCAGTTTACCCCCAGAGGCAGAGGGGGTAATAATAACAGACGCCGCCCTAGGGGCAGAGGGGGTCCGCAGAACCAGGGCTCCAGAGAGCCTCTCTCTGACAAGCCCTTCCAGCATCCCTGAGGTGTTGCCTGACTGCCCACCCTTGGAGGCAGTCGGGGGAAGATTGTCGCTGTACCCAGAAGCCTGGCTTTCCCTCTCTCAAGACAAATGGGTACAGTCGATCATATCTGAGGGTTACAAGATTCCTTTCGAGGAAAGCCCCTTCCCTCAAAGAGGTTCCCTTCCAGACATACCACCCGGTCTAAGGGAAATTGCACAATTAGAGGTGTCAAAGCTTCTAAAGAAAAGGGCCATCCAGCCAGTACCAAAAGATCATTTAGAATCCGGAATCTACTCAAGGTTCTTTTTGGTCCCCAAAAAGACGGGAGACTGGAGACCAATATTAGACCTCAGCAGGCTCAACAAGTCTGTCAAAAAGACAAGATTTCGGATGGTCACACTTCAATCGATTTTGCCGTTTCTGGGCAAAGACAACTGGATGTGCTTCATAGACCTTCAGGATGCGTACTATCATATAAAGATTCACAGATGCTCCAGAAGTTTTCTCCGCTTTCATTTGGGGACCAGTCATTTTCAATTCAGAGCCCTGCCCTTTGGCCTCACTACAGCCCCCAGAGTGTTCACCAAATGCATGGCAGTGGTCATGGCTCACCTGAGACGTCAAGGATTCCAGGTGTTTCCGTATCTCGACGACTGGCTCCTCTCAGCCACCACCAGGCATCAACTTCTCCAAGCCAGGGATTACACTCTACGTCTCTGCGGCCACTTAGGAATTTCAGTCAACTTCGAAAAGTCTTCCTTGTCGCCCTGCCAATCTATTACCTTTATAGGCGCAAATCTAGACACTACTCGGATGTCAGCAAACCTAACAAGTCAGAGAATCCTAGATATCCAAAACCACATTCGGATCATCCTATCCAGCTAAAGGGTACAAGCCAGGTTAGTCCTGAAAGTGTTGGGCTTCATGGCAGCTGCCATAACACTTCTTCCTCTGGCCCACTTTTACATGCGTCTCCTACAATGGATGTTGTTCACCCAATGGTCCTTCCAGTAGCTTCCCATGCTTCACAAAATTCTGGTGACACAAACCTGCAAGAACCATCTATCCTGGTGGATCTCCTCTCCTCTAGTTCATCAGGGCAGACCATTTGTTCCCCCGGCCCTGGTAGCCACGGTCACTTCGGATGCCTCCCTGATCGGGTGGGGGGGCATTACCAGGGCAGGATGGTTCATGGCACGTGGCAACTGTTCGAATACCACCTGCACATAAATGTCCTAGAGATGAGAGCAGTGCTTTTAACGTTGCAAGCCCTCAACGACTTTCTCCCTTTAGGGACTATTGCAGTTCACACGGACAACATGTCCATCGTGTGGTACATCAACAAGCAGGGCGGAACCAAGTCCTATCCCTTGTGTCGAGAAGCTCTCAGACTTTGGCAATGGGCGATCTCCTCTCTTCGGTTTCTGGTAGCAACGCATATCCCCGGGAAAACCAACATAATAGCGGACAGATTGAGCAGAGCTATTCTCATGCCTCACGAGTGGTCTCTCAAGCAATCCATCGTGGAAGAGATTTATCAGAAGTGGGGCCGCCCATGCTGCGATCTTTTTGCTACACCCCAAAACAGCAAATGCCCAGACTTCTTCTCTCTTCCCACTTCCGGGCCATCCCCCCAGAGACGCTCTTACCTAAGATTGGCCCCGGGGACTTCTTTATGCCTTTCCTCCCTTTCCTTTGATACCACAAGTACTCCAGAAAGCTACCGTCTTGAGAGCCGAAATAATTCTCATTGCCCCTTACTGGCCTCGACAAATTTGGTTCCCGTTCTTCATCGCCATCTTTTGGTGCGGCCTTGGCATCTGGACCCAGTTCCAGATCTTCTGACCCACCGGTCGAGTCAACTGCACTGGTCCGTTCCTTCCCTCAACCTCACAGTTTGGTTGCTCCACTTCCTTAGCCAGGCTTCCTATGATCTCTAATCCCGTTAGAGATATCATAGTAGCTTCTCTTAAGTCCTCTACCAGGAGGATTTATTCTAGCAAGTGGAAATGCTTCTCCTTTTGGGCAATATCTAAGAACATAGACCCCTTTACTGCCCCTATTCAGTCGGTCTTGGATTTCCTTGCGGAAATTTTTCACTCAGGTTCTTTGGCTTCCACAGTCAAAGTTCAGTTGGCTGCAATCTCGAACTTCCATGTCGGCTTTGCAGACCCCGCAACATTATGTCCCACAAACTTTGTAAAGCTTTTCTCAAAGGAGTGTTCCTTCTTAAACCCCCTGTTAGAGATCCTCCACCACAGTGGGACTTAAATTTAGTGCTGACATCCTTGATACTTCCCCCTTTCGAACCGGCTTCTTCATGTTCATTAAAGAGTTTCTTTCTTGGAAAACACTTTTTCTAGTCGCTATTACCTCGGCTAGAAGAGTGTCTGAACTTCATGCCCTCTGTGTTCGTCCCCCTTATTTGGTCTTCCACAAAGACAGAGTATCCTTGAGAACCAACCCATCCTTTTTGCCCAAGGTTGCTTCAAAGACAAATTTAAACCAATCCATTGATCTCCCTGTAGTTTTTCCAAATTATTCTAACAGGGCGGAACAAAAATTGCATTACTTAGATGTTCATCGCCAACTTAGATATTACTTGGACAGGACAAAGCAATTTGGGAAGTCCGATCAGCTCTTCCTGTCTTATGCTGAAAATAAAAAAGGTCTCCCTGTTTCTAAAGTGACCTTATCTAGATGGCTATCTTCCACCATTTCTGACATTTATCAGCTTAGGGGCAAACAGCTGAACTCAAAACCTAAAGCTCATTCCACAAGAGGTCTAGCCACTTCTACAGCCTTTCAGGCTAGACTACCCTTAGATACTATTTGTGCAGCAGCCACTTGGGCTCCGAACCCATCCAGCAAGAAAGAAGGCGAGAGAAGACAACTAACATGGAACGTTATGGTAGGTACATAACTTCTAATTTTCATCTATAATACAGAAACTACAAATAAAAATTTGTGTAAAATCACTCGGCAATTGGCTCAGTCATTATTTACTTGCCTACCTTATATAGTGGTATGATG
The DNA here is from genome assembly GCF_019279795.1 of Protopterus annectens. Taxonomy (NCBI): domain Eukaryota; kingdom Metazoa; phylum Chordata; order Ceratodontiformes; family Protopteridae; genus Protopterus; species Protopterus annectens. Next base: position 300,317,974 of record NC_056742.1, on the reverse strand, counting down.
TTCAATATCATTCTGATTAATAAGATCCCATCTGTCCATCCAGCCTGCCTCATATCAAAGCAAAATTTCTTACCAACCCATAGATGTATTCTCTGTTTAATAGAGAGAAATGAGAGAAGTTTGACTGGAGAAAATCTGCCTGCCCTTCTAAAGCCATCCATTCCCCTCTCCTCTCGTCACCCATTAGTTGTTCATACCGGTCTGAGTTCCTTCCAGTGCCCAAAGCCACAGACTCCATTTAGTTTTAGCAGTAGCTCTCTTTTTTTCATCTCCCACTTACCCTACCTTTTTTCCAGAATCTGCCCCCGCTTGTCCTTCACCTTCCTTACCCCTGGGGAAAATTTTGCTGCCATTTATAGGCTGTTGCCTTTTTAATGACAGTTGTCAGTAAATTAAACAAATTCCATTCACATTTGGATCATCCCTCATCTGCATAAACTCTCAGATAATTACTGGATTTTGTAAATTGCCACTTATCCTGCCAAATCAATTGCCTCAGTTTTTGCATCTCGCACTTGAACATGGCTAACTGACTACACTCCAAGAGCTCATGGTTTCAAGTACCTTCACTGCTGTCCATGTACCTCCAACATGTTGAGGGTACTCAAGCAAACATCTTGCCTAATTGTTGTGGTGTAAAAATGTTTGTGGAGGCACTTTTATACAAAGCTTCTAAACCACCACGATCTGGTGGCATATCTGGGTAGAAGGGAAATACAGTACTCCAGTCACTATGTGTAATTTTTTTTCCAAAGAATTACTCTGCTCAAGTTGAAGCTAAGTCTTAACAGTGTCCTTAACTGGGATAATTGTCAAATATACATTTTATATTATTCTGGTTATAGAGATCTCTTTCTTCCTTGTATGCCTGTCAGAAATAAACAAAAATCATTTGTCTGCCTTCTCTGTTGGTAGTCTAAACTGATCTGTCTATAGTTAGCTTGTAGTGCTTTGTAAAACATAACATTTGCTGTCCCTGTACCAAAGCTTTCTTAAAAGTCTTGCCATGAAATAAATGATTTGCCTGTGACCATTTGCTTCCAGTAACTTTGCTTACTTGTGCATCATAGCCAGTACACAACATTATGGGGGGGGCTTCTTACCCCATGCCAGCTAAAGGAATACTGCCATGTCTCCTTAAGTTCTGTACAGTAAGTTCATTTGGATCCATTGCCAAACTGACAATCTGAAGTAGGCAGACTTCATTTGTCTGCAACCTGTGGGTATCGGATCCGACCTCGGATCAGCTCCTCCCTCTACCCATAACCCTTAATCTTTTTGATTATTTTAGATAGAAGTGTGTCTGTTAGGTTTTCCTTCCTCTATCTTTGTGGTTTGTGTGTTTGAACACCTGTCATCTGGGCTTGTTCTGGCTGGGACTCAACCTCCCTCTAAGATGCGCTGAAACCTCTAGTTCGGCTCCTCCATCCTCCTGTGCCTTCTAGTTTCCCTCCTCCTCGGCTCCAGACATGGACCGATGATGAGGAGATTCATCCAGGCCCAAATGCAAATGGTTGCAGTTGGGCCAGGCTCCGATGTCCCAAGTAGTTCCGATGAAGGGAGGGGAGACATTATGGAAATGTTGAGGATCAGGGGGTGGTGTCTGTGTTCTGACCTTATATCCACCAGGCCTCCAGTAGATGCCATGATGATGGCTGCAGCCACTAAGAGGTTTTCAGTTCAGCAACCTTCTTTTGATGGTTCTGTCTTGTTTGGCAAAACTGTTTGTACAAAGTTCCCAGATCTTACAGCCTCCCAGATGAGGTTCTTTGCGGGGACTTAAGACCGATCTTAGATCTTTCTTACAGGTCTCTAAACACCAGGTCAATAATTTCCAACCTGAAGTGTCAGGTCCTGCAACCATTTCGCGGCTTTTCCCGAGCCACAGTGACCACGAAGATTGTCACAACCTTCTTCCTTCAGGGACTATGCCATGAGAGTCTGGGAATGGCCTCAGGTAGTGAAGAAGATTTTTCCACTACCTCTGATGCAGAGGCTGCAGAAAGCCAACAGTTTGGGGAGCAGAATGATTCTCATTGCCCGTTCTGGCCTCGTCAACCCTGGTTCCCCTTTGTATGGTCTCACAAAGTGAATCCACCCTGGATTCTGGATCCGATCGGATCTCATCTCCAGTTCCATCCTTGATTAGGACTCCACGGTCAAGGCCATCTCCAGAAAAGTTTGGATCCTTTTCAGCACCTATGGCAGTGCTGGATTTTTAACAGACCTCTTTCATCAAGGGGCAAGTTCTTCCACGATTAAGGTACAATTGGCAGCCATCTCTCATTATCACATTGGTCATGAGACCTTAAAGGGATTTTTTGTTGAGGCCTCCAGTCAAAGAGATTGTACCACCTTGGGACCTATCTTTAGTTCTGAGCCTGCAGCTTCTACAGACCTGAAGTACCTTTCCTGGAAGACTGCCTTCTTAGTAGCTATCACTTCAGCCAGAAGAGTGTCTGAACTTCAGGCTCTATACCTTTCCTTCTTTCCAGATAGGGTGTGCCTCAGGACCAATCCATCCTTTCTTCCAAAAGTCTCTTCAGAATCTAATATCAACCAATCAATCAACTTACCTGTGTTTTTCCCAAGTACTCAAACAAAGGAGAATACAAATTGCATTCCTTGGATGTTCATAGACAATATTCACAGAACAGCTGGTCACAGGCAATCAGATCAGCTGTTCATCTCTAAATTTGCTTTGGGTAAAGCAGTTTCTAAAGTCACACTATCAAGATGGATTGCTAATTGTATTCTGCAGGCTTATGACACTTCAGGTAGACCTGCTCCTCAGAGGGTTACGGCTCATTCTACTAGGGCCTTTAAGTCCCGTGTGTCATTGGATGATATCCTTTATTTCTCATTATAAGGTGGATGTTGTTTCCAGGGAAGAGCATCCTTTGGCTCAGACATCCTTCCATGGATTCAGGTAGCTGGGGACTCTGTCCCACAGGTTGCAGACAAATGAAGTCTGCCTACTTCAGATTTACCATCTGAGTAGGTGACTTCTGACCTTTAGTATTTATGCTTTGTTCAGATACTTTATTCAGTATTATACCATCTGAGGTCAGTCAGGGCTTGAGTCACCTACTCAGATGGAACGTTATGGTGAGTACATAACTTCTAATTACTGACTCTGCCAGTGCCAGACTGAGCATTGGCATATATGCCCCATCCTAAAAAACTTTCAGTAGCAAATGTTATGATATAGGACCCATTCTCATGATATCCCCTTCCTCTCAGTATCAGAGTGGCTCAGTTGAGTTGCTTGTTAAACTAGAAAGTCTGGGAATGCTAAGCCCCTCCTTTTTTTAAGGGGCAGCATAAGCTTGTCATGCCCCATTTTAGTGTACCTTTACTTTAGCCCATAGAAAGCTTACTACTGTAGCCTTGTTTTCTTTTAAACACCTTTAATGAATTATTACTTAAGATTGTAGCAAACATACATTTATATTAAAGAAAACAAACCATATTAACATGTTCCCCATTGCAAACATTATACATTACATGTATTCTTTTGTATATTTATCGTAAATGTAGCATTACAAAAATTGATCAAGTCCTGCCCTCTTTTAAATCCTGCTCTTTCTAAAAACATTATTCTGCATATATTGTTCCCATAAGTTCAGGTTTTTACTATATAATTTGCTCTTACCCTTTTCTAAAGATCGTTTATTTCAATTACAATATTCAGTACATCAAATACACTGGGTTTAGACTTTCATTTTCTAGTAATTGTTTTTTTGCAGCCACCAGAATGAAATTTAACAAGGTGTTACTATATTGAGGCAATTCAAGTCCTGTATCCAAGCTGAAAAAAATCATTATCTCAGTTGTACCTATTTGCTCATCCAATATTTCTGACAGAGTACTCTGTAGGGATTTTTTAAAGTCTGCCAACTCTTTACAGTCCAAAAACATGTTTTCCATTACCTCTTTCTTCCCTGTCACACCTCCTAAGTTTGCCATCTACCTGAGGAAAAATTCTTTGCAGTCTGCTTTGGGTATAAAAATACCTATGCGTACACTTCCAAGGAAAAATTATAAATCTTCTAAACCTGATTGCATTTTTGGGAGCCATACATATCTCCTGCCATTGTTTCCTTGTGAACAGCTTATTCTATCTCTCCTCCCAATCTTTTCTGACTTCCTCTGATTGATTTCTGTAGTTAACTTGCAGTGTTTATATGCTCCACTAATTAGCCATTTTTAAACAGCTGCTTCTGTTCTAGATTAAATTAAAAACTCTACCAGAGGGAGATCTTTCTCTCAGGATTCCTTTATCGCTCTCTCTTTGTCTATACTCAGATTTCAATCATTGGTAGGGAAGGCAGTCTCTAGCCCACACTACAGATGTATTCTTGGCTTCTTCCCATTTTGTTACCTTTCCCTTTCTAGTTATTTGGTCCCAATACATTGGTTCTTTTGCCAGTTTTCTACAGTAAATTTCAGCCCTATCTTGCCTATTCTCTGTACCTCTAATTGCAGTCATCCCTATTGGCAATTTCTCCTTTCTCCATTCTCATGTTGGCTTAGTTCTTAGAATACTTTCTGAAACTTTATGAATATAATATTCTGTATGGCTGTTATTATTCTCCTTAAGGATCTGCATCCAACATCCCACTCTCTCCTCCACTATTGAATTTGTTTGCTGCTATAACCTTAACACCCAAATATAAGTTAGAGTGTTTCAGCAGAATCTGTTGAAGAGAAATGCAAGCATATGGGTAACACAAATGTCTTTACTGCCTTACTGTCTTGGATAAAATGTAAGCAAACTTCTCTCCACCTAGTCGACATATCCTTCACCATTCCTCTTAGTTCATTATATGAAATATTCACTCTTTCCTGCATTGATGATGCAGGCAGGTACTTAATACTTTAAAATGATAGTTTATTTTCATTTACATTTTCAGATTTCTTTAATTGTATAAACTTTGCCAGACATTATGCTTTTGCTTTAAGGAGGTAATTCATTAACCATGTCATTGTGAACAGAAGTTTGTGTAACAGTTACACTTGCTGTCAGTCTCTTTGGTTTGAGCAGCTTACTTTCAGTCTGCACATTGTGGCAGTTTGCTTTTGTGTCAAGAACAGCATCAAGAGTTTGCATATCTGAGTTTTTCATCTTTATTATCATGCAAGCTCACTGTATCAGCTTGACTTCTGTCTTTCAAGTTTCGGCACTCATGCTTTTATCATTTCCAGCTTTACTAAAAGTGGCCATCTTTCCTCAGCATGTGTGATGAGTTTCTACTCCGGGCCAGCAATCAAGGAGACTCTGTCCTCACCACTGACTCTGGTGAGAGACGGTCACTAAGAGCAAAGATGGATTCACACAGTATTTTCAGATTCAGCTCCCTGCACCAAGTACAATTTCCCTTCAGAGTACACAGGGAGCATGCTCCATACTTGGGCCTGGACTCTCTTTCCAGGCCCACACAAAACTGCACATTCACTACTATGGAGCTCTGAGTCCCTGTTCTCATTAGTTGACACACACACTTGGATATTTGAGTTACACACACACACACTCACACACTCACACACTCACACCACTCACACACTCACACCACTCACACACTCACACCACTCACACCACTCACACACTCACACACTCACACACACCAGGGAAAAGCCGTCACAGCTTTAATAGCTGTGCCCCTTTCTGCCCAGACTCTGAGGTAATCACACTGCCACCAGTCAGCTACCCTAAGGCTCTTACAAAGGGTACCCAATTATACTGTATAAAATTAATACTAATACAAATGGTAGGGTATGACCAAAGCAGCAAGGCTTTCAGGAGTGGCCACAGTGTCACTTAAACAAGCATAAGTACTCACAAGATGTTAAAAGTATTCTCCAAAGGACCTGGCACAATGAAAGTTATTAAAATATTTAGTGATAAATAATAAAACAGAAAACAGGAGAATGCTGAATACAATAAACAACAGAGTCGCAGTCACAGAGATATGAAAAAGAATACAGTTGGATAGTTTCTCACAGATGCAGAAAACAATAGTAAACTATTCTCACTAAATGTCCCTGACTGACTAAATAATTATTGTTCCTTAACTACTTACTAAAGCAAGGTAAGCTGATGTGTGCTTGAGTGTCTTACCACAACAAAAGCCAGATGATGTCTCTCTTTGTCTGTGTGGATGTATGAGATATATTTCCTGTCAGGTTCCAAAGTGCTGCTGCGAGAGTTCCAAAGAAACCAGATACTGGTTAGAGGATATCACCTCTGGTCACTTGACTGTGGTACAATACAACAGAAAAATTAAAACAAACTGAAATAAATAAAACAAAATCCATGTCAGCAGAACCAGCAGCAAAAAATCCAATGTTAAGTGTTTTATTAACATCCACTTTTCGTTCAAAAAGACTGAACTTCTTCAGACAGACATCAAAAGGTAGCAGATGTAAAGAAACTCCTTAAATACACAATTAACAACACATGATACCAACTGGTTAAAACTCACTGACATCAATGTGTGGGAAAAAGCTGATCTCAAAACTTCTTAAAGTACTACTGCATACAAAAGTCGAATCTATGAAAAATGTGTTTTAAAACCAAAACAAAATGGAAATATATATAAACATAAAATGTTTAAAATGTTTGAAACCAAAAAACATAGTATATAAAACCTTTTTAATGACAAAAGGTAAAAAGTAGTAATAATAAAATTACCTCTGCATACTTCTAAGTTTCAAAATGCAAGCTAAACTTACTCTGTCATTGAGACCTGGAAGTCTATATGAACAGAGTTTCAGCTGACAAATCACTTCTAGGCGCTCTAATAATAGTTGGAAAGGACCCCCCCTGATGTCAAAGGAAACCTGTCCTAACACCCTAAAAGTAAAGATCATCTTTTTCCCACACATTGATGTCAGTGAGTTTTAACCAATTGGTTGGTCCATTCAAATGTATCATGTGATGTTCTTCGTGTTTCACTGTTGCAGTCATAACTGTAGGGTGTTCCTGCCAGCAGGCAGCCGAGGTCGGCCAGAATCCCAAAGTCTGGGTCCGGCGTCGGCTGTACCAGCAAGTACCCTGACGTCAGAACGCAGAGGTATAAAGCTGACAGCTGACGCCATCTTCTCCAGTCTTTCTTGCCGTGCGGTGGAAAGCAGCTCGCAAGTCGTTGGTTGGCATTTTTCAGACAACGTGCTTTGATTGTCGTCGGTCTGAAGTTTTCTACTTCTCTTCTCAAGTACCCCGTTGGGGAAACTTTTTTCTTGCTCCTCCGATGTCAGAAAAAGTTAAGAATTGTATATCGTGTGGAAAACAAATGCCTCATAAATATTTCCACTCTTACTGTCTACCTTGCTTAGGCCCTGACTACGATGTTTCTTGCTGTCGGTTCTGTGCCAGGTTTAATTCTCGCACTATCAAGCGTAGGTACGATTGGGCCTTGAATTATTTTGGTAGACTATTTAATTATAGGATGTTGTCGGATACTTTACCGACAACCGGAATTCAGAAAAAATGCAAAGACAAGGATAGGCCTCCGAGGTCCAAACATGATATTTCGCAGCCGGAGCCAGCTTCGGGTTCGGCGGTCGTCAGTGAGGCGCTTTTGCAGCCCCTGTCGTCCGCCACTTCAGAACCGATGGCCGACACGGACTCCCATGGGGAGGCTTCTAGGCCCAGTATTTTATCTGCTGCAGGACCTTCGGACGTCGCTCCTTCAGATGGGTCCGGAACCGCTGTGCAGGTACCGGCTTCTGAGGGTTTCAGGCCTTTTAATATTACAATTTCTACAAAGACAAAGGCAAAGTCAAAGACTCCTGTTAAACCAAGGGTTTCTTCACAAGCTGCCTCGGATACAGCTCCCAAGTCCCAGAAGCAATTACTTCGGATGGCTGAAGATTTACTTACAATGATTAGGGGTTCTAATCTGCATCTTCAAGCTCAATTCATTCCAGGAAAACAGAATCTCTTAGCAGACAGCCTAAGCAGAAATCTTTTGGATCCTCACGAATGGATGCTAGACCCCAACTTATTCAGCAGGATTACGACAGTTTGGGGTTGTCCTCGGATAGATCTGTTTGCATCCCATCTCAATCATCAGCTGCCTCTCTTTTGCATCACGTCCTTCCACAAAACAGCTTGGAAAGTGGATGCCCTGTCTTTCAGCTGGAGGAATCTTTTGGGATACGCCTTCCCTCCTCTTCCTCTTCTGCCTCGAGTACTACTGAAAATAAAACAGGACAAGCCCAGGATTATCATTTTGATAGCTCCAAATTGGCCTCGACAGTTTTGGTATCCAACTTTAAGACACCTGTTCTTGGAGCCTCCATTTATTCTGCCTCTGTTTCCTTCTCTTCTGTCCCAACATCAGGGTCAGATGCTACACTCTCAAATCAAGACTCTTTGCCTGGCAGCTTGGCTCTACAAGGCCCTTTGATTCCTTCTGCTTTACCCAAACAAGATGTCCTTCATGGATGCATCTGCAGTCATAACAAGTGGGTTGTCCTGTCGTCAGGCAGCCCTGCAGTCGGCCGGATTCCAAAGTCCGGGTCCGGCTTCGGCTGATGTCGCACTCCACCCGACGTCATCTCTGCTGGTCTTCGGGTATAAAAGCATCAGCCGACGCCATTTTCCTCAGTCTTTCTTGCCGGCCAAAGCAGAAGCTGTCTGCAAGTGCCGGTCCGGTCGGATCCAGAGATTACTTCTACGAATACTACTTGAAGACTTCTAAAGCTAAGCACCCCGTTGGGACTCTTTCTTACCTCAGCCGATGTCAGAAAAAGTTAACAATTGTTTAACCTGTGGGAAACAAATACCTCATAAAGATTTCCACTCTTACTGTCTGCCTTGTTTTAGGCCCAGCCCGGCGTAGCAGCCTGTTCGGCCTGTGCCTCTTTCAACCGGCCTAACGCTTAGGCCGGTCGGAGTTTGCAGAACAGTTTTTCGGTACTGATTTGCGTACATTATGCCGTCGGATCCTCGACTACCCCAAAAAGCAAAGATAAAGACCGACACTCGCGGTCAGCGGTTTCGCCGAAACCACGGAAGCAAACCTATGAGTGCCGGTTTCGGCGAAACCGAAAACTGCTCAAAGTACAGCTGAACTTATTCTTACAACTGAGGCCCTGCTACAATTCTTGAATCGACCTCAGAAATTTTACCCACTCACGATTGGTTGACTTATCAGACACCATCCCCTTGGATGTCTCTACCCCAGCACGTGGTCCTCTAGATAAAGAGGCCAGAGCTTTGGATAGATGGGGAAAGAAGGTCTATACTTCTTCTACCTTAGCAATGAGGGCTTTGAATTGCCAGTTTCATATGTTGAAATATCAAAACTTTCTTCTTTCTCAATTGAAATCTAAGGTGGATGCTCTGGCAGAAGGCATTGAGTGTAAAGAATTACAAGATTTGGTGGATGTCTCTGAGCAGGTTGGTAAGCATTCTTTACAATGTGGTTTTGATGCTGTGCAGGCCTCGTCTAGGGGGGCTGCCACTGGTTCAGTTCTTCGCAGGCACGCCTGGCTGAAGGATCAGAATTTTTCTGACCATGTTAAAACAAGGATTTTGGGTGCTCCTTTGCAGTCTGAAGTGTTGTTTGGTTCACCTGTGGAATCAGTCTTGAAGAAAATGGAGGACAAGGCTAAGTCTATGCAGACTGTTAAGGATTTTTTGCAAGTTCAGCCTCCAAAGTTTAGTAGGAATTGGCCTGCTAAGGGGTGGACGTATCCTTCTTATGATTCTCAGTCTAGGGGTAGATCTAGACGTGGTAGGGGCAGAGCTCAGAGTTCCTTCAGACCTAGAACAGGGAGTTCACCTGCACAATCTTCGAGTGAGGGTAGGGGCCAGTCCTTTCGTAAACAGGCCCAATGACCTACTTTTTCAGCTGCCAGATCCCTCTTGCCTGGCAGCACCTTTGGGAGGAAGGTTGGCACTTTTCAAAGAAAATTGGGTTTTAATTACCCAAGACAAATGGGTACTGGATATAATACACCGAGGTTACAAGTTTTATTTCCATACCTTGCCTCCTTTCAAAGGCATGCCAGACGTTCCTCCTCAGCAAAGACTAGAGGCTCACAACCAAATTTCTCTTCTACTTCAAATAGGAGCTATACAGCCGGTCCCTCTGCCAGAAGTGGGCCTAGGATTTTATTCTCGCCTGTTTCTAGTACCAAAGAAAGGGGACACGTGGAGACCCATTTTGGACTTATCTATCCTCAACACATATCTGGACATTCCCAAGTTCAAAATGTTGACGTTGCAGCAGCTTTTACCTCTGCTGGGCAAGGATCACTGGATGGTGACTCTGGATCTCAAGGAGGCTTACCTTCATGTTCCTATCAGGCCCAGTTGCAGGAAGTATTCATGCTGGGCTGGGACTTTCATTATCAGTTCTCTGCATTGCCCTTTGGCTTGTCTACTGCGCCCAGAGTGTTCACGAAGGTTCTGGCTCCAGTGGTAGCTTTCTTCAGGCTAAGAGGAATACAAATCTATCCTTATTTGGACGATTGCCTGATTCTGGCTCAAGGAAAGGACGAACTTCTTCATCATTTACAGTATGTGATGGCAGTGTTAAGATGCCTAGGGTATTCTGTGAACGAAATAAAGTCCAGTCTAGTACCCTCTCAGGACATGTGCTTTCTGGGTGTGAGACTGAATACAGCATCCCAGATGGCCTTTTTGACCCCGGACAAACAAAAGAATCTTTCTTTATTTCCATCAATTGTCTCGTCAGTCCAGGCTGACTGCAAGGACAGTCCTTCAAGCCTTGGGGTTCATGGCATCTTGTATTCTGGTACTTCCCAATGCCAAACTGCATATGAGGAAGCTACAATGGTATCTCAAAAATGTATGGACGCACACTGCCAAGATATGGACACTGTCATTCAGATAATACCTTGCATTCAAAAGGAATTTTTGTGGTGGGCTCAGGAATGTCACCTAAACAAGGGACTCTCTGTGACCCGACCAGAGGCGAGTCAGATTCTAACGACGGATGCCTCAGACAAAGCTTGGGGAGCTCATCTAAATGGAAAATGGGTACAAGACACGTGGCCTGCCAGACTTCAACATTTACATATCAACTTGAAGGAGATGTTAGCAGTCCAATTTGCATTGATAGCTTTCAAGGATTTACTTCTTCCAGGGCAGGTGTTGATTCAAACAGACAACACAACTGTCATGTGGTACATCAACAAGCAAGGGGGGACACATTCATATCCTCTATGCAGACAGGCAATGATTTTGTGGGAGACTGCTCTCAGTTTGCAGCTAAATCTTCAGGCAAGGTTTCTGCCAGGAGCACAGAACTCCTTAGCAGATGTGTTGAGCAGACAAATTATGGATCCCCACGAGTGGAAATTGGATCCTCATGTATTTCAAAAATTGACAGTGTTATGGGGAACTCCAGACATAGATCTGTTCGCTT